>NW_003345198.1:689703-790474 GCF_000150975.2 Nannizzia gypsea CBS 118893
TCGGTCAAGAGATCCATCTCTTCCAACTTGACGAATTTCGTTTCATGACTACAAATTTTCCAGGTTAGGAACATGCATAGGAGTACCGGAATTTGTATATAGAAGCTGACAAAGTCAACTGGTTTTGAACTTTGGGCTAAAAGCACGACCACCCCTGGACGAGGATGAGCAAACCGTTGAGTCCGATTGATAGGATGGGTCCCCACGGGTAAGTCCAGTTTTTTGAAAGGGAGAAGATGCTCGAGGTTTTGCACACGGACAGCCTGGCGGAAACGCAGCGAGGAGAATCCAATAGCCATCCAGGAGAGTTGGTTGGATACACCAACAATGCTGTATGGAGAGGGAAGGAAGTTAGTATGATTTACTGGAGAAATGTAGGAGGAAAGCGGCGATGAAAAGCCGGACGGAAATATGATATATTGGTGTGAAAGATTTTGAGCAACTTACTTCTGTAGCCAAGTCCAGAGTTGGCCAGCACCGATGTAGCTTGCACCAAAGCAAAGGCCGCTAATGGCAGATGTGCCTATGACAGCAATCCACGGGGTCTTCCACCGATTAAGCTTCCCGAAAATAGCAGGACCGTGGCCATTAACAGCAAGGGTGTAGAGCAATCTTGTGCCAGCGAACAGTGCATGGTTACCAGCAGAAATGACGCTAGTGACGATGACGGCGTTAATGAAGCTGCCTGCAATACGGCTGCCTGCTTGCTGGAAGACGATGGTAAAGGGGGAGGTCCGGGAGTCCTTGGTGGTCAGCTCTGGGTAGTCGTATGGCACATTCAGACCAATCATGAGGATGGCCAGGATATAAAAAATCAGGATTCGCCAGAAGACATTGCGGATCACCTTTGGCATGGTGCGCGTGGGGTCCTTCGTCTCTCCGGCGGTGATGGCAATGGACTCCGTTCCGCCGCTGGCCAACAAGTTAGCATATATGAGGCAAAAAGAAAACAGAGATAGATATGATAGATAGAGATTGTAAGTGTAACTGCAATCACTTACTATGCGAATGAGGCCGTGACAAATACGGAGGCAAAGCCACCAATTCCGCCAACGAAGGGCGCATCCCCCTTGAGAAAGACGCTGCCGCCAATATACCTGTGGTCGACATTGCCACCACAGTTGACAGCAATTCCAAGAATGATGAATATCTGAAATTTTACTGAGTCAGTATTGCGCTAGGATTGGCCCGTTGGTATACAGGAGAAGTGTCACTTACAACTATAGTGACGACTTTGAGCAAACTGAGGATATATTCCATCTGTACAGGTGTTAGCTGATCCTATTTTGGCAGACAAATTGAGCATGTCCATACCTCGCCGTATGCCCTAACGGACACTATGTTCAGTCCGACCAGGACGAAGAGAAATATGAGACTGAACGCCCATCCAGGAAAGGAATCCGTCCAGTACTTCAGCAGAAGCTGCAAGGCGACCAAATCTGCCGCTGTTGCAACCGCATCGTTGAACCAGTAATTCCAGGTCAAAGCAAAGCCAAAGGCATCGTCCACAAAGCGTCTTCAATGCCTAGTTAGCTGTGAAGTGAGGCATATATATATGTAAGGGTAAAGGGTGGCTTACCCAGCATATGTACAGAAAGAACCGGCGATGGGTATAAAGGTGGCCATCTCGCCGAGAGAGAGCATGGTGATGAAGACAATGGCTCCCACAATGGAATACGATATCAACATTGATCCTGGGCCTCCAGTAGCCAGCGACTTGCCTGTCCCCAAGAACAGTCCTGTCCCAATCGTTCCCGCAATCGCAATCATCTGCACCTGACGAGCAGAGAGCTGGCGTGCAAGCTTGTCCGATACCACTAGGGGAGCGCCATCGACCTTTTCTTCGTTTGCGCCCATCGACTTTTCCACATCATGGCTCTCGTACGTAGCCGGAGGCCTGATCTCGTCTTGCACGTTAGAGGGTGCCATCTTGTCTATGTCTATTGTTGACGGCAGAAGAGAATCCAGACGAAAGACCAGCCCAAGCAGCCAGTGGACGGGCCGAGTACCTTTATATAACTACCTATCCCAAAGCCGAAAGAAACGGCAACGGCCCGTACTCGGTCAACCGCTCGACAACCAGCACGTACCAAGCCCGAGACAGAGGCAGACAACGCAGTTATATCTTATTCTTTTCTCTCCGGCATGATATAGTTATGCACTCCGTACACTTTACATAGCTAGCCCATCTCGGGACGAAAATCAGGTGGCGAGGAAAATTTGGTGCTTAAATTGCGTGCCCTGGATGTCGCCCGCAAAGTCTCCCAGGCTTCCCCAGCGAACCAGAACCCGGACGAAGATGCAAAGAAATAAGCCAAACCCGAGCTTACAGACGGGAAGTTTCTATTATTAAGCCAAGCATCAGACGCAGCGGAAGGATGTTTAGTTGGATCTCCAAGTCACTCTAGCTGCTCGGCCAGCGGCTTGGCCTGAGAGTCTCTTTGACCCGGAAAACAGCTTGGAGAGGTCGCCTGAGCCTGGGGGAGTCGGTAGAGATGGCATCCTGGCACAGGGAAGGCTTCCAGATGGCCCTTTACTGGCCTCTGGCGTAGTGCGAGTGGTGGAAAGGCGACCATCCGGGGTCCGATATCTCGTACAATCCTGGTCGATATACTGAGATATCCCCTGCTCCCAAGCCGTCCAGCTGGATGACCCCGCAAAGGAACAAGAGAATACGATGATGCAACGGCGGAGAAATAACTAACTATGTTGGCAGCGGCGCGCGTTGTCAGCCGTTGGTTTTTTGTTGTCTGCCGAGATATGTGATCAGATTTAGATGTTTCTGGTTGTGGTGTTGCGCGAATATTGGCCAAAATATCACCAATTACAAGTCCAAAGGCTAGAATGGAAAGTTCTATTTTACTAATGGATATAGATAATACTATATCCTCATGACTTCGTGACGTATCCAGGCGCCCCGTGTGCAAGAAGGGGGCAGAAATAGAAGGCAAAAACTGACTATCCAAGTAGACCGCTGGCAAAAGCTTCCAGGTCCTCCAGCGTCTGCATCTCAGCAGGCTCGTCAAAAGTGACCTTGGTCCCTTTCTTCTTCTTCTCTTTTCTGTTGTTAGTATCCTGGTCATGGCCCCCTTGGGTCTTCTGCTTCTTGCTTGGAGGTCTGATCTCAGTCTCACCCATTTCACCTTCCATGGCATCACCTTCTCCCTCATCTCCTTCATACGGCGCAAGGTAAGCAACGGGGCCATCGCCATCCTCGGCAGCTGCAGCCTCTCGCTCTGCCCTCGCCCTCGCCCGACGCTGTTCTTTCTTTTCCCGCTTCTTCTGTTTGGCGATCTCTTTGTCACGAATATCTGCCAGTCGTGCTCGCTCAGTCTCAAGCTCAAGGAATTTGGCTCTCTGTTCCGCTGCATCTCCTCGCTTCTTAAAGTCTTCTTCATCCTCTAGCTCGTAAATCTCATGGGCATTACCGTCGTCGTCGTAGACCAGCTTCTTGCCGGGGTTCTTGTACTTGAGGAGCTTCTTCTTAGACTGTAGTAGCTTCTCTCGTCGGTTCGAGTCAATGAGTAGAGGGGCTCGGCCTTCAATTTGCACTGCTCGGACTCCTCCGGCTACTTCTTTCACTTGTATACCGGAATCATTGCGAGGCTCGTCATCAGCCTCCTCATCATCCTCAACTTCATATCTTCTTTTCACTGCAAGGAAGTCATCATCGCCATTTGTAGCATCTTTTGCCTTGCTACCGTCCTTGTCGCCCGCCTCTTCATCGTATATAAGTTTGGTATAATGTTCAGTGAAGACGTCTTGATTCCTTCTCTCAAACATCCTATCATACTTGGTCCGTATTTCAGGTGCCTTGGCTTTCTTCTTTTTGCCTTCGGCATTCTCATCTTCGTCTTCATCCTCATCATCGCTCGAAACAAGCTGTAGCTTCCGAGGAGCGTTCTTCAGTGACTTGGTATCCTCTCCCTTGATAAACTTGATGCGCGGCGCACCAGGAAGACCCAAGCTTGCCGCAAATTCCTCTAGCGGGAGCGCCTTAACGTCAAACACTTCTTTATCCTTTTGGATATATATTGACTTGACATAAGAGGTAAAAGCCTTCTGTCCAAGGTACTTGAGCTGCGGATCTTTGAAACACATATTTTGCAGCTGGTGTTTTATGCTCTGCTGCTTGTTGGCTCGGATATTTATTTTTTCGATGGGTATCTTTTTCTGTTCCAGGCGAGAGAGCATACCTATTTCTTCACTGGGATCAAGGAACAGCACCGCTCTTCCGTCTCGTTCATACCGCGCGGTGCGCCCAACCCGGTGAATATATGTGTCCGAATCCTCAGGACAGTCCAGCTGGATGACCCAGTCGACGGCCGGAAAGTCAAGACCTCTTGCGACTACATCTGTAGCAAACAAACATGAATTCTTCGAGGCCGAAAACTTATGTGTAATATCAAGTCGTGCCCCTTGCTTCTGTCGGCCATGAAGATGTAGAAGTGGTATTCCAGGCTGCATCTGTCTAAAAGCTTCATAGACAAAACGAACTTCTTTACTCGAAGAAAAGAAGACAATGATCTTAGACTTTACACTGCTCCGAATGAAGCTCCATAGCGTATCCAACTTGTCAGGTAGAGGTGTCACAACATAATGCTGCTGTAGAGTAGACGGCGTGGCACTGGAAGCAGCCTCGTGCACAGAAATGTACTCTGGATCTTGTAGACTCAGCCGAGCAAGGTCGGACACTTTTTTCGTCTGCGTAGCACTGAATAACATGGTCTGTCTTTCCTTGGGGAGATGCTCCACAATCGCATCTACTGTGCTCTGAAATCCCATATCCATAATCCGATCCGCCTCGTCCAGCACCAACATCTGTATATTATCCGTGTCGAACGCCGCGGTCTGGTCCATGTGCTGTAGCATACGTCCAGGGGTACACACAAGTATGTTCATTCTCCCGAGACGCTCTTGTTCCTCCTGTAGACTTTTCCCTCCGATAACAAGTCCAGCCGAAAAGGTATGGTGTCGACCAATTTTGCGCAAAACTTCAAATATCTGAATAGCTAATTCGCGAGTCGGTGATATTATCATTGCCCCCAGTCCATCGTATTCCGTCCATTGTTTTCGAAACAGATTTTCTAGCACTGGGACAAGGAAGGCCAGTGTCTTCCCGCTCCCAGTTTTGGCCGCGCCGAGTATGTCTCTTCCTTGCAGCGCATGAGGGATCGCACGCGACTGAATATCTGTCAATTCTTTGAAATGAGATGCAGAGAGACCCAGTCTCGTCGCTTCAGAGAGTGGAAGGTCAGTAAAGCTCTCAATCGCAGCTTTGGTATCAAGCTCTACAACTCGCTGTTTGAGTGATGCTATATCATCTTCGTTCCTCTTTCGTTTTAGTATTCGAGGATTTTGGCGAGGCGCTTTCGACAACGGTTTCCCATTCCGCAACGAGCGATCCTTCGCCATTGTGTGCCGTCTAGCGTATTATCCAACTTGTCCGTCTTGTCGTTATCTTCGTCTTCGTCTCTGCTTTTTCCATCTCGAACTTTTTTGCTTTAGGAAAAAAAAATTATATCCGCATGCTTAGTCATCTTATCGATAAGAAGCATCACGAAAGTGAAATCCGACGTCGAAACCAGCGATCAAACCGCATTGAAGGATCGAAAGGGAAAAGGAATTCAGGTGATACGACGCAACTGAGTGTCGGGGCGGAATCAGACAAGAATATGGCTGCAGATGAGGAGCTTGATGCTCTTGATTCACTGAACTCACTGGAGAAGGAAGCTTCAGAGTTCAACAAGGTACGGCTAACTAGCCAGCTTACTAGAACAACCTCCATAGCTAACCAGTACACTATAACTTAGGATGCAGAGATCGATCGCATAAGGAAGGCCTTTCAACTCGATGCGTATGTGTGATACTGCTTAGTTTTACCTTTATATATTTGCTAGCAAAGATAAAAGCTGACGGACACGGCTAATAGCTACGCGGTACTCGATCTCCAGCCCGGAGTCCCAGACTCCGATATAAAAGTCCAATATCGAAAAAAGTCTCTACTCATTCACCCCGATAAAACCTCCAACCCAGCTGCCCCAGATGCCTTTGACAGACTTAAAAAAGCGCAGACAGCTCTCCTCGATGAAAAGCAGCGAGCACATCTAGACGAATGCATAGCGGACGCGCGACGATTGCTAATTAGAGAACATAAATATACACTTGATTCACCAGAGCTCAAGACGGAAAAGTTTAAAGAGGAATGGAGGAAGAAAACTGTGTTTGTCTTGCTGGAGGAAGAAGCTAGGCGTCGGAGACAGTTGAAGGGTAGGATGCAGGAGGAAGGAAGGGAGAAGAAGAGGGAAGAGGAAGAGCTGGAGGCAAGAAAGCGGAAAAGAGATGATGAAAAGGCGTGGGAAGAGTCGAGGGATACGCGTATTGGGAGTTGGAGGGACTGGCAGAAGGGTAGAAAAGGTGGTGATAAGGGAGAAGGGAAGAAAAAGAAGAAAATGAAGGTGTTGGGATAGGAGGGAGCATTACATGTCTAGGGCCTGGACATTTTTTTCATTTTTGTTATAAGGGTTGACTATGGGGGTTTACGGCCTTGATATTGGAGTTTGACGGGATTTAGATTGTTGACGTTACTGTGCTTTGGTTGGAGCTCGATGTTTTCCCAAATATACTCCATGTGAACAGCATGCAGCCACGTTATTAAATAAACAAGTATATATAAAATACGCTATTATCTTATTTCTGAATAGAGTCACTGTTAAACCTGAGATATTGCTGGTAATGATATGTGCCACCGTCCGCTCACGGAATTCTCGTAATAGACAAATCTGTCAGTGAAAATGCAAGCTGCACCACTGCAAGGCTGGATTATAATCAAAAAGAACATGTAAAATAACAAACCATTTTGTGAGCGAATACAGAAGCCAAAGAGGGCCTGGGAAGTGGTACTTGCCACGGGTGACATGCAATAGTATTATGTGAGTCCAAATTAAAATAATGAGGAAATGGCATCAAATCAGGGAAGAAAAAGTTGAATGTCGCCTTAGACTTCTTCGTTTCGCTTTTGAGCTTCCGAAACTGCGTGCTCCCAGCTCGTTTGGGTCAGGAATATACCTTCAATCAGGCCGACAAGGAAAAGACCAATGGCAACACCACCCCATAGGCCCCAGAGATCCCAGTGAAGGCCAAATGCGGTGGCCATGCCAATAGGGAGTGCAACGACGTAGTAGCAGAAGAGCTGGGTGTATCCTCCGATGGACTGTCTTCCAAGGCCACGGAGCACACCATTACAGTTTGTTGCAAAGGCATCAAAGAGCTGGAAGGAGGCACAGAGCGGAAGGACTGCTGCAATAAGCTCGATCACATCCTCATCCGAGGTAAATAGGGCGGGTATATAGAATCGAAGGGTAGAAAGGAGAGTGATGTTAATGATGCCAACGATGATGGCAGCGGTCATGTTGACCTTGGCAGCGACACGAGCAGCATCGGGAAGGGCAGCACCAATGAAATTTGCAATGCGGGTGCTTCCAGCAATTGAGAGTGGGAACGGAATTTGGAACATGATACCAGCGATGGTTGCAAGGACAGACTGGGCTGCCAGAGTGGTGGTTCCAAGGTAGGCGGCTGCCAGGGTGAGGATCTCGAATGCAAGGACTTCTGCTTCCATCATGAGGAAGCCAGGTAGGGCCAGGCGCACCATGGGGCCCCAGTTTTGGAATGCTCGATAAGTAAATCCATTCCAGCATTCCATGCCAGCAAAGAAGTAGACATAGATGAATAGGAGGATTGGGAGAAGGTTGTCGGAAACGATTACCGCAATGGGCGCGCCAATGAAACCCATGTCCAATTTCTAAGTAAAACGTTAGTTGAATGCGATTGAAATAGAGTATAGAGTAAAGGGGTAGGCAATACCCAAACAAAGAACCAGTTCAGGAACGCATTGACAGGAGCACCAATTAAGAGAACGTAGAGGGAGGCAGAGAACAAGCCCTGAGCCTGCACGTATCGCTTGGCTGCTTCAAAGAGTGCATATCCTGGGGCTCCAAGAATAGCCACTTTCAGGTAAAGAGCAGCCAGTTCGGCCACCTCCTTGTCAGGGACAATGGCTCTCAAGACGTGGCCGGCAAAGAACCAGAAAATGGCAATCGGGATGGTCATGGTCCAAAGGAAACAGACCATTCTCTGCGTCTGGAGGCCGACTAGCTTCTTGTTTCCTGAGCCATATGCCTGAGCGCAAAGGGTATCCAGACTGGTTGCAAGACCTTGATAGACCGCATAGCCACTGATGTTAGCTGTCATACTGGCTAAGCTGACGGCAGCCAGCTCAACCTTGCCGATATGGCCAACAGTAAATATGCTAGCAATAGTAAGGGAGTACTGGAGCAGGAAGCTGAATATCAGAGGAGCACTGTATTGCACCAGCACTTTTGCCTCTCTTGCCCATGTCGTCTTGATCAACCCCGCCATCACAGCATCATCCCATTTCTGGTCGATGATTGCATCAGCAGAAGCTTCCTCTCCGTTGGCTGAAGCATCTTGACCGTTCCCTAGAAGCGAAGTCGTCTCTGTCGGCCCAGCAGAAGGCCCCTTGGTCTTTTTGCTTGCTGAGTATGAGATGGCATTGTCTTCCAACAATGTCCGTTCCTCCTCCCGTGCCCGTTCCCGTTCTGCATCCGTCAGGTTGTCTGCTCCGTGGGTATGGGGAACGACTGTTCCTCGAGGGCCGCCCATGGTGAAGAAGCTGGGTCTCCTGTATGAGCCTGCTAAGGAGTGCGAGGCGCTAACCGTCCTACCTAGTGGGGAGGTTCCGGAGAGCTGACCATCGATATCAGTGGCCCGTGAGGGGATGTTCTGTGGTGGTGATGGCATCCTAAGGGCTCGAGCTGCACTGCGGCAATTGACAACCTTCTGTTTGATATGCGGACAAACAGAGAGAGAGGAAGACGGAGAGGAAGTCACTCGGGGCCAAAAGGAATTGAGTCTTCAGCTTGAAATAAAAAAAAAGAACTGGGGAAAAAGCAATTATCCGAGTCCTCCCAAAAAACAGGCCAAAGGGCGGATCAAGGTCGTATACAGCATCTGGTATTCCTCTGCAACCTCTCTTCCGTGTGTGTCCATGTAGAAATGGAGCTTACCCCCCTGCTGCGCTGACAGAGATACCCTGGTCGTCCTTTGTCTTTCTTGGTGGTTGATATCGGAATCCAGAAAAGTCCATGAATGTGTTGATGCTTCCCGATCGGGAAAGTACAAGCAATCACATGATTCAAGTCACGTGATGACCCTTTTGGGAACACAAAACAAAGACGGAACAACGACAAAGACGAAGACGAGGACGACGAGGATAAGAGTCCAAGAAGAAGGCGGGGACGAGAAGAGAGACAGAGATGATAAAGACTATGCCGCATACCCCGGAGGTCGACGTCGAGGACGATCCCTCTGGCCACCCCTTTGGCCGGCTATCAAACCCGTTCAGCATCAAACCAGTAAACGTCACCAAGTTCGTATCGACCGCTTGAACCTTTGAGACTCTGGCTTAAGAGTCATCTCATCCCTGTTTCATCCTTGGTAGCGATCAAGATGACAGCATCAGCATATGCTAACAGGCAAGGTGAACAGACAGGTAGCGTCGAAGAAGCGGGTAGTCTTCACCAAACCCCTTTTCGGGGCCCTGTTGCTGGAGAACAGCGCGTCAGACGCACGAGACCACTGCGCCAACGAGCGTACGTTTCTAGCATGGCTCCGGCTATCCATGTATCTCTCGATCGTGTCGAGTGCTATCGTCCTGTCGTTCCATCTCCGAGCCCAGCCGACGGCGTTGGAGCGCAACTATGCCCTCCCGCTGGGGATACTGTTCTGGGTGCTTGCTCTTGGGACTATCATCAGCGGAGTTGCAAACTACATTCACACGCTGGCCAAGTATAGTCGGCGTGCTGCGCTGGTGCAGAGCGGCTGGAAGACACAGGTTATCTTCTGCGTTGTCGCTGTTGTCATCATCGGAACTTGCATTCTCTTTTTGAGTACTAACAGGAGGTATCGTTCGACACTTTTATATATCTTGCCCACCGCTATCTTTGCTACCAACCTCGCTTGACTAATCTCTATATACAACAGAACGATGTCTACTTAGGGTTCCGTCTGCCTGCAGGAGTCCGGATGGATATTTATATTTGATCTGGTTTTACACGGCATTGCATTGCTTTCTTTGATACCCTTTACTTACGCACCGTGCCTATGCTTGCATTATACCATCCATCATTTGCATGCAGGCGTGTTGTTCATACATTCATTATATTTCTTTCTGAGCGTTTAGCCTGTTCTACTAAGGTTTGTGGACATAACGGTCGTTTTTCTCCCGGGGTACTTTTTTTTAATCAAATATAATTTTCATTTCGCCATGACGTTGAGTCTTGACGGGGCATTCATTTCATATATCCGTCAAATCAACTCTTTTAAATTAACAACCCGAACATTATTCAGAAGCAGTCAGTCCGTATATACTTCCCTCCCATGGCCAACTACATTCTACATATCTTCTCGTCGTTGACGTACTTCTTGAACGAGTCAGAGCCAAAGTTCTCCCACCACTCGAACAGTTTGTCGTCACAGATGAGCTTGAACCATGGAGTGAACTTGGCACTCGGGTCCTTGAACATCGCTTTCAGCTCATCGGGTGTGACATACTTGACATCCCGGACCTCATTGGGGTTGGGGTTCAAGTCGACATCCGCCTTGATGAAAAGGATGTAGTCAACTGTGTTGAATCATCAGCCCTCACTCTCAGGACCCAAAATGGAAACAAGAAACAAATAATAGAGCGAGGAAAAACTCACCTTCATGCTCGCCCCATTTCCCGTCATCGCCGCTGGGAGCAAGGTAGTGAATCCTGGTGAGGAATTCGAACTTGTCCGCTGGAACCTGGACTTCCTTTATTCCCAGCTCCTGGTCCAGCTTTCTCCTGGCAGCAGTGCGAGCACCCTTCACAGCCTCACTGAGAGCTGCTCCGCTCGCCTCCATCTCGCTAGGGATAGCAAGAGGGTGAGAGCAGCAGGTGTTGGTCCATAGGTCTGGGAAGGTGATCTTCTCCGTGGCACGCTGCTGAAGCAGGAGGCGGTTCTGCGAGTCGAAGAGGAAGACGGAGAATGCACGGTGGAGCAGCCCACGGCCGATATTGGTCATCAGATGGCCTATTGTACAGCGGTTAGATGGTTTTCAGTTCCGGACGAGCCCTTGTGACCCAGATGTATGCATGTGTATCTATGTAGTAACGTACAAGTCTTCTTGCTGCCAGACGCAATCGGCTTGTCATCTGTGTCCACGACGATGCACATCTCGTCCATCAGCTTGACTTGGTCCTCGTTGTACCCGTCGAGTTCTCCTCCCAACCGGGCAGAGCTCGCGCCGCCAAACTGGGTATCGACATCGGGGAAGAGGGTCGCAACGTTCCCTGCCGTAATGGGCTCCGTTACACTGGCTGTGGCCGACATGGTGATGTGATCAAATGGGGGCTGTACGGAGTACCCGCGTGGAGCTCTCGGGGTCAAAGGAGGGGGGTAGGCAGCGGCGTTGCGAGGGTTTCAGGACAGTAAATCACCAATGTTCGATGGCGGCGTGTCCAAGGCAGCAGGTATGCGAGAAGAGTAGATGAGATGTACTCTGTAGAGGGGGGGAGGACGCTGAAAAGGGAGGTTGCTGGCTATCTGGCGCAAATTTCAGCAACGCCCATATCAAAATATTTCTGCAGGTCAGGCCAACCAGCCCAGGTGGGGTAAAATTAGTTCACTAAACGCCCGCGGGTCAGTTCAAAATCGCCCAGCGGCACTTTTGCTGCGCCGAACACTTCACCCTCCGCGCGCCGTAAGTAGTTGGCGGAGCAGCCAGTAAGTCAGCAGCGAAGACCCCGAGACATCTTTGCTTTTCTCTTCTCTCCTTCTCTCGCTGACGACATGGTTGAACCTACGTAACTAGTTATTTAGTTAACTACGGTTTAGGTATTAGTTAGCTAGGCCTGTCGGTTTATCCGGTCACAGCCACGGTCGAAGTCGCCGATGGTCATCGTCACCAAGCTCACCCCTGGAGCACTTTGCTAGGTTCGGACCCCAACAGCAAAGGGGAGCTTCCGATGGACTCGATGTGCTATCAGGAGGGCTCTTCATGTGTATCCTGGCCTGCTGCATACAGGTGCCATCGTTATCGAACGGTTTGCTAGCTACCGTCTATAGCTAAACTGCATGGTTCAGGGGTCAATATACACACTGGGTGGCCCCTCCAGGTGAATTTTTCAAGTCTATACGAATACAGCTCAAGATGCATAGGGCCAGAGACATCGTCACGGAAGCAAGCAGGAACTTGGTAGGGAGAAAACTGCAAGTTTGATGTTGGGGGTTGGAATTCACTCACGGAAGATGCATGATACCGGATCCATGCTATGCGATGCTGCGATTGACTCTTCAGGTGTGTGCAACCTGCCGCTAACTAACTAAGTATATAACTAGCTGGTTAACTGGTTAGCCATTGACCACCAAGATGCAAAGATATTTTGCAGTTAGGAGTCCGAGCATTTACCAATCATTTCATGCATTGCATGGTATGAAAAATAGTTGCAAGTAGGCTAATTGCATCATCGTCAAAGGCTGAAGCAAACGGGTAAATTAATCTGGGAGTGCCTTCAAACATGAATCACGATGCTAGTTGCCCTGGCCCATATCACTGGGTAGATGGCTTCATTTTGGGCGATCACCTGGTTAGTTGGGAGTACGAAAGAAGCCAAACCTTGGGACGAGACCTTTGAAGGGACGGCCGATCTATCCCGCGCGCAGGGGTAAAAAAGGGTTACCTGCTGCAGGGTCTCCGTTTGGCAGTCCTTGGGTTAAAGTTGGCTGTTACAACATCGATTAAAGGGGACCAATTGGCCAACGCGAGAGAGTCACTCCACTGGTGGGCGGGTGATTCGGAGTCTTCTCGGAGCCCTAAACACCATACCGTTATCTGGAATTAAGTCAACCAGCAGACATGGTACAACCGCAGTGGAAGCTGATCATCTTGCTGCACTGTCAACCCTCCCCGTCTGGCTTTGGTGGTAGCTTTGTTGGTCGCATAGTCTCTTTCGAGAAGGAGAATCGAACAATAACGTGAGTCGGACAGGTGGGCGCTAAGACAAAAGCATCGCTCAGCGGAGGGCCTGAGTTGGGGCTGGACACTGCTGTAGTTCGTAGTTTAGGCCCCCATTAACTCCCACCCAATAACTATCATTATGCTAACTATCCTCCAAGGTAAAGCTCCCCACATCCTGCTCTTTAACTCTGCACGCAAACGGGAAGCGAAGTGGATTCTCGGGTACTCCCTTTCCCCAAGCCTTGAGGGGCCTGAAAGGGGGCCATAACTAAAGCTCGGTCCGACAAACGGGTTCTGCCATAATCGTATTGGTATATACCTAAGGTTGGCTAACGCATTCTCCTTAGGCTGATGCAAAAACTACGAGAGGGGTTTATCTTGCATTCTGAACTTACTTAGCTCAGACGACGAGAGATCATGCCAAACCGGCCTGAAGCGGGACGTCTTCCAGAAAAGTACATAGAAGGAAATCGAGTATGAGGTAAGCAAGTCAACGCCTCAGAAGAAGCAAGTAAATGCAAGCAATTCACGTCAAGGAAGGTGGTCAAATCTAAATTCCTCGAGCATACCATCTGGGTGAGCGATCGACATGTCGGAGGGCCCCGATCGGCCTTCATTCGTCACAGGGTCTTTTCTTCACAGGAAAAGAGTAGTACAGCCAAAGGAAAGGGAAAAGGTAAAAAGAGGCGAAAATTTCCAGGATATGCAATCGGCCATAAGGCTTATGCAAGAACTGGCTGCAAATGGAATACTGTCACAAAACGGGCTGAGCGAGGATACACCGAAAATGCAATTGGGATGAAGAGGTAGCAAGAAGGAAAATATTAACTAAATTAGCTACGGGGTGCATACTCTGCATATTCAGCCATGTTGTAAGCATGATTTATAACTGTTGGGTATACATATCCATGGACAGACATACGTCCCCTTAACTACATTCTATGCAAAGAAGTGGGTAGTCTGGCGACTAGTCAAACATCAACATCCCTTCCAAGTAGCGTATCTATAGAGAAAGATAATAAAAAGGTGAAGAAAGACTGCATATTCATGATATCGAACCCAAAAAGCCACTGTCTATCTTTTCCTCTTATTGTTTTGGTTTTGTTGTTCTCGTTGTTGTTCCCCAAGATGATCTTGTTTCATCATGGAGAAAGAGCGAAGGGGAAAACGCACGGACGGCCGGAAAGAGCCAAGAACTTAAAATAAAAATAAAGAAATTAAAGTTAAGTGGGGCCTTCCTTCCTGCATAGAAGGAGTCTGGAAGTAAGTGGAGACAGGGTC
The DNA here is from genome assembly GCF_000150975.2 of Nannizzia gypsea CBS 118893. Classification (NCBI taxonomy): domain Eukaryota; kingdom Fungi; phylum Ascomycota; class Eurotiomycetes; order Onygenales; family Arthrodermataceae; genus Nannizzia; species Nannizzia gypsea. Next base: position 704,050 of record NW_003345198.1, read on the forward strand.
CTGAGCTAGTCTCGATCCGGGTATCAGGCGGTTAAAGCCGTCTTTGTCTCGATGAATAAGAACTGTCAATCAACACTCGACACTAGACAGCGCATGCATAAGCGTAAGAGGAAAGCAGAGAAGGGTGGGAGGGTAAGCAGCAGCAGCAGCTACGAGTAAGGAGAGCTAATCCAGCAATTTATAATTCCATTGCATATATGTATTTGTTAGAGCCAACGGCCGGCGCTTACTCTCTCGTCACCTGCTATCCTATGAAAACATGCTTCGGCCCATCCCCTGGTGGACCCTGGTTCGTGCTCACATCCCAATTAAAGGGACATCAAGGGCACAAGAGAAAAACAAGAGACAAAAAAAGGGGGCCGTCACCTTCTCCCCGCACTCTGCAACGTCTCCTCCAAGCCTATCGCTTCTTAACCAACATTAACTCCTGGTTGACATGTGGGTAAATGGAAAGGGCCTGGCGCTAAAAGACGTCCAATCAAGGGGAATGGGAAAACACGGAAGGGGGCCAAATGGGAGGAAAGTGAAAATGCTTGTTTGTTGATCAACGCTCTGGACAAAGACATCGATCAATCAGATATGGTATAATCTTTTTTTCAATACCAAAGAACTTCACCGCGGGAAGATCGTGGATCAGGGGTTTGTTGCTCGAACTCCGAGGCTCCGGGGCCAAATAAAAAGAAATGTGTAGTTAATAGTGCAGAGAACGGAAGGGCATCTTTCTTTTACCATTCTTGGTATGAGTTAAATGGCCCCCCCGTATTCACCACATAGAGAGGAGACGATGCACAGATAGGGGAAAAAAAAAAAAAACAAATAAAAATAAAATATAGAAAACAGGATTAACCCAAGAATGTAAGTAGTGAGTCCCGCAGGTTGCGCCAATCAATGTAAGAAAGCGAAAATGGATAGAAATGGGGAGAAAAAGAAAAAGTAAAACACGGTATGCAAGTCTTTCGCAAGCTGAAATAGGAATTTAGAACAGAAGTATGTCCTTATCCAATGCACCGTTCTATATGTTTGGATAAAAAAATAAACAACAATAAAGGAGGCCAAGGAAGGCTTTGCTGGCAGTTGCTTTTCGTGCCACTCGGTAGCGTCGTTTGAAATGTAGTTGCCATTATATTAAGTCATATGTACTCATGGTAGGTTTCGTTGCTGGGGTTTAGGTATGGTGTGACAAGGGCCGCATGTAGCTGAGAGTGGGTCGTGTATGCTGCAACTGGTTCGTGATAGGGAATAGAGACAATCGGGTAAGCATGACTGGCATCCAGGCCAGATGGCGCAATTGTGGTGGTTACAATGTCTGGCTGGCGGTGATGGTGATGGTGATATTGTAACTTTTCTTGTTGTTGGCTTTCCAGGAGTGCTCGACGATGCTGTTGTTGTCTTCGACAACCATCCTCTCGATGCCTATCACTCATTAGCATCGAATTCACAATACACATAGAGAGAATATTATTACCGTCGCAGTGTATCTTGTCGAGCAAAGCGGTGTCCGCACTGGTCGCAGCCAAACCGTTTTAGTTTTTTATGCACCTAGAAGGGAAATAAGGCTGATTAGCATCGATTGGATTAGGGGAAGTGGCTTTTTGAGGACTCACACTATCAACATGTCGAATAAGGTCAGTCTTTCGACTGAACTTATTGGTACACTGACCAATTGTGCATTTGTGAGGGTATCTTCTGTTGGGGTCGTGTATCTTCATGTGCGATCTGCAGTTTGAATTCCGTGTAAACTGCCTTCCACACTGTTCACATTCATATTTCCCATCCCCACTGTCCAGCGTCCGCTTCTTTTTTGAGGGCATTTTCACATCAGGAGATGACTGAACAAGTTCAGCTGACCGTTTGCCTACCACCTTGTTACTGTTTGAGGTTCGTAATGGGGAACGGTGAGGCTTGCTCTGAGTGTCGATAGGAGTTGAGGTAAGGACTGAAGTGCTTGTTTCTCGAGGCTGTCTTGTAGGGGCAGGAGGTCCAATTTGCTGATGAAATAAGGGAAGATCGTCCAAGTTGAAGAGGCCTTGTTTTGCGGCGTTGTCGTTTATTATTACTTCCCAGTCATCACTCATACCCTCACTAAGAATCTGTGGAGAATGAGTAGGGCTTGGGGACACCCCGTAGTTCGACGACAAATCAGGTGCATATATGTTGGACTGAATAGTTGAACTGCTTTCCACCTTCATCAACGGAACAGGACTTAGGAAACCAGCCGAAGAAGTATCAATATGGCTGCTTGGAACACTGAAGGACGAGATCGATGCATTAGGCACCACCTGTAGGCCATCGTATATCGATATTAAGGGGTAGGTAACCATTCTAGAAGGCGTGTTCGGAAAGCAGTGACCGACATTCGGCTCCCCGTGCCACCCTTGGGTAGCTTGAAGCATTGATTGAGATGGCGAGCAGATGGATACTGATGGACCGGCAGGTGGGACAGAGCAGTTTAGTAGACCGAGCCCGGTGGCTGATGAGGATTGAAGGGCGATTGCATCTGTGTGAGTGCAACTCTGGGGTGTCGTAGGATAGTTGGAAGATTGTTGGTGCATCGTAAAATTGTCACGAAGAGAGGAGGTTTTATGAGTTGGTTGCGTCGTCCGTCTTTATCAACAGGAATCCAGACTATAAATACATCCGAGTACTCATGGGTCTTTTAAATAATATAGAAGTGTTCACTGTGTTATGGGATTGGGGGAGAAAAGAGGGTATTCAAACGCAGGAAAGTATAATGGTATATATATGTTAGGTCTGCGTACAAGTGAAAATATAGGATCGACGCCATAGGGACCAAAGTGACCTGGTCTAAATTAGGCAAGCTGCAAGAGCGCAGGCTTGGAAAGGGCTCCTACATAATCCAAGGCGGATTTTGGAGTCTGGACTATGAATGTATGTATGTAGCAGCGGCATGCTATGTAGTCGCAGTTCTCCGGGCTTCTGAGGCCTGCAAATCCTTGTGGAGAAGCAATAGAAAAAGGAAAAAGGACTTAAGAAAAAAGGAAGGAAAATGAACCGCAGGGGGAAAACGACTGTGCAACTGCAGGTGTCAGCCATCCGGTCAACAAGGGAAATATTTTCAGAGGAATTGCAAAATTCGAGTAGTTATAAAAAGCAAAGCTGATTTTCGTTTTTGGGTTGTGATAAAATACTTACAATCGAACCCGAGTGACTGGATTGGGGCTTGCATCTAATCCATGGCCCCCTGCCACTCAACCCTGTAAATCCCGAGGCATAGCCCTGGGAGAATTAAAGGCGGACAAGGGACTGAGGCAGCAAAAAGACAATCTTTGGAGTCGATAGCGATAGTAAAAATGGGGTGTGGCCGCCGGAGAGCAAAAATATGGCGGCCTTGACATTGGTAGCTCGCTCTAGAGAGCATATTCTGGTCGAAACTGTACTGGTCTGGGGGCCGTTTGTTGACTTGCTGAAAGTATTATCGCATACATAAAGGCTAATCCAGGGGACTCATCGTTATGTGACGAGGCGGGGCATTTGCAAGTGAATTACTGGTCGGTTTGTAACGCGAGCGGCGTCTATCAAAACACAGCTTCTCTGTACACTCGCCAGGGGAGAGGCTCATAACGGTTCAGGGCAGCTAAACTTTCACTCATTTCCCTGCTGCACCCTCATGTAGGCACGCTTATAGTTAGCGGTGAAAAGTTGGCCCTTCGGGTTCCCAAACGTGCCCTCTGAGAAGCCCCAGTCTCTGGCTGTGCGTGGTCGTCTCGCTGCTGGTTATTCAATCCCGGCTGTTCTATATTATAGGGAGAATGACTCTCCTTTGACTGTCGCTTGTGAGTCCCCGTAGGCCTTGGTCACCCACCAGTTGTGTCAACGCCGTGTGAAGAAAATACTATTTCTAGAGATCCGGATGAGACTCAACGAGCCTGAACGAGGCTCTAGGATCAATTACAGCCCGGAAATAGATAAATCTGCATAGAGTTCGAGGTGAGGCGACCCGCAGGTCGGGCAGCGGTCGACCTGTTCAGTATATGGGGCTCAGGCTACTGGTGACAGTGTGTGCACACCACAGGTACATGTCCGTAAGGGATATCACATGCGATTTCGGTGAGATTTTGATCCATTGAGTTGAGTTGGATCCATTCCTATCGTGGAAATTCTGTGTAATACTCCCTAGAGCAACACTCCATAGCCTGGCCGAGGACCGGGGGAGGTTAGGCGCCAGCGGGGATGGCAGTACAAGAAGACAAGACGTGGCTGGTGAGTCGAGTATATTGACATCATCTGGAAGGAGGCTTGAGGCTGTGTTCAGCGTGGATGGTGAGGCGGACGTTGTGTTCTAGGGCATGGGAGAACCTACTTCATCCGCAGGGGCTGCTTTCCCTTGAGCACTGTGTAGAGAGACAGGTACTATACCAAGGGTTACCGTAATCCAACATAGCCCCCTTCCTCAAAGGTAGGATTTTCCTGTTATGAAACGGGGTGCAGGATAAAAAAACACTCCACCCTGCACAAAAGGCCAACAGGGCCGTGTGAGAATGGTACGAAATAGAATCGCAGCGAGCAAAATGCAGCCACTAAGCGACTGGGGGATTGCCAAATATTGCTAATCAGCGATGACAGATGGAAGAAAAAAGGGGGAAATTGAGCGATACTGGCCGGTCAGGCTCTGTCTACCGACGATTTTTGCCAGAAGAAAAACAGAACGATACTCCTCGGGGAACAGCAGTGCTCAGTTGATAATCGTGATCTCTTGCAGATGCGTCCTCAAGCTTGGCATATCATCTTCCCGGTCGAAGCCAATCGGAAGATGCTTGGCTCTGCAAGAAGCATTTAGCGCCTATGCGATTCTTGCCGCGAGATCCAATCGATTTTCCAAGACCACCCCTGTAATTTCAATTAAGGCCAGAAGAGCCGCGTTGGTCAAGGCCCTTGTCGGTGGATCTTTAAAATAAGGGCCTTCCCATCCAATCAATTCAGCCACCAAATCAATCGCATAGGAAACCCTTCAGACGGAGCTACAGTAATTGTCGAGATCCCATATTGTGCCCACGCTTGTACACAGCAGCCATGAGGACATTTCCACGTTGCTGTCCTGAGGCTGAGTTGCAAGCCCCGCATGTTTCGATAACCAAAGTCGCTTCTCTGTCATATTGCGTTTGACTAGAGCGGTAATTAGAAGCTGAAAGTAACGTCCTGGTCTGTCTCTTCGGCGCTGAAATATGTGGTTAAGCTTTGGCGGCGGCAGGCAGCTATCGTTTGGAGGACAGTGGGTGCGGACATCGTGTCTAAGCCACAGTACATACACGAAGGTAACCACCTGCAGACGAAATATTACCGTTCGATAGCCTGCTTTGGTAATTTCCTGATCCATAGCTCAGCACACATCATCGAAAAGGGCTAGCCCAGTACTACTTGGAGAGACCCTAGAGCCAACACGGAGTCCATACATCCTAAATCGCCAGCAATCCCCAGGGTTGCTACGTAGCTACATCCGTATATGCCTGTTTCAATGAGGCGGTGCACATGCCCAGGCCCTCAGGCAGAGATTTTAAGCCGCTTCATCGACTGGATAAGGCGTGAGAAAGTGGACGATGACATACAAACCCCCAGCTGTAATAGGTCCAGTTCACTGGTGGGCCCTAGTAACTCGATCGGAGATTGCCGCAAGCTACATTATCAATTTTTCAAGTCGGTCAAAGCCGTAGGTTGGTGAAGGGTCCATGTTCGTTTCACAGCAGACCTGGCAAGGCATTTTAGGCAGAATTTTGCAAATAACGGATGCAAGCCCTAGCTGTATCGAAGAATGGGTCTGGCGATGTCCGGTGTCATGATATGGAGGCTGCTGGCGGTAAGAGTCATTGAGCCCATTCGGAAGAGTCCCACAAGCCAGCACACTCCGCCGGAGTATGGCAGGTAATTCTGGCTATGTATATTGCATGCTCATGGAAACATGCAGGGTGCGTACATGATGATACGCCGTATCTGGATATCTGTCTGGTTTGCAACATGGTTGAGTAATCCGATTAACGCTGCAGATTTGGCATATACCACATTCGTGCGTGCTTGAAGAGAGGTATGAATATCTATTTCTCCGCCTGGATTAGAGGATGGCTTTGACATGAACATGCTTCGTGATTTTGCATCTTTAGCAAGGAGTATATTTCTGGCCATTGCCCGGTAAAACCATTGGATATCATTGTATCCCTCGAGTGGGCAGTGGCGCTTGCTGAGGTGCAGTATGGAACTTGCATTCAACCCATCAATGCCAGCTCATCATCCAAATGATGTGTCATGAAAAAGTGCCTAGTGATAGACAGAAAGGGACTAAAATATGGGCAAATTTGCAGTATGTGGGCCATAGTGGGCAGCAGTTAAAAATATATTCTTCATGCTGACATGGCGGGTGGCACATTTATGGCTGGAAGGGTATATGCCATATACCCCGGATCGCCGATGCGATTCAACAGTCCGGCAAGACACCGAAGAACCTCTGAGAAGCCTCTCGAATCTCCTCATAGGCGTTTATTCACCACGAGTTCCCTGGGGTAAATAACGAAAATAGAAACGCGTTCTGAAACGTGGCAAGGGATACCGCGCATGAAGTACTCCAAAACCGATGAATGTCATCCAGTCATCGAAAGCTATATTTAGAGAAAGATGTCAATATGGAGTACGCAAATAGACAGAATAAAGATACCATATACGTTTTGGGTATGTGGAAATAGTCCTGGATAATAATATTAATAAAAATACACTAATACAATCAATTGAAAATAAAAGTAAACAAGCCAAAGGCTACAGTCTCTTGCAGGAAAAATTTTGCAGTGAGTACATACCAGATATATAATTATCTCCATAGCATAGGAGCCATAATTAGATCTCTCAATGAGTTTTCAATGCATGTTTGTTTCTGGCTTGATGTGTGGTAGCTCGGGGTATCAAATGTTGTTTGTCAACAAGTGTTGATGCTGTGGCTGAACCACCACATCTATCAAGGCAACAAAAAAGAGCAAAGAAAGTGCTTTCCATCCACTAACATATCCAGAGTACCGCAACTCATCTTCAGGAACCGGCCATGGTCACCCTTTAAAAGCCCGCCCAAACATCAAGCATCCATATTTAATTTTTATTTAAAATTTTTTGGTGAAGAAAACTTTGATGTAGATTTCAGCCACAGTTTTTGCGCCACGAATATCCACCAGCCACAACTCAAATACTTGTATATGTAATCTGCCGTCACTAGCCACAGATTTCTTACATAAGACGCTTTACTAGCCACACATCACACATTATATAATCAGAAGCTCAACCTCAAGCAAGCAAGCTTGAAAGAACGACGACGAGACAGCAAACAAACAAGCCAGGCCTTGATGATACAAGGAGCTGTTTGCGAAGCTGTTCTATCACAGTCTTAATAAGACATAGATTCCTATATATGCTGTGGATGTCCTTGTGGCCCCTCCCTCATTCCTTCAGATGAAATCATAGCGATGCCTGACCGGTCAACATGGGTCAAGGCTACTCACTTACCTCGCTCTCTGCGGGCTCCGCCGGCATCGATGTCCCGGAGCTTGCAGACCTCACGTATGAAAAATCTCTGGGGACTGCCAGGTTTATGAAAAGCATTCGTGCCCGACATCGAGATGGCCTGGCTTTCGTGAAAGTTATTATGAAACCATACCCAAGTCTAAAGCTAGACCCGTATGTCAGAGCCATAATGCGTACGTCTATAACTAAACATCCCCCGATATACCGACTGTATAGTATATACTAACTGTAATCATTATATAGGCGAGCGGAGGTTGCTGGAGGGTGTCCCTAATGCGCTTGGGTATCAGCGGATATTAGAAACCAGCACCGGAGGCTATCTTGTCCGCCAGTACATCTACAGCTCACTCTATGATCGAATGAGGTTTGTGATCCTATTTTATTCTCAAAAATCCTTTGCTTACGCCTAGTGCTAATCTTGAACAGCACTCGCCCATTCTTGGAAGATATCGAGAAGAAGTGGATAGCGTTCCAGCTCTTATGCGCACTTAGGGACTGTCATGCCCAGAACGTTTTTCATGGAGATATCAAAACCGAAAATGTTCTTGTAACATCTTGGAACTGGCTTTATCTATCCGATTTCTCGTCGTCATTTAAGCCAACGTTCCTTCCCGAGGATAATCCTGCGGACTTCTCTTTTTATTTCGATACATCTGGCCGGAGAACTTGCTACCTTGCCCCGGAGCGCTTTTTGGAGGCCGGAGAGGACCAAGGCAGCCGCTCATTGAACTGGGCAATGGACGTTTTCAGTGCCGGCTGCGTCATTGCTGAACTGTTCCTTGAATCTCCTATTTTTACCTTGAGTCAGCTCTATAAATACCGAAATGGAGAGTACAGCCCACATACAGGACGTCTTATGGAGATCGAAGATACGGATATCAGAGAGCTAATCCTTCATATGATCCAGCTCAATCCTGAGTCACGTTACTCAGCTGAAGAGTGCATTAACTTTTGGCGCCGCAAGGCATTCCCAGAATACTTTTACGGCTTTCTCCACCAGTATATGGGGTTAATAACCGAACCATCACCGGGACGCGCGCGCGACGAGTCTACCCCGCTGGATTTAAAGGAAGCAGATGAAAGAATAAGCCGTATCTTTGTGGATTTTGACAAGATATCCTACTTTCTTGGTGCTTCTCCCCAGATTATACTCGACGGATCTCAAACAACATCTCCTTCACTTACGCAACAGCCATTCCCGTTGCAACTGGACCTGCCTAAAGTTGGGAATCAGCAAACGCCAAAACCACTATCGGCCACAGATGATGGAACCCTTATCTTTCTTACCCTTGTTGTTTCGAGTCTACGGAACACGAGTAAATCATCTGCACGTGTTAAAGCTTGTGACATACTACTCGCGTTCGCTGAGAAACTCCCAGACGAAGCCAAGTTAGACAGAATACTCCCATTTGTGATATTGCTCCTAAATGACCGCGCGGATCATGTCAAAATTTCAGCCATTAGAACGCTCACTCAGCTTCTTGCTATGGTCAAAGTGGTTTCGCCTGTCAACGCCTATGTTGTTCCCGAGTACATTTTCCCAAGGCTTCAGCACCTAATCAGTACACTGCCTTCAAACCCGACTCCCATAGTTCGAGCAGCTTATGCTTCATGCATAGCTTCTCTAGCGCAATCCTCGCTCAAAATCCTTGACATGGTTCAGGCGTTACGCTCTGATGCTCGATTAACGTCTCTTGTACCTTCGGGTGCGGAGCGCGGCTGGGAGGAAGAAATATCATATCATAATCTCTACGACGTCGCACGAGTAGATTTGCTTGAATTCTTTGAGGCTCATGCGAAAGCGCTCTTAACTGACTCGGACGTTGTAGTCCGGCGTGCATTCCTTGGCTCAGTTCCAGGACTTTGTGTCTTCTTTGGAAACCCCAAAGCAAATGAGGTTATTCTCAGCCATCTAAACACCTACCTTAATGATAAAGACTGGATACTGAAATGCGCATTCTTTGAAACAGTCGTTGGCGTTGCTGCTTATGTTGGCAGTATTTCCCTCGAAGAGTTTATTCTACCATTAATCGTTCAGTCCATGACAGACCCTGAGGAGTTCGTGGTTGAGCGTGTGTTGCGATCCCTTGCTAAAATGGCAAAACTTGGTCTATTCCAACGTTCTACCACTTGGGATCTACTTAATATCGCAGTTCGATTCTTCATCCACCCAAGCATATGGATACGAGAAGCCGCTGTGAGCTTCGTTGTGGATTCCACTACATTTTTATCCGCAACCGACAAGTACTGCATTGTCAGCCCCCTGGTTAGACCATTCTTGAAAACGAATACTACAGACATATCTACCGTTCAGATATTCGACGCTCTGAAAAAACCTCTACCCAAGAACCTTTTCGACATGCTTCTAGTATGGGCCACTAATGTCGAAAAAGGACTCTTCTGGAAGTCCGTTTCACAAGATGCAACTTTCTCGCTAAGTAGCTCGAGCATACCGAAAATACGGCAACGTGGACTTATGTCTTCTCTAAGTAATATACCACGAAATGAAGAGGACGACCAATGGTTATCGAGGCTCAGGAATATCGGGCTAAACCAAGAAAACGAGTTTAAATTCCTTGCTCTCAAAGAGTACATTTGGAGAGTCGCCATGAGAAGAAAAAAGGATACTGATAATGACAAAGTCACGCCATTTGCAGAAATAATATCCCTGAGTGAACATAATATCACTCCGCAGACTGTGCTGTTTGACAGGAAACAAGGTGTGAGTCGCCATCGACCGCCCCCAAGGAAGGCTCAACCTGCCCAGGGTGGCAGAAGGCCACACACAATTGCCGATGCATTGCTAGATGCTTCAACGACAATTGATTCACATAATGATGACAACCAAAGACCAACAGGGCGCCAAATACCGGAAGGGCGTGGCTCCAGTGTACCCCCTAGCTTAATTCGCCCGACTGCAACAAGGGGCAAAAGAGAAGATCAGTCACCGACGGTTTCACACCTTTCGTCATCCCCTAATGGCCAGTCTGGTTCTCCTAATTTGTCAACATCACCACTGTCTGATGGTCTGACCCAGAGCGTTGCGGATTCAACTCTTAAAGCTGATAGAAACGGCCCCATTCGATCCGGTACCCCCTCGTTACGAGTACTGGACGGAGACATCAAGCGTCGTTCAAGTGCAATAAACCTCCTGAACCGCCAGGAAAATTCTAAGGCAAATGCTGCGACCGCAACCTCTTCTACAAATGTATTTGGGAAAGTTGATGTTCCGCATCAGAAGGATCTTGCCCAACTATCCAGGGCAAGTACCCCAGACCCACAAAACAATGGCGCACTAGCCTCACGTCCCCGATACAAAGCTAGCCACACATACCATGGAAATGACCCAACAATCCTAAGGATCCTAGATAATATCTTTGCAGAAAATTACCCTACTGATCTCTTTGACTTTGGCCCGGTAGTGCCGCAACCCTCTCAATGCTCGCCTTTGCATGGACCTGGCGGGCAAAGTTCAGATAAACCATGGAGGCCCCAGGGTGGGCTCGTTGCAATGTTTGGAGAACACAATGGTCCAGTCAACCGGGTAGTGATCGCTTCAGACCATGCATTCTTTGTCACAGCCTCTGATGATGGCATGTTGAAGGTCTGGGACACGGCTAGACTGGAGAGAAACCTGACTCCACGGTCTCGCCAGACACATCGACATGCTCCTGGAGCCAAGGTGAAATGTGTGACATTTGTTGAAAACACCTATACCTTCATCAGTGCAGCTACTGATGGAAGTGTCCATGCAGTAAGGGTGGATTATCAAAGTAACCGTGACGTTATCCGCTACGGAAAACCCCAACTGGTCCGAGAGTACCATATTTCACCAACAGATGGTGGAAGTGGCGAGTATGCCGTATGGATAGAACATTTCAGAACGGATGTACATTCAATTCTACTAATGGCAACCAACCGATCCCGGATAATTGCGCTGGATTTGAAATCCATGACTGAGGTCTACACACTCCAGAACCCCATTCGCCATGGTACCCTGACCACTTTTTGTCTTGACAGAAAACACAACTGGCTCCTGGTGGGAACGAGCCACGGCATATTAGATCTATGGGATCTCCGGTTCTGTGTACGTGTGAAAGCTTGGGGCTTGCCTGGTGGAACTCCAATACGGCGTCTTGCGATACACCCTACCAAGGGCCGAGGTAGATGGGTATGCGTTGTTGGTGGAGGGAACAATGGTTCAGAAGTTCTGGTTTGGGATATTGATAGAGTGCAGTGTCGAGAGGTTTATCGCACTGCTGGCGCCTCCAGCAATCAAGCAACCGCTCCCACAGGCCAGAAGGTCAACCTTAACCCCGATATAAGTTGGAAAGCTTATGAGCCATGGAAAGTTGACGATGACCTTCCTGAAGGTATGCTAGGCCGTTTTGCGACGAATGCTCACCCATCGTCCGCGGGAATAGAGCCGGCCGTGGCTAGCGAAAATTCCGTTAGCAGTGATAGAAATGTGATATCTGCACTCGCCGTCGGTATTGACTACCTTGACGGCACGGCAGATGGATCTAAATGTGGCTTTATTTTGACTGCTGGCTTGGATCGAAGTGTACGCTTCTGGGATGTAGTACACCCTGACGCATCACTTGTGGTGAGTAGTCCGGATCTTATCACTGATGGAATTCAGATGCGACCAAGATATGATACCACCCATCCTACCACTGCTTTGACGATAACATCTGAATGGATCCCCAGTGCCGGCTCAGTACCAACTAGACAAGGTCCAACTTCCAATAAGAAGTCAAACTTGACGAGTGCCGGGAACAGTATGCGGCCCCCAAGGAGTACAGTGATCAGTTTGCAGCAGCAGCAGTTGTTAAGGAGCCATCTCGATTCTATCCTTGATATCGCGATCCTTCAGTCTCCATATGCAATGACGGTAAGTGTTGACCGGGCCGGAATGGTTTATATATTTCAATAATGTAGGATATCTATAGCATGTTTGGTTTGTTACGATCCTCCCTTTCATAGGCTAGGGTGAACAGAGCAGTTCTACATTTATCAATTTCAGGAAGAGATGATGGCTGCCAGGACAACATTATGCGGCGCGTTGTAGAAATAAGTGTTTTTAATTTCCCTCCTATATGTGGCTTTAAGTGGCATAGATATATAAATGTAAATAACTTGCTCAAAGGGTAGTTCAGACAAACCACATGTACCCGCGTATACAAAATGCTGAAAGTTATATTAAATTTCGTAGGTATGTAAGACGGAATGATGGGAAATGGTTGTAACAAACAGCCTGGGGTTGGTTCGCTGGCAAACACCGTCCGCCCGACCGATGAATGCTGGAATAAAATGACGAGCTCAGGTGAACAAAAGGAGTGGGTATCTCGATGCTAGGGAGAGAACAATCATAAATAAGGAGAGACTTAAATCTTTATGAAAAGGAGGCGGTAGGTGAAAGTGTAACAAAAATGCTGAGACAAAATGAAAGTGGTTTGCGAGGACAAACTTCTAATATTTTATGTAGGAGTTGGTTGGGGGATATGCGAAGGGCGGGAAGATGTAGCCATCGCTTCGATTGCAGCGGATCGCCTAGTGAGGACGTCATCTCTTTTAACAACGTTCCGCAATGCTTCACTGGCTTGAATCAGACCGTCGATACTAATTGCGTGGTTTGTCATCTGGTGGTTGAGGTATGAATAAACAGCGGCTGGCGTTGAGCAAGTAGTTAGAAGTTGTGGCTCGTTAAGTTTGAGAAGTGCCAAAGCAACTTGGAAGAAAAATGTACTTCCACCTCCATCACTGTTCGTGCTAGTGACATCCTGGTCGACGGTAGAAAGAGAAGAAGAACCCTTTGAGGTAGCAGGCCCAGCTGCAGTGGTTTCAGCGGTTTCTTGGGTCGATGTTGGAGCCGTAGACGAAAAGGTAGTGGGGGCATTCAGGCAGAAGACAACATCCCATACACGATAGAGGGCTTCTGCTGACAGGCAATCGGTAAAGATCGAAAGGAACCACTGGAAAGTTAAAGCTTCGAGCTCAATGCCTAGGTTTTCGAAGTGTGCCCATAGATTTGGAAGCAGCTCGGAGACGTACTGACACAAAACCTGTTGATCTGCTCGCGATGCAACAAGACCATGGTCATAATAATGGGGAGGAAGGATGTTCTCAATAATTGATGCCATAACCCAGAATGCATCTTCTGCGGTGGGTAAAATCAGCAGGAGTGAACCAGCAATCAGATTCATGCCTTGACAGTACCCGACTTCTGGGTTGCGGCGGGAGTAAGCAAGAAGGACTTCATTCAGCCTTGCAACTCCCGGTCCCTTACGGAAGAATATGTTATCTGTCAATGTGCGGTGGATGTCCATGGCAATTTGAGCAGTTGCTCCGGGATCAGTTTGGGTGGTTATGTGCCCGTGAACAAGGTCATCATAATATCCTGGCACTCGGAGGGTAGAGGCACCACTGCATTCAGACCAGACTTTAGCACGGTATGCAACTGGGATGCCGCCCAAGACAAGGTTTCTAAACTCTCTCCATTTGGCACGGCCGATTTTGCCCTTGTTCCCCAAACCGGCAATTCCGATGACCTCGCCATCTGCTAGAGCTACCTCTGGCATATCGCGAGAAGGCTTGGAGCGATCAGGTAGGGTCAACGCTGCGGTAGCCTCACCTTCCTTTCGCCTTTCAGCTCGCACTTTTCGCATGAACTCGTTCCATTTTACGGTTCGTTCTTGCTGTGATGCATCGTGCAGTTCTGTCAAACGTTGCAGCAGCATTTTTACAGGCTGCTGCTCGGAGACGAACGTTTCACGGGGTCTAACCTCCGTCCCCGCAAATTCAGCACGGTTTGAGACGACCGCCGATGTAAATGCGGATGGTTGCGCAGAGTTATTCGCCATTGGCACTGCGCCACTTTTCCCAACTGCAACTGATGATACGCGCGGCTTCGGCTGGGTAATTTGCTCCACGGAGACGACAGGCCCAGCCGCAGGAGTATGTGACAGGAGTTCTGTGGGTCTTGTAGCTGTCTTTAGATAGTCTTGCCATATTCCAGGTCCATGGCTACTACCAATATCTTCATCTGGGTTATCTATCTCTGCAGGGCTACCCGAATTGGTAGAGTTAGGGTGCTCTGCAGAAGGCCGGTCCGCATTTGCTTCTCTTTGGCGGCGATTTCTCCGTTGGTCGTAGATGAAGCCAAACCTATCTGTGAGCAGGTCGCCTGGGTTATACTCTCCATGGATATAGGCAAGGGTGGGGGGACGAGATTCCATTGGTAGTATTGCATCCATCTCAACAGGCCCTAGATTGGTGGCGTCACTGTCTGGGTGAGCACTTCCAGGCGTTCCTGCACTTGAAGTGCTCTGAACCCTCAATCGGCGTGACTTTGTTGTGTTGTTCACAGTCGAACTACGCATAGTTGATGCGCCGGACGAGCGAGCAGACAGCTGTTGTACGCCAGTAGCACCGTTTATCCTAGTTAATGCAGCCAAAGCAGAGCCGGCAGGGGTAGACGCCCGGGGCGCAGTAGATTGGTTACTCTGCCTAGACTCAGGATTTCTTGACGACGCCCGGCTTCGGTTTGAGTCTTGGCTATCTTTTCCCTTCCCAGCAAAAAGTTTGACAGTCCAGGAAGCCACGGAATATGTAGAGCGTTGGGAAATGATACTCCGATCATCACCGTCACCACTTTTGTATGCCGGCGTCCCCTCTATACCAAGACTAGCGGTCTCTGTAGAGGCCCCTGGAGGCTGAAACAGTTGGCCGTCAAGTGCTTTCCGTCGGTTTGATGTCGATGCTGGGATCCGAAGTTCATCGCCGGCCTCACTCCCAACACTGTTTGCTCTGCTTTGTCTCCGGCTAGCAGTCGAAGTGCCCCATACATAGTCCTGCCAACCTCGTCCGGTAGCATTCATAGGCTTCTTAGACGATCCTGCACTTGAGTTACCAGACTTAGGTTCACTGTCGGTCCGATGGGGCCTGATAGTGGCCTCTAAGTCATCCCTGTGCGGTCCTACACCTTCCAACATTGCCTGGTTCATCATATTGTCAATAGAGGATGTCAGGCTCCTCTGTCCGGATGATAATTCAGTAGAGTCGGTTTTGGAGGTATCGATGGAGCCATCCGGTGGGTTCTCAAGCAGGTAAAGTCGGCGCTCAATATCATGATTTGACACTTCAACTTCACGCAGCATCTTCTTCAACTCTCGTTCCCGGTCATCGGCACGCAGCCTGAGTGCCGATACTTCCGCATCTCGCAACGCTAAGTCTCTTGCAAACTGCCGTATCAACCTCACAGCTCCGGTCCGCGTTATCAGTCGCTCGATATGTTCATCACTAGCCAGGTGAAGGGCTCCAGGGACATCCTGCGTGGGTGCTGAGTCATTGAACAAAGCAGCTCTACCAGAGAGCTGGGGTAAAGTTGTGGTAAGTCCTTCCAGGGTCGCCTTCCTCCCACGCTCAACGTCTGGTTCTTTATCATTATTCCCAACAAGCAAAGCCCGGCTCAGAGCATGGTTCAACGCAGGCTCGCCAAAGAATCCTTCTGGCGATCTATCCGGAGACAGAGATGGGAACGACGTAAGATCTGTGGCGGTATGTGTCGACGAACATGTACTGAGGCGTTTGAGAGGTTTTGAACGAACTGTTTTACCTCTCTGGCTCCGTATGGACGAGGTAGATGCTTGCGAAGAGGATCGTTTTTGCGCCTGGGCTTGGGCTTGGGCTCGAGCTCGCTCCTGGGGTTCTACAGCTTCTCCCATTTTTTCTTCTTTCTTTCATGGAGAGCCAAACGCAGGTAAATGATAAGAGGTTCGATATATCCCCCGCTGTCCAAAGACGACATGGAACGAGGGGGAGCAGGAGTCACGCCGCGGGGAGGGAAGGTCAAGATCGGCTACAGATGAGTGATCAAGCTGTTGGCTAGGCGGGCGAAGGTTCGGGTTTCGTGGAAAAGTATACGGTCATAGCAAGGATATATGGCGGATGTACTTTTTCTTAACGTGGTCTGGCCATCACAGGTATAAACCTACTTGGAAAAAAAAACATGAAAACTGGGAAAACCAGGAACTACTCCAGGCGGCGAACAGGCAAACAGCGCATGCAGCCCAGGAAAAGCAGTAGTATCCGGCCACGCCAACTGCTGTGAACCTGGGGTTTCTGGTGAGATAGAAGAGTTGACGTTGAAAGAAGAATAAATAGAAATAAAAATAAAAATAAACGAAAATAAAGTCATGCTGACCGCCTTCCCAAAACGGATTGCCATGACGTGACACGTGTGGGATTCCCGGAGCTAAGTTTATCCTTAAATCGCTTATCTAATCATGGACTCTTGGGAGCATCAGGCTGATACATATATAAAGCGCCTGCTGGTGTTCCCTAGAAGAGTCAGGGTCACCGTTTTACCAGTTACATGATACTATAAACAGTCTATCAGGGAACGTATACGGCTTGGAATAGACTTTATTTGGGGTCTAGGTGGCCAATGCTACTGCGTAACTATATACAAAGTTAAAGCTGATAACACACGGCAAGAGGGTCGTTAAGAGTGCACAGAGAAGAGATACTCTAGTTGCGGAACTTGTTCACCTTGCACTCGGCGGTAGCAAACTTCGAAGGGTCCGCCTCCGAGGTAGCAGTGAGAGTGACCTTGGCATTATTTTCAGCAGATTTGTCGGCACCAACAGCAACAGAGACGGTGACGGTCTTGCCAAACTCGGCTGTCGCAAGGGCATTGGGAACCTCAACTCTCCAGCCACGGCCCTGGACAGTGGCCTTGAGGCGGTAGACATCGGACTTGAGGAATGCAGTGACATCCTGGGGGTGCTTGACCTTGCCGGCGGCTGGGTTGTAGGTGCCGGTGTTGTGAAGGGTGAAGGAGCAGGTCACGCCCTTATCAGTGGCCTTGGAGTTGCTGGAGGTAACCTTAGCATTCTTGTCGAGCTTCACGCCGCGCTTGTGAGGGTCCTTGCTTCCGACGTAGCGGACAGCAGTGGTGTAGGAGAGGATGCCAGCCTCATCACGGTGGGGTTCAATAATGTAAAACTGGAGATTGTTAGCCTTGTCGGTGTATTCATACTCGCTTCCAGAGCGGGTGCCAGCATGGAACAGGGCATCAGCCAACTGGCGGTAGTCGCCAAGGCTGATCATGGCAGGTGTGCCGTCTGGGCGGTGGAAGTCGACTTGCTTGATGTCCTGTGGGTTGGCATCGATCGTCCACTGGTAGTTTGAGAAAGCTCTGTCTCTGGTCTTGCTAAGCATAACACCAGAGTCGGGGCAGAAGGAATCAGCACCCATGCGGTCAATGACTTCGACATTGTAGTTGTGGTATCCGTTTCCGTCGCAATAGGGGTCGGTGTTGACGTCGCATTTGGGAGAGTTGTCTTTGTTCATGGCAACATGGAGTCCAATCAATTCACCTTGCTTGGGTGCAATGACACGGGCAGTGACGCGTGCAACAATGAGGCCTGACTTAGCCAAAGCCTCACGAGAAATGTTCAGGGCACTATCCTTAGTGGTCAATCCAAGTCTTAGCTTGTCATGGAAGGTATGCTGGGATCCCATGGAACCGCCCTTCAGTGGAGGGACTTGCCAGCGGGTGTGTGGGCCTCCAGGTCCATTGAAGGAGCCGCGAGACATCATGGACCATGGGCCAGTGTAGGAACGGCGGAGAGGCTTGCCGTAGGGGTTGTTATAGTTGTCACCAACGTTGAGAAGATGGCTAAGCTCGTGGGCAAAGGTACCCATTCCAGAGCTCTCAGCCTGGGTGGAGGAGCCATCACCGGCATTGGGCCAAATGGCAGAGGCAGAAGCCCAAGAAGTCCATTCGACATATCGAGTGTTAGCATAGTTGGGCAGAGTCATGTTGCCCGTGCCGTTACCTGGTGGAGGGCCAAAGGCAGCAGTAACATCTTCCTTGTTTTGGAACATGATCTCGCCGAACTCCTGCCAGGTAGAGGATTCATCCTGACCAGCAGACAGGATGAAAACCAGTTCAAAAGACTTGGCCTTCTCCTCACCAATATCCTTACGCCAGGCGCCGAGGGCGTCATCACGGATTTCATAGTAGCAGGTTTCTCCAATGGGGCAAGCACCGGAGTTCATTGACTCGCCAATACCGTACTGATATGACTTCAATGGCATCTTGTACACACCGAACGTGGTCAGGTCAACGCCAAAACGTCCGTTCGAGTCTTCCATCCAGTATTCATGAAGCGTGTGGCCGCGATTGAGCTTGCCAGGCTTGTTAAGGAAATCGCGATAAAAGGCAGGCACCTGACTTCGAGTTACATTTGGTGAGCCTGGCTGGGGGTTCTTGAAGACGTCGGACCCTGGAGCCATTGTTATGGTGAATGGCTTGTCAGAATAATCGACATTTACCAGGGCGATATTGAAGTTGCGGATGGAGCCCTTCCGCGAAGGGTCGTTCCATTTGGTGCCCGGAGGAGCCTTGAAGTCAGCCCAGGTCATATTATCGGGATTGACCCAGTTTTGAGGGTCCAGCACCTCGAAGGGGTCTGCATGGCCATGGTGAGGACCGCCGTGCGATGGATGGCCGTTGGGGGCAGCAAGGGCGGGCTGGACAAGCAAGACGCTGCTCAGAGCAGCAACAGCAGTGCTGGTAAACAACATCCTGACCGATAATGCTATGGACCACACTGCCTGGAACACAGCAACAGTAGGGAGAGGTGGAAAAGGAATTCGGCCTAAAAGGCGAGAAGAAGTGGGAATTGTGCCATACCTTTATACCAATCCGGCCGTCCACCCCGGATCAACCCCGCAAACAAATTGAAGCAATCCCCATGCTTGCAGGCTCGTATGTTTCTCCCGCATCCTGGCCATCCCATGCACTGTTAGCAACGGTTTCCAGGACCAAACTCGCATCTTGACAGCTAGAATGCCATCATTAACCCCTGGCGAAATTAGAAGATCGGCCTAACCAGCCGTATTAGGAAAGTGCCAAGTCAGCAGCTCACAGGGGTTTTCCAGAATTCTTCTGTGCGGACCAGCTAAGTTTCTTTTCGTCAAAAAGACCATGCTAGTTTCTCTTATTCAGAGCTATATTGTATTATAAGGAGCCTGGGATGTCCTGACAGCACACATCGGAAGCTGGGATCCAAACTTCTTTCGATATTAAAGCCCGTAACGCTTGCATCTCGCTTCAAGATACTCGAAATTGGGGCCTATTAAGCATTCGGCTAAGCTCTTCTCCTGGGTGAATAACCTACGCTCCCGTATTATGAAGACTTGGATCTCCGCATTGGTTGCCCTTTGTCATGGTTACACGACTTGCGGGAAGCACGGCACCCATATCCCCTGCCTCGCTAGCATCTTATTCCCGACATCAAGCAACACTGCTTGTCTCTTTCTCGTACGATATATATATGTAAATATGTACGGAGTTCTTAAGTACGGAGTAAGTATATGCTTATCTCTGCCTTTGATCTGCTTCGCTTTTCAAGCTTGTCGTTGCAACGACCGAAAAAGGCAAACCCGGGGAACGATGTGCCAAGACTCGTGGGCCTCGGCAAGGACCGGAAGTTGGGTTATGTAATGTCGATTAACCAAAGAAGGTATAGTTTGTGCAGATCTTTGGTCCCGTGACTTAAATAACTCTCGTGCTCGGCGAGTTAGTAAGCAAGATGTGTCTGGGGCTGCGTCCCCAAGGTGTCAGTGACATGGGATAATTTGACAACTATCCATGATATCCCATGATCATTCATGGATAAGGCCATTTCAGGCCCGGTTCAGACTTGAAGCTGGCAGGTTTGATAAGGAAAAGGAAACAGGATAGACTTTCTTAACTCGTCCTTTTCAGTGACAGCAGAAGCCTTCCAAAGCCCGCTAGGGCTACGGCTTGGTCGCCAGATACTCTAACTGACCAAGAGCGGTCGCCCAATTATGGCTAGCAAGACAAAAAATTTTGGTGTGAACAAGAATATCGATTAGTTTATTGATATTTTCGTGTTTTTATGCCTTGAAATACATAATTGACTGCACACTTCTGACACTGGGTTTCAATAATTGATTGCACATATTCTGGCCAGTACCCTGACTACGGGGAATATTACAAGGCTCGATATTTAGATGCCAAAACTTCCTGGGCCCACTTACATCAGAGGCTTGTATGCTTACAGATTATATAACTAGTTAATGCAGATATGTGCAGTATGAAATCTGGGGCAATTTTGGGGAATTGCTTTGCATTCCAATTTCTTCAGGCACACCTTTAGCTCTTCTCATCAGGGAATCACTAAACGCAGAAGCACACTATCCATTAATAGCTACAGCATTCTGGCTACTCCATAAATGACAGTCAAGCACTGACTAGTTATACGTGTTAGGTAGACTTCCACCCAGGATGTCCTAGACAGAGCTTCGACTTACAAGCTAGACGTTGCCGCTTTGTAGTTCCTAATCTCTCACAAGGGGCAGTAAACCGATACCGTGAGACGGCGGATCACGCTTGGACTGTACAATTTGAATGGCCTCCGGTTCGAGATATTCAAGATGCACAAGATGACGGACGTATTCCATTGTCCATTCTTGGCATCTTTTATTGGTAGTCTGGACATAAACTGGGTTAGCGAGCTAGGCTATTTATACTTCTTCCAACATTCCCGGGATCGCCTACATCATTAACCGGGGCTAGGAAGTTTTGGCTGATTCTTGGTGGGGGGATTTTACTGGCGGCAACCTCTACTGCACCTTTCGGCGTGGAGTCTCGTATGATTTCCCCACCTGTGGTGTCTTCAATGTACTTAGAATCGATCTGCCCAATATCATATCTGGTGTGCTGTTGCTGCGTATCTTCAAGAGCATAATTTCGTTTAAACTCAATCTGGTAGCCAACCATCGGTGCGCCAACAGCATGGATAAGCGTTCCAAAGTCCTGATCGGTAGCAGAGGGGATGAATATCCCAAAATGTGCACGTTGATGCGCGGTGTTACGAAATGTAACCAAGGATATGGTTCGGGGTGTCATCAGGGGCGTAATCGATGGGCTGCTTAGGTATCGCCAGCATGGAAAAGGTATGGTTCTGAATTGAAAGTATCATCAGTAGTTTCTGGTTGATGATCCATGCAGCGACCTCCATGACAATTTCTATAATTACACCCAGCCACCGTCATCCACCCGTTGGCTTTTAGTGCTACCAAAGAGTTCTTTAATCAAACAGCTATTCCACACTCCAGGCTGGCTATTTCAAGAGACATTAAGATCAGCCCCCAAGCCGGAACATACTGCTCTTTACAATGAGAGGAAGATAACAATTAAGGTGTCGCAGAGCATTTTTGAACTTATTCTGTAACTTTGATTGGCTTTTAGAATTTAATTTCAAGAAAAAACTCTATATTAGCCAATAATAAATTTATTTAGCTCAGAACTATTTAACCTATATTTTCATTGGCGTATCTCCGCCAAAATTTCACGTGACAATTACTCAGCCCTTGCTGTTCTCTTCCGTATTGTATTTCATCGACATCAAACCACAAACCACGATGGAGATGAATTGATATCCTCGTTAACACACCTATCCCAAGACTATTCTCGTAACAATGCCCTGATACAGAGAAGTGATGGATCTTTCATTTATATGGACTGAATTACACGTGACTACGAACTATTATATTGGGCTAGCCCTTGGACCGCGTCGGATGCCACCAAATGGGAAGACGCTATCTAACCTCTAGGAAGTATATGTATCTTCCAATATAAATATGAGTTAAGTCGTGGTTACAGGTTTTCCCTGCTTAGCGGGGATACGTTACTGCCCTCTTACACTCGAAGTTTGTGAAACTTATCTATTTTGTCCACCACTTCAGACGCACCTGGCCTTTGAAATACATTGGGTTCGCAGATCGTTCCGACTATTTAGCGTCACAAGCATCACTATTCTGGGTGTTGATAAGTCAAATGTGTCCGACGGGTGCTCCATTGAACCTATGTCGCACATGTTCAACCGCCCTTCATTATGTCGGAAAGGGTGTGGTTTATACTTCGTGGCTCCCCAATACTCTTCGCTTGGGTCGTTTGCCATACGAATGGCCTTTGACATCATCCAAAGGACCCTATAGAACTTATAGAAGGCCTATTTTGGTGCGAAAGTTGATCGCTTATTCCGGTTATCAACTAATAAATCCACGCTGAAAATTGCCTCAAGGCCGTTCGGCCGTCCCTCCCAACTAGCAAAGCGGACGTCAGTGATGCCTTACAGGGCAGATTCCCAACGGTCATAGCTTTATTTTATATGTGATTTGCTTGGGGGCTATCTCAATCACCAATCACTATCCAAAACTGACGAAATAACTACCTACCTAGGATCGCATGATTTCTCCACGGCCGCCCAATTAGTTACGCGGTATTCCACACACTAATGCAGGCCACTCCATCATAGGATGCGTCTATGACTGGCTTTAATATGATGCCTGAACACGGAACAATGGGTGCTATAAAGCAGCTACGCACAAACTATGACATGATCATGAATCGGCTGCTCAACCAAACAGACAAGGCCCTTCGCAAGGTAACTTGTGGGTTAACTACATAACTAGTGGCTGGGCGATCGTGGCAGGCATTGTAGGTTGTAGCCGAAGTGGGCATATTTTATTTACTTAAAACTAAATCACGATGCGCTAGGTGCTGACCTCATACGAATTTTCGCTTAACGGGCCTGTCAGTGACCTGACCGCTCCTCCGTATATTCATACTCTTTACCAAAAATTTCCCTAGTCTGCTCTAGTGGTCGCCTTTGGCTGTTCCGCCTGCCTCTGTTTCCCCTGAGGCCCCGATGTCTGAGGTCAGGCTCCAAAGTAAGTACGGAGTATTTTTTTCGGCTCGCAATATGCCTTGCGCGGATGGTACAGAGAGCATCCGAACTTCGAAGATCGCAACGTTCTCCGCATGAGGTTAAAACTTTGACTCCTGTCACTACTTATTTTGGACGGCGTTTTCCGAGGGGTTACAGGTGGCTCAACGGTATCTTGTTGCGGACACCTGTCTTGGGAACGGTGGGCGAGGTCTCAGATGGATTTACGAGAAAGAAAGAAAACACAAGACATCCTCCTACCCAAGTGGACCTGACCTTTTGGGAGCTGAACCCCATTAAACACGCTAGTATTCCGGAGAAGCCTTCATTTCCCTCGATCAGCCAACTGAGGTCCGGAGTGATGAGGAAACATTAAAACTTCTTCTGTTCATATCCTAACGGCTGAACCACGGATGATGGGGACGAGGAGCCGGGAATATTCCACATCAACTGAGTCATTGAAGTTTTTGGAGTCCGGAGTCCGGAGCACATGCTACAACTAAATGCGACCAAAGGGCGTGATATGTGATCCCTCCGAAGCACGCAGGCCTTGCTAAGGCTAGCTTCACCCTTCGATAGCGAGTATATTAAGCTTTTGCCGTTTTTAGGGACCAGGGATTTCATTTAGCTAAGTTGTTTGGAAAGAATTTACGCCACACGTCTGTCTAGTCGCTGAGAAACGGAGCTGACCACGAGAAAGGCCATCGACCGGATTGTCCGGAGTACTCCGTATGGAGTACGCTCTGTCCAAAGCACTCACGCCAGATGTGGTGAGAGAGCCGCGACAGAAGGCGGAGGAAGATATTAGAGATGCTAACATCAGTTTAGCATGCGCAACGTGGTTTATAATGAACCAGGGGTCGAAAGCCTCTCCCTTGCATACGTGGGCTCATTTCCTCCTCTGGGACTAGGTTGCGACGGATGACTGGAACATTTCAAAGCTAGCCAGTCAGAGCCTCCATTCCGGCCCTTTTTTCCCTAGGTATACTCCCTGAAACTCTCTGCTACCCCTTCCCCCGTCCAGAGATAGGCCGACTAAAAGAGTCGCATCGCCGTCAGCTTTCGGCATGGGGGATCGGAGATACTAGCCGTTAAATCTTTATTTTTAACTTAACTCTTCACTGGAAAGGTAAGTTGGGTTGCGCAGGCAAAAAAATCAGCGCATCGTTGCACGGCGTCCACGTCAGCCTGCAGAGTTACTCCGTAACTAACTCCAACTTGTCAGGTCGTTAGATAACTAACTGTTAGATGGGTTTATCGCGAGCATGGTTGTTATCCTATATTAATATTCATTTACGGAGTAATGAATCAAAGCACCGGGGGACGGGGCAGAGTCACTGTCATCCTCAGCCCCCATCGACGCGGCTTCTTTAAATAATATGCATGCGAAGCCACTCCTGCATCACTGTCAGCAGCCAATTAAAGGGGCTGTACATCATCCCCATGCAGCCTGATCCAGCCCAGTCAAGCTTTTCATCAAGGTTTCGAATGACAAGGATCAAGCTCGACTGCTCTCACAACACAGAGAGGATGAGATATGGTGATCGCTGGTTCTACCAAAGCCTAGCCTGAGGCTTCTCCATGGAACGCTGGCTCCTGGCTCCTGTTTGTCTCTCCATCTCGCTCAACGGGGAGCCTTTCGGCCAGTTATGATAGGCCGATTAGCCCGGTGGCATCCTGTGGCAGCGCAAGCACTCTCTTTGGCTACTCCCCACTGCATGTGGCCTAACAATATCCCGCCAGTCGAAGTGGTTATGAAAGAAAAAAAAGAAAGAAAGAAAGCCCCGGCCTAAACCCCCGTAACCTGCTCATACATTTCCAGCTCGACGGAATGTCACACAAAATTCCATCGCTCGTTCCCGTCTGCTGCAAATCCACGTCACCCAAGCCCCGATTGCCCTAGCGACAAACAGTTAGTATGGGAGGCTTATTCTCCCTCTCTCGCTCCCTCTCTAGATCCAACAGCTGGAATGGTTTCATCTACCGTTTCCTAATCAGGGACGTTTGCCATGGGGTCGCAGGCTAGCTAATGCTATGCAAGATTAATAAATTCCCTGAGCCCCCTCGTCAAAGAGCTCTCCAGAGAGGGCTCTTTTAGTTCTCTGTTTGGTCTCCTTTTTCTCTGCGGCCCATCTATCAATTATAATTATTAACTATTCTTCTCTCGTTCCATTGCCTCTCCAACGATTCTTCGCAGGGTGGACTTTATTAACACTTACCGTCTTTCCTCCTCTCGTTATATTATATTGCTCACTTTCGTTCAACCATACTGCGCTGCGCCAGGCGAACAGTCCGAATTCCGGCATTGTTTGGAGCATAGAGGCCGCCGCTCGTTTGACGGCTCTTTCTAATCGCTTAGAAAGAAGTATGCCGTCTTGCAAACATCTGTTGCCAACAAAATTGATTACTCTTCTATGACGAAGATGTTTGCATGACCCTGAATTTCGATACCATTGCCATCTTCGTGCGCTAGCATCTACTTATTGGCCATCCGTGACATTCACTATTGGCAGGTTCAAATCGCAATTTAGTCAATCACAGCAGCTATATTAACCAGCGTTACAAAGCCTTGAAATGTTTTCCCAACACAACAAAATGCCGCCGCGGACTTCTGGTCCGCATGGGCCCGGCTCTCCAGACTCTTCCATATACTCACCTTCACCTACGCCTTCGACAAATCTGATTCCCCTTAAGGCGATTCCCAAGGGCCAGGCGGAACCAACACAGCAACAGCGCCCACTCAAGTCAAGAAAAAAGCTTATCATCCTCGCCGTCAGTATTATGACCGTGTTGTTAACGACATTAGTTGTGTCGCTTGCGCTGGTACTGCGTCACAGAGGCTCAAGCGCACATCATATGCCCAATGGCCCTCTCGTGGAGCTTGGCTATGCAAAGTACTTGGGCACTCCAGGAGGTTACAATGTCACAAGTTGGCTAGGAATCCGGTATGCTGCGCCGCCCGTGGGTGACCTGCGATTTGCCGCTCCTCAAGATCCAAAAAAGGAGGGTGGAATCCAACGCGCGAATTCTGTAAGTTTACCCCCTTCCTCGTGGGGATGTGACTTGATTCTAGCGGTGGCTGTGTTGAAGAGTGCAGTGCTCCATGGGAATATGATCTAACAATATCTCTCTTTTGTGCTTTAGCGCGGACCACATTGCATTTCTACCAACAGTAAAAGCGTGACAAGGATATCGGAGGATTGCCTACGTCTGAACGTTTTTGCGCCTTCGAATGCCGGCCCTAACTCGAAACTCCCTGTCTTTTTCTTCATCCTGGGAGGCGGATTCAATATCAACAGCGACCCCTTCCTTAACGGAACCGGATTAATTGCCGCGTCTGGGCATAACATGATCGTGGTCACTTTCACCTACCGAGTATCCCTGTATGGATTCTTGCCCGGCAAGGAGATAGAAGAGAGCGCCAGCCTAAATAACGGTTTGAAAGACCAAATAAAAGCGTTGCAGTGGGTTAAGAAGTACATCTCGAAGGTAAGTCTCATCCTTCTTTCAGACTCGCACGCCGAAAAAAAAGAACACGGTTACTAACTTCCCATTCAGTTTGGCGGCAACCCTGATCATGTCGTTATAGGGGGCCATAGTGCGGGTGCGGCTTCGGTGGCGCACCTCCTCACTGCCCATGGAGGACGAAATGATAATCTCTTCCACGGAGCCATCGCCGGATCGCCATCATTTGGTACAACACTTGCCAATAACCAATCTCAATATCTGTATGACAGCTTAGTTAAAAGAACCGGATGTGATACCCAGAAAGACTCACTGGCCTGTCTACGCAAGCTTGATGTAAACAAGCTACAGGAATTTAATTTGGGCGTCCCACTACCGGATTCCAGTGGCCCTCCTCTCTTTGCATACAGCCCCGTCATTGACGGCGATTTGATTGAAGACTCCTTCTACAACCTCTTCAACCAAGGCAAATATATTGACGTTCCAACTGTCATGGGAAGTGACTCGAACGAAGGAACTATTTTTGCTCCTCATAATACATCGACGCTGGAAGAATCTGACCGTTGGCTCGCGCGGCAATTCCCTGCCCTAAAGACAAATCATTTCGAGAAACTCCATGAACTTTACCCAAAACCACAAGTTCAGTATCAAGGAGCGGGCATGTACTGGAGCCAGTTAAGCCAGCTTTACGGTGAAATGCGCTACGTCTGCCCTGCAATGGCGATATGCCGAACGATGAGCGATTCGCTAGAAATAAACAAATGGAGTTACGAGTATCACGCGCAAGACCATCGCTTTACGAAAAATGGCTACGGAGCAACTCATACCGTTGAATTAAATGCTATCTTTGGCCCTGCATTCCTTGGTCGGAAACCAGCGCCATCATACAATACCCCGGAGAACGGCCTGATAGTCCCCATTGTTCAGGGATATTGGACAAGTTTTATCAGAACATTGGATCCCAATAAGCACCGAGTGGCAGGCAGTCCTGAATGGAAACCAAGCGTCCAAGGCCAGGATTTGTCAAAGCCGCTGCACAGATTGTTCTTTGAAACAAATGGTACAAAGATGATAAGTGAAGATGAGGGGCTAAAAAAGAGATGCGATTATTTGACCAGCATTGGACCAGCCCTCAAGCAATGAGCTTACCGTATGACTTTCTTTCACCTGGTGGTTGTTTTCGATTTATTTTTTTTTCCTTTCTTTTTTTACTTGGTTTCTCTTTTTAAGCGATACCCTGGTATGCTCTTGAGTACATAGACGGATGGCATGTTGCATAGCGTTAATAAGGTGTTGGCGGAATAGATAATGAAGCGTACATAATTTTGTTCAATATATTTGATCTCAACCCGACTATAAGCAGCCAGTGGCTGCCCAAGCGGTATAGAGTATAGATGATGCTCTAGTTCTATACACCTACTTCCGCGACTGCTTTCTCGCCTTTTTCTCTTTCTCATATAGCTTCGCCTCTCGTCCTTCTTCCCCTTGTATCTCCGCCACAAGACGGCGATATTTCTTCTCATACTCAGCATCCCTCTCCTTCTTCTCACGCAAGCTCTCGCGAGCAATGAAGTTAGCATCTTTCCGCAATTCGCGCATAGCACCCTTCCTCTCGCGCTTATGCTCTGCTTTGAGTTTGCTAAGCTCTGCCCGCTCACGGTCAGGATCGTAATGTCGATCTGGGTTGAAGGATTCTTCGAATTTGGGAATGCTTGATTTGATCGCAAGCGGCCGGTGGTTA
The DNA here is from genome assembly GCF_000150975.2 of Nannizzia gypsea CBS 118893. Lineage (NCBI taxonomy): Eukaryota > Fungi > Ascomycota > Eurotiomycetes > Onygenales > Arthrodermataceae > Nannizzia > Nannizzia gypsea. The sequence continues at coordinate 732,538 of NW_003345198.1, forward strand.
TGTAGCAGCAATGGCCTCCTGTCCTTCCTATAAGTAATGAGAAGCGCTTTGATTGTCTTAAGGGACCGGCGGAGGTGAGTTGATAGACTGGACGGGAGTGTGCCTTTGGGGCAGGATTCAATAAGCTGTTGTAGAACGGAGCTTGCGGGCTCAAAAATCTCAAAAGAAGACAGCTTGGAGCCCCATAAGTCGACGGCTTTATCAAGGAGGGTAACCAATATGTTAATAAGGGATAACTTGAGATTCTCGGCATCGCTACCTTCTAGGTCTGTAGCAAAAATATCCCAAAAACGGAGTTTCTGAAGGTTCTTGGAGGAAAGCTTATCCAATTTCAATCGGAACTGAGCTTCAGGGGTTCGGACGGGAATAAAACCGGGGTTGGATTTGCTTTCCTTTGGTGCAAGGATGGTTAGGGAGTTCAGGACGAAATTCATGAACTCGGGTATATATCGTTTAGCATATGCTTGATACTGAAGACAAAGACTGGCAATGTATGACCCGGTCGCAATATCATTCAAGGAATTGACCGGCCCTTGGCCTAGGTAGCGGCCAATAGTAAGGATTGATGGTGTGACAACGGCGTGGAAATGGTCAGACGTAGGGAATATTGTTGCAATCCCGGTAAGTAAAACAAGGTCTCCGGGTAGCAGTTCTAGCGGTCTATTTTCCGAAATGTCGCGGAGTTGAGCTCTAAACCTTGTTGCAACTTCTTCAGGGTAAGTTTTGGCCATGGAGTGAACATGTCGTAGTAAACTCTCTATAATGGTAAAAGATAGTTGTGCGGATGGCTGATTTGCAAGGTATACTGCATGGTCAACAAGAATTTTGGAGAACTCTCCGAGTTTTGCCTTGTTATCAGGATGGAGGCTTGCATGGTGCAGCGCGCGTATCCTTTGCACAACAACGGGGGTATTTTCGACATCAACTCCCTTCAGAGTTTGTAGGAACTGGTCATGCGACTCAGGGCAAGGATAGGTGAATGCTAGTGAAGAGTCGTTCGGTGCTTTAGGTGTAGTCCCGCTCGATGTCGATGGTTTGTCTCTAGGAAGTTCTAGGTCACCAATGAACTCGGTATCGTCGGCATCGTCTTCTTCCTCTTCCGATTCGACTTCACTCTCAGTAATAGACACATGGGCGACAGATTCGTTATCCACAAGGTCGTCGTCAATGATAAAGTCATCTTCATCCTCAACGCCAAATAAGCCGTTTGACGCCTCAGTTTGAGCAAGTCCGAATGCTTTGGCATCGTCGGGCTCAGAATCATCCTGGATCTCCTCGTCAACAGTATTGTCTGCCTGCTCTTCATCACTTTCCTCTTCACCCCTCATGCGTCGTAACCGTTCATTCTCTAACTCCTGCAACCGCTTAGCCTCTTCTTCAATTTTCTCTTCCTGTGTCTTGGTCCGGTCAGAAGGTTTCGAACGCTTGTCGAAGGCCATCTGCTTGAGCCGTTGATCGTACTCGCGATCTGCCACATCTCTATCCTTTCCACCGAGTAGGGCAGCGCGGTCGGGGTCCATCTGAGGAGGCTCTGGGACTGGTGCCGGCGCGGGTTTGGGTTCTGCTGCTTTTGTACCTCTCATCATCGCAAACACATCTGGCAGGCCTTGATCCAGAATAGCTCGAAGCTCGTTATCGTCTTCTTTGGATTTTTGGCGCTCATACTTGTACTGTTTCGATTTCGCGATAATTTCCTTCATGACTTCGTTTTTGCTCTTCTTCCTCTCTGGCTGATCTTCTTCGTCCTCGTCGTCATCAGCCATTCCATCCATATCATCTACTTCCTCCAGTATGCGTTTTCTCTTTTTGCCCACTTCCGAGTCACTCTCATCTCCTAGGCCGCTAAGATCCTCGTTGAAGTCGTCCTTCCCTGTATCAACATCAAAAAGCGATTGACCCATGTGGGTGAGTTGCATTTCCTCTTCTTCATCATCTTCGAGGTTAAACAATCCTTCTTTTTTGGATCGCTTCTGACTCTCTCTCGCATAACGCTCCGCTGCTCGTTGTTCGGGTGTCATGGAAGGGTCATTTTCACCAAATCTCCGATCGAGAAGGCCACCGACCTTATTTCGACTTTGAAGTTCTTTGAGAAGAGTTTGTTTTCTCTAGAATACTCTGCAGTTAGCTTTGGCATCATAAAATCTATATATAATAGCTAGGAAAAGCTTTACCCTCTCCTCTCCAAGTCCTCTTGTCACGCCAGGTCGATGCGCCGAGCTCGCCTCCTGCCTTGCAGTAGTGACGGCAAATTTAGACGGCCGCGCAGGAGCTCTGACTTCGAAAGGATTAAACTGTTCCCGTATCGCCTGGAGGGCAGCATTTCGTTTTATGCGATTATCGGCTGCGGCGCCAGACTTGGAGTTTTTCTGTCGTTGCTTCTTGGACTGCTGAGGGCCAACGACGCCCTTCTCCCGCAAGGACGCCTTTAGCTGCTTCAGCTGCGACGGCGCCATGGTCAATTGCCCTCGCAGAAAGGCCCTCTTCCCCAGACAATAGCGAAAAGCTGGCGCTGATGTGCGTATGTGTAATTAAGAGAGCGACGTAAAAAAAAAGTAAGTTGAAAGTTGAAATTTTGATAATCGATAAGCTCCCGCCCTCACCGCCTTTGGGATTCTGCCGCTTCTTTCTTCGACGTCAAAATCGACGACGGAAGCAACAAACGCGCAGAGAAAGACACGAAGAGACAGAAGGACGACGGAGGCGCAAGCCATGGAGCTATCGTCTCATCTGAAGATGAATATACAGGAGTGATGGCTTCATCTGGTAACGACCGTATTTTATGGCTTTGTCTAGGTACGTTCTTTGCTTTGCTCTTTTCTACAGCAACTTGTATACTGACTGACTGCTTTACCGTAGGAGTCACCCTCTTCTTTGCTGCACGAGGCATCGCTGTAGAGCTCTACCGAGTGAAAGACCTTACGGAAATAAGGAAGATTGAGAAGGAGGATCCAGTTATTGGGCAGGCAACAGAAGATGGTATGCTGCTCGGCCTTTTTTTGAGTCTTCAGTTGAAGACTTCTTAGGGCTGACTTGTTACTCGCAGCCTTGAGACTAGAGACACTCCAGAGGCTCGCGGGAAGCTCTAGTTTTGACCTCCGTGCTGCGTCAGTACTAAACCTATCTGAAATTACCTCTACTCACGTCTAATTTGGTATCCTATCATTTTCAGAGCTCTGAGAATTATATCGGAACGATCAACCAAGGGCACGACAAAGGAATTACTTTTGGACGACCTTGCTGGCGATGATCCGGAACGCAGACGGAAAGCTCTAAATGCACTGAACTTTCTTATATCTAGCTCAGCGTGTAGGTCATGACCTTAGCTCTCTCCTTGATGAATTGACTAACGGTTATGTCACTTTAGTAGGTCGTTCGAGTGTTTCTATGCGGCTAAAGGATTTTTCCACCTTCTGTGCTCTTATCGATTGCCTATGCAACTTCCTCCATGAACATACCCAAAAGACAAATGATGTAATATCTCCCATCTGCCCGCAGACCCGGCCGCCCGGGGAAAACAAGGCCTTGAAAACGCTCAGCGTGATGCTGCCTGGGAACGTTGTATCTGCCCTGGATGCTGGGGTTGTCAGTCGATGGCTGACGTTCTATCCATTTCCGTGTGTCTTACGTGACATGTCCAAGAAGCGGAGCATTGTGTTTATGATGAAAACATGGTGGGCCGATGATCCAGCCATGGGGTCTATCATAAATACCATATCCTCGGATCAAGAAGGGTTGAAGCACCTGAGAAAATATGGGTTGATGGGCAGCAGAATGGAAGAGCACACCACAGGCCTATTTGGCGATGAAATCCACGGTAACGGGGGTGGTACCCTAATCTACGGAGTTGATCATCTACGGAATTATGAAACCTCGGACTCCGGTTCAGATGCAGATAGTGATGTCTGGATGATCGACGGTGAAGCGACGGCGGGTATTTCACCCTGGCTTAATAGTCGCCCACAGGAAAATTCTGCTGAAGAGCAGGCACTTCGCAGGCGCCGCAGAGAAGCCATGGTGTTTAGTGAAGGCAGTCGGCCGTTGGTTGAAGACAATATATTTCACCCTGTTAGTTCCCCTGATTCTGACATGCCAGAGGAGGACTGGGAGCTGGGAGACAGCGATCCATCTTGGGCAACTCAAAATTCCGCTGGGCTCGACGCTCAAGACGACCGTGAACCAGAAACCACTCGTAGCCAGTGGCGGCTATGGCCTTTCTGACCTCCAGCACTGTGGTTTCTATTAAATGTATGGAAATCCCTACATCATGAAACTGTACTGCTGTTCATTAATCTATACCTTCCCCCACATATAAGAGACTGCAATAAGCTGCACAATAAAGTAATAATAATAATCTGTTATTATATCGTACATAGCAATCTCATCTATATTACAATCCACGCTAAGTAGATGCCCTATTTTATTTCCAAGAAGCCCAAAATAAACGCCATCCGTACCCAAGGAGCGCCTATGGGTCATAAGAGAACCGAGAAAGTGGGAAGTCATGCATCATATGAAGGAGGTTCACCAAGGTCAAGATAATTTACACCCATATGCTGCGCCGCTGCCTGTATTCTCTCTTCAATTTCGGCGGAGTCCTTCCGCATGTTTCGCAGAACCAGTCGTAACAGATCGCACATCAGATCTACCTCGAACTCCATATGAAACTCTTGATCCATATCGTCCAGATATATTCCCTCCTTAGCAGCCTGCACTGTTTTCTGTTCCCGCAGCTTGTTCAGCAGACCACCGACATATTGGAGGTTTTCCTTCGCACGAGGCGTGGACGAGATGCGTCTGTGGCGCCGCTTGGGTAGTGCTGCTTCGTCACCTGTAGGAATCAACCGCACAACAAGGAAAACCAGGATCCTGGCAGTATCGGCATCGGGGAAAAATCCAAATGTATGTTTCATGGCCCGGAGCGCAACTATAGTGCCCTCGGGGTCAAGAGAGAGGCAGAAGCATCGAATGATATGATCATAGAGGTCCTTTGAGAAGGCCTCTTGGGTGGTTTTTTGAAGATTGGATGGTAGGTTTGAATACCACTGGTTCATTTCAGAGTATAACGCGCGGGCGTTGGGGAATTGTGCATTGAAACAAGACCGTGTTCTGTCATATTGAATTTTCCCGCAATCCCAGAGGCAAGCAAATGTTTCAAGATCAGGCCTGATATTGGACATTGCGTTCTTGTACCCGGACCAAACGCCCAGTATATTCTGCTTCCTTAACTCCCTGTAGAGCAAATGATTGACGAAAAACGTGTTTGGCCGAATTTGGGCCTTGTCAAGACACTCCACTAGGTGGTTAATGAGAGTATCCTTATCTCGTCGGGTATAATGCAGTAAGAGGATGGAAAATGTCTCGATGGTAGCCTCGGGAACAGTCCGTTGCTCATACTCTGGAATAGATCCCTCGGGTAGATGATCGATGGCAGACGAGTTCCCTGGCTGACCACCACAGACACGATCAACGCGTTTTCTGACCATGGCCCATCCAAGCTCCTCCGCCTTTTGTCTACCGGAACTGCTTCCTTCACGAAGCCATGCTCCTATTAAGCCATTTAGATGTTTAGCGTCGGGTTTCACTCCTCGCTCATACATGAGCTCAACGACTTTAGCCGCCGCGTCAAGCTCTTGCATTCCGATAAGTTTTTTGATCCAGCTGGCGTAAAAGAACTTGTTTTGGAAATTCCGGGGAAGAATTGTTAAGCATGCAAGAGACACTTTGTTGACATCCGACTCGTTGATACTATCAGAGTGAAGCTTTCCGACGAGCCCCAAAGAAGCTTTATAAAGAGCATCTGACTCAGCATACGAATTCTGGCCCGTCAGCATCATATCTTTGAAAACAGCCAGGGCCATGTTGACTTTGCCGGATTTGAGTAAATCGACGCTGATTGCGTCGTAGTCGGACATGGTAATATCTTTTCCTAGGCTTGTCTTGACGTGTAAATATAATGTCCACGCTCGAGCATCGTTTCCAGGGACGTCACTCTGAGCCCAACAAGTAATAACTGGAATAAAAACCCGGGGACTGTGGGACGGATCAAGAGATATGTATATCAGTGCAGCGTCTTGAGCGTTTTTTGGATTCATATTGGCCACAAACAACCGCACGCCCAGGCCCCAATATTTCTTTTTTTCAATTGTTGTGTATTCATTCAAGTCCGGTTCCCTTTCTCTCCATAGCGAGAGAGCCTTTTCCTTCTGTCCATCGCTGAGGAGAGCATCCATATAATCAACCCATTGATCGGCTTCAAGAATTCGTCCGCTATTAAGTATATCTTCAGCTAGTGTAATAAGGTGGCGAGGGGGTATCTTTTCGGAAGGACTTGAGCTAGGGCGCTGTGATTCCCAGAGCATATTTATCGACTCCTCTGGGGCTATATCAAGGAAGAATGGAAGAGCATCTTTACACCGGCTATATGATTTCCAGGCGAATTGTTTCTCTGCAAGGCTCGGCATGCCTTTTAATGACTTCAAAGCCTTATTGAATCTCATCACATAGGCATGATGGCTCTCGGGGACTTTCAATTCAACCTCGTAAGGTTCCCTTTCCCGCTCGACAGGCTCCATTGTTTTGGCCGAGCCGCGCAGCTCCCTGGTAGGATCCCATAGCTCTTCATCTTCCGCCTCTAGGCTCTCCAATTCTTTATTTATCGCCTCATTAAACTCTGTCGTTATGCGATCCTTGAGCTGTTGGTCCCTCCTGTCCTCCTCTTCCCAATTTTGTTTGGCAGCATGTTTGGCAATAGCCTCCAACGCCCTTTTTCTATCTTCTTCAGATAGACTCCTCATAAACTCGCCATTTAGAGCAAAAGGACCCTCCTTAAGAGCATCTAGTTCGTTCTCTAGCTTCTTTAGTTTCTCCCTCGCTTTGCGATGCTCTACTACATCGGGTGTATCAGGGTCGACCTCGAAGTATTCCTTGCTGTTGGCAATCGACTGTTCAAAGTTACGCACAGAAACCTTTGGCTTTCCATCGCGCAAGTAGGCTACCGGCGTGGTAGAAAACGGTCGAGGAAAGGTAAGAGACGACGGAGAGCGACGGGGGAGGCATGTTGAGAGCGCATGCGGATGCCACCGAGTTCCTTGGAATGTCAGCCGGCGCATGAATGCAACAGAGGGTATTCAGCTCATTGAGATACTGGAGGTGTAAGTGAATAAATAATGTAGGCCGTTCAAATCTTGTGTCGAAGCCTGAAATTTTGAACGTTGAAGTTTGAAAATCGATGAAGCTGCTTCTGCCAATAACGAGGTCTTGGCACATGGCCTGTTTATTTTCCGTTCTCCAGACGCGACAACAAGCATTAAGAAAGATAAACGATAATCATCGATATTGGTTATTAGAAAACGTTCAGCGGGAAACGGCCAGAGTGTGATACTCTTCTTTCTTAGATAGCTTGAACTTGACGTTTCAATCATGCAATCTGGCCATGATGCTGCCGGTGGGCTGGCTGGCTTCGAATACCAGGTTTGACCTCCTTGCGCCAATTTGGAGCCCATATAGCTAACCGATTGATAGGGGTCATATGTTTATAAACCCGCAAAGAAAAGCAATGATGCCAATGGAGTCTCGAATAAAAGGCGAAAGGTCAATCATATTTCGAGCAGCCAAAGCTCCAGGAGTTCTATCTCACCATTTGTACCACTCTTGAATGGATGCGAAACCAAGGAGTCGGTCAAGTTACGATATGAACTGTTCCAAGGCCTCTGGGCTGAGAAAGAGTGCACAATTCGGGTTTGTCTGGTCAAAAGCTATGGGATATTATGGGTCTGACATGTTCAAATAGTCGATTCTCCGCGAAGTCGATTCGGAAGTTCTAAAGAATATAGCGAGATTCATCAAGGATTCCTCGATTGATACGTATGGAATCAATTCATGCGGATTGTCTGTTATTATATCAAATTGCTGACTCATATGTAGCTACAATGGACGTATTCCTACTGGGATGATCTCAGTGGGGTCAAATATATCGTCTATAGGAGGGCTCTTAGAACGCCTAAGCAAGGGGCTGCACACTTCAGGCAAGGCGTGCCTGGTTACTCTTGATTCAGGTGACACATTAAATGTCAAGAATGCCCTGAAAATGATCATTAAACTTGCAATTACTAGTATGGAGGATATTGATCATTACCGGGACTATTTAACGTCAAAAACGGTAATATCTCCGTTATTTATCCAGACAATACCAACTAACGTATACATAGGGGCTGAAACTATTGCCATATGACCTAGACCTGCTGCTGTCCTGTGTCGAGAGAAATGGCCTGAGGAGGGTTGTTATTGCCTTTAAGGATAGCGAGGCCTTTGATAGCGGTGTCCTGACGGACCTGATCACGCTCTTATCGTGAGTACCCTGTCTGGCTATTTATGAGGATGTTTCTGACGGACTAAAGATCATGGTTGGACCGTATACCATTTGTCTTTCTCTTTGGCATTGCGACATCAGTCACATACCTCGAGTCCAGACTGCCACGCTCCACAGTTAAGCTACTAGAAGGCCGTCTTTTTGATTTTCAAGATTTTGGTGACTCAGTAGACCGCATCTTTACGACCCTTCAGGCCCAAAATAGCCAGGGCATATGGGTCGGGCACAATGTGAGCCATACTTTGATGGACAAATCTGGGGACTGCTTTCAAAGCCCTGAGAGATTTGGTAGCACTCTTAAGGTGTGTGGTAACTAGCATCAAGTAGAAGTTTCTTACAATATGCTAACATGAATAAAAGTACGCTCATATGGCCCACTTTTTTGCAAACCCCCTTTCGGTGCTACTTGCTGGTGAAGGCAAGACAAAAGAACTACAGCCCGAATTATGTGAAGCAATTCGGAATACACCTTCGTTTCGGAAGTGAGGAAGCCCCAAAGCTGATATCGATTTATGGACATGTAGCTCACCTCTTTCTTAGGCGTGTGCAGCATCTTTTGGATATCAAGGACATTGAATCTGCAAAAGAAATGATGAAAGACGATGCCATCCTTGCCAAACAAGCCCATCTAGGTGTTTCAGTCACCCGGCAAAAGATGAGAGAGATATTTAGCTGTGTTGAATGGATAGTATCATTCTCGCGCAACATAAAGTCTCTAAAACCGGCAAATTATTCGGAGTGCATTATTCTTGCACTCGGCGGAGAGCTTCTCGAGTCCAAAATTTTGTTAGATACCCTTGAAGCTGCTAGGAAACTAAATTCAGAGGAGCTCAACGCTGCATTTGGGCTTGTATCAAATCTGTCAAAAGAATCAAGCGCCATACTTGATGAGATCCGAGAAGTTATACGTACAAAAAAATCCAAAGCCGCCCTACGTTCCCAGCATGATGCACAGTTAACGAGGCATAACACTACGATTGTCGGTCAAAGGGTAAAGCTGACGAAAGGGAAAGCTAAGCTCTCGAATGAGGAGTTGAAATACAGTGGATTGGTCGACCGTTTGTTTGACTCAATACAGAGCTACCTCACCGAGAAGCTGATCAACCCCAAGGATCTTTTTCTGCATGAGTGCCTGATATTTGATTTCAAATCTCCAGTTCGAACTACCTTTACTCCTAAGTGTCGGAACACCGTTGAACGAGCGCTATCTAACCCTTTCGACTATTTGGACTCAAAGGACCATGGGGAGGTAGAAGCCCTATCAGCAAGTCAGCCTCCGATCTCGATCCTTTATCAACTGTACCTCGAGTCTGGTGCTGTCGTCAACGTCTATGATTTATGGAGGGCTTTCTATATGATTGTTGGTGGCGAGGATGCAGATAAGTGTGAGGAGCGTGTGGCATTCTCAATATTTTACCAGTCCCTTGCAGAACTGAAGATGATGGGGATGGCAAGACCAAGCAGGAAGAAGACGGATCATTTGGCAAAGTCGACGTGGATGGGGTTGTAATATTAGCTATGGTGGTCTGATGGAATGGTTTTTAATCTCTCCGCCAGCGGAAGCCTGGCGTTTGTACATTAATTACTTTTTTGTTCAGCAAGAATCTGAATCTTAGAAGGCTTCACGGTACTTATCTCTGAATTAGTTGTTCGAGAATAGTTAGTTGTAATTCGTAATGATGTACAGGAGTAGCTTCCAAAAGAAATCTTTTCTACCAGAATTAACAAAAGGCATAAGATAATCGAATAAGAAGAAATGGGGGAATATTCTAAAGAAAATGGAGAAGAATGATAGAACCAAATCGTTCATTTCTTTCCCTTCTTTTTCTTCTTACCCCCTCCGCTCACAGAACCAGCTGCGGAGCCAGTAGAGCTAGCAGCATCCACAAGAACCGTATCCTCGTCACTGCCAGCCTGTGTGTTATCGCCCGTAGAGTCACCCTTGGTTTTGGAACTTTCTGTGGTGCCAGTCTTCTCTTGTTCAAGCTCTTTCATGAACCCTTCTTGTATGCTTGCCCGTTTGCGATCCCACCATTCCTTTTCTTCTGTGACAGTTGCTTGGAAAGCATTAATATCGGTGCGTGCCATATTATTCAGGAACATCTCGTTTGCGGACTGGAAAATGACTTGACCCCAGCCTGGGGTATAAGCATTGGCCTGAAGATCGAATTATGTTAGTCAATATTGACCAGGTCAAACATAGAAAATACAAAGCTTTAAAGCGTACCTCTGAGGCCACATCTCTGAATTCTTCTTCCATTTCTTTCTCGGCTCTGGTAAACTGTTGCCATAGGTCATCACCCACATTACCCTTCTGTAACAGTGAACCCAATGCAGCTTTCTTGGTCCTGAGTTCAAGGAGTCGCTTTATGTCTTCTGCTGCGCGGTGTAGTAGTGCAGCCTTCAATACAGTCTCGGGTGCCTTCTTCTCCATGTGGAGGATTGAAAAATATATATCGCGCTGGAGGTGTGCTGGGAACCATGGCTTTACGGAAGTGGCCTTTTCTACAAGCAATAACGCCGGCTATTAGTATATATTTGGCAAGGCAGGTGTGCAGCTGCAGGCTGTGGGGGTCAACGTACGGATCTTGCGTTTGCGGTAGAGGGAAGAGAATGTCGCGAGCGAGCCGACTAGGACGGCAAGATAGGCCAGTGGGATCGTTAGACTGAGCCAGTCTATCTTGAGGAAGTCCAGCATCTTGGATTATGTTATATATAGGGTAGGTATCCGCAAAGTAGACGGTTTTCTTCAGGTCGTGTATCCGCACGGCGCAAAGCTCGCTGCACGCTGCAGCTATGAAAGGGCACGATTAGCACCGCCCGTGAGAGCCAAGTCGGCGTGTAGGGCGAAACGCAGCCCTATTCCCTCCTGGTAGGCAATTTATCGACCTTGAATGCCGCTTTGTGGTGGTGTTGTTCTTCTTCTCTAACTTGCGATATTGGTGGATGGTTTTAGCAGTGGGAAAGCTGGAGATGCCACATAGACCAAAGTCTGTGGCGTCACATGTTTCGATTACTCAAACCTTCACACAAAGGTTATACAACGCCTTGACTGCTACGACGAAAGTTTGGTAGGGACGAAATAACGGGCTATAGATGGGCTATAGATATAATAGAAGGATTTTGGACTGTGTACAGACTCTCTGTGCCCACTATGATTTCCTAATTACTCACCCTCGCGGAACATACAACCACAACAGCAAATCAGATGCCCTCCCCCGGAAACAGTTCAAGGTACAGTCACATATATGAAACATTAAGGGAAAGAAAGAGTAGCGGCGATAAGGGATATGGGAGGTGGGAATAGAGTCCAACGCCAAATAAGTTCGCTGTACAGTGAAAGGACGAAGATAATCACATGAAAACAAGAAACATTTGCATAGCAAAGTAAGAGGCGAGACAGGAACAGGGAGTAATACGGGGGGAAGAATCTGTGTCAGGTCCTGCAGAGATATCTTTAGTGCGGCCGGCAGATGTGCGTTAGATGGCTATAAAAAAAGAGGGATCAGCATGCGGCGGGGGACGAGCCAAAGCCCTTGGTCTATACCGTTTGGTGGAGTATATATCGTTATCGTGTTCATTGGCGGCCCAGTTTCTGCGTTGTGTCGATAAAGTTCTGGCTTGATTTTATATCATCCAGTGCTTCGAGGAAGGTCGACTTCAGCATGATAGCAACTTCTTTCCTGTTCCACTCATTGCGATTGGTCCATAGACAGTCCATAAGCTCAGTGTTGATCTGTTCTAGTTGCTCGACTGAGCATCCTCTGGTCTTGGTGCTAAGCTCGTCATGGAGTTCTGCGTTCAAGTCTTCATCCACGATCAAGTCAGGCAGCGGTGGTTCAGGCAGTTTTGGTTCACTATGGATGAGATTCGAGATGCGGGTGGATCCGCCGTTGCGTGAGGGAGGGGTAACTGGATTGCCATGTGTGTGAGCTCCCGAAGAACGGCTAGAGGCTGCGTCAAAGAGTGGCGGAGGGCCAACAGGGTGTGACTGGGATGCTTGGGAATGGCGAGGTTGTGACTGGCTACCGTTGGTGTTGGATGTTGACTGCGAGTGAAGAAATTCAGCCACGCCACGGAGAGGCGTCATTTGAGAGGAAACCCAGGAGCTATCTCCTTGCTGAGTTTCAGGAAGATGCTCATCACCTGAAGCACGATCAGGATACAATGTAAGATCCGGTGCATCATGTATGGCGGATCCAGCCACAGAAGTATGAGCATTGGTATGCAATATATCAGTTGGGCCTGAATTCTTTTTATCTGAGGTTGTTTGGGTGGTCGAGGCATCATTAACATAATCGCCAGGCTGTGATCCGGGGGCCATTGGTGTGATATTGCCCTTTTGCGACAATGTAGACAAACCAGATTGGTGTCTCATATACTGCGAAGGCGCAGTATACGAGTGTGGCGGCCGCGGCTGTGCAGATGGACCAAATGAGCTGTTCTGGGTATTGTGGTGGTGTGTGCCAGAAGTGTGATCCGAATTGGACATGTGAACATCACCATCGCCTTCCGCTGGTCTATGCTGAGGTCCGTTGCTGGTTGGAGGTCGGATGCCGTCGATACCGCCATGAGGAGCGAAACCTGGTGCATGTCCATTGGTTAGGGATGGGTAACCAACGCTAGATTTGCTACCAGGTGCCGGGCAGGGGCTGTTGAATAGCTCGCCTAGCACCACTGGCCCAGCTGATGACATATTAGATAGCTCAATGCTTCCATGCGCTATGTTCATATGTGGTGGTGGGCCGGTGGGAGGTCTCATCGTTCCATCGGCGTCGGCTACTGGCTGCTTTACCTTCTCCAGCGCAGCCTTCTCACGCTCCAGCTCGCGCGTATATACCACCTCACACTCAGCCACCAGGGCGGGATCTGTGTTGTCAATTGCACCGATGTCAACTTCAACATTTGCCAACAGTTCGTTCGCCTTCAGCTGCCTATCAGGGTCGCCAAGCTGCTTTGCATCCTTAGCTAATCGCTTGATATCAGCCAAAAAGTCTTTTGGACGCTTGTAATATCCGTTGGACAATCGCTTCTCAATCGTGACGATGTCTAGGTTGTAATAGAATTTGCCTGACGCTACCTCCCGCAGCCCAGGAACACCGGCTTTGTCCGTGTCCTTCTCGTACGGCCTAAATGCGCTTCGTTGCTCTGGAGGTAAATCGGATGTGACAATATTTGGATCATCGTCATCATAGAGGTATCGTATATGCGACTCGTCTACAACACCGGTTCGGAACCGCTTATACTTCCTGATCTGGTCCATGATGGGTTGTATCCTAATCTTCATGAGATTAAGCGTCTGTCGGTCTTTCCGTTTCTGCGCCTTTAGTTCCTCTTTCGTCGGAGCTGGTGGTGGTTTCGGAGGAGCTGGAGGAGCAAGCTCCAGCTGTTCAATTACTCGCTTCTTCCGGTTATCAGGGTCAGGGAAATCGACTGGTGCCGTGCTGATAAAGCTGATAACAGGCTGGAAGAATTCTCGACGTTGAGATATCTCTGGGTAGTTGAGGAAATATTGATTTTTCTTGGAAAATCCGAAGAGGCTGCGTACTATATCAGAGTTTGCCTCATACTCGGCTTCTCCTTCAAGGATACCGAGCAATAACACGGGGTCTGTAGGTGGAATTGAACGCAACAAGCCCATGAAGGTCGATATCACGGCGTTCCCAAGTGTCTCATACCATGACCTGATGTTAGGAATGCAAATAACACTTGGTTTGTTACGCTTGACTTCGGCAAATAGTTGCACCACAACGGCCTCAGGTGATCTAGTCGAATCACTTAATAAAGTCGATAGGTCGAATGACTGCACATGGATGCCCTCGAAGTGATTCAGTAGGGCGGATGTAATGTATTGTTGTCCCATTCCATATTCACCGCGGATAAGTAGCCTAGGTCTGAACACACGAGATCGATCGAATTCTTCCTGAAGCTTCTCGCGCTTGAATCCAATGTCGTCGGTGGGTTGTTCAAACTGTGCTTCTTCCAGAGCGGTAAGTGCTTTCCTCCTCGGTACAAGTTTCGAAACGCGTTCTTGAATTTCTCGCAGGGGCTCTCGCAGTAGAGGCTCAACCGTGCTATGAAGAGGAGAGGCACCGGACGAGGCAGATCTCTCAGAAGAGGGAATGATTTTGTTAAGTGAGATCATAAAATCTTTGAAAGAAACCTTAATCTTTTTGGGATCAATCAGCAACTTGTCCTTGGATTGGTATATCTGGGGATAAACCCGTTGTACGGCATTTAGAGCAGCCTCTGTACACAATGCTCGCAAATCGGCACCGCCATATCCCTTGGTTGAAGCAGCTAATTTGTCCTTGAATTCATCTGAAAGAGCAGGTTCCCAGCCTTTAGTGTTGATGTCAATAATAGCTCGGCGAGCGTCAACGTTAGGTAGCGGGAAGTAAAATTCTCTGTCAAATCTGCCTGGACGGCGGAGAGCAGGGTCGACAGAGTCAGGTCGATTGGTGGCGCCGATGACGATGACTTGACCTCGTCCATCCATACCATCCATCAAAGCAAGGAGGGTGGATACGATAGAGGAATGGATTTGTTCTTGCTTGCTGGATCGGACAGGAGCAAGGCCTAAATATCATGTCAGTACGAATACATGTAGTTTGTATCTATGGAATAAACTGGCTTACCGTCGATTTCGTCAAAGAATATAATACTTGGCTGTGTTCTCCGCGCCTCCTCGAACAGCAGCCTCAGCTGCTTCTCAGCTTCACCAACCCATTTGCTCAGAGCGTCCGCTCCTTTTCTCATGTAGAAGGTCACTTTCCGGCCTTCAGTACTGACACTGGTAGCCAATGCACGCGCCAGAAGCGTTTTACCGGTTCCTGGGGGTCCATGGAACAAAACTCCTCGAGGTGGAATGATATTTAGACTCTGGAAGACCTCTGGATAAAGCAAGGGTAGAGAAACCATCTCCTTCAGTTGATCAATATGGCCCTGAAGGCCACCCACGCTGTCAAAATTGACATTCGGATTGACTCCCAGTGGGTCAGCATCGGCCAGAGCCTGCTTGTCCTTTATTTTTCCATAGTTAGCGGGTACTCCAGGAGCACCTTGGGCAGGGTCAGGGTGTAGCTGGCCCGTCATGCCTAGGCCTAGACTGGGAGCAAGGGAGGCCGCCGTCATCCCACCAGGGGCACCAGGGGCACCAGGGACCTTGGAACGGGCAGCAAGCTCATCATCTGAGCTATCACTGTCTACACCTCCGCTAGCGCCCATGCCCGCAGGGCCCCCGAGCAGAGGTGTCGGCCCAGCACCGCCAAAGGGCCCGTAAGTAGAGAAGAGGGTTCTTTGCCATGTGCTTCCACCTGCACGTCCACCACGGCGCGATGGAGATCCAGCTGGTTCAACTTCACTTTCTTCCAGTGGAAGAAGAAGTTCTGGGCGGATAAGTCGGTAGTCAACCGACTTCCTAGTCCGTCGAGGCTTGTCTTCGTATATAATATCTGGTTTCTTCCGTCGAGGCCGGGTTGATTTCAATTCTGCCAGCTCCTCTTCGATTTCACGAGCTTCGGACTCAGCACGGGAGTGAGAATAGCGCTGCCGGTTGCTACGACGGGTACGAGGCTCGTTACCACTGTCATCCTTTTGGGGAGAAGCTAGTGATGCAGCTGAGTCGGAAAGCTCCTCTTCTTCGTGGCTCTCTTCGTTTGGTTCAAAGTCACTCCCATCGTCTCCTGGTGGTTGAGATCTTTTCCCCGCATTTCGTCTAGTAGATCGGCGAACTGGCTGGCTTCCCTCTTTTTCAGCCTGTGCCTCTTCTTCCGCTGCTGGCTCCTCTTGTACTCTGCTTCGTCTAGACCTTCGTGATACCGGTCCTTCATCGTCCTCGTCTTCCTCGTCTTCCTCGTCTTCCTGCTCGACGTGATCATGTTGAGATTCAGGGACGATGCCGTCCTCGCCCATTTCAACGTCTGCTTCATCTCCCTCTGCATCCTCGTCTGCGGGCGGTTGGGCATTGTCAGACGCTGCAACGGCCGGTGCATCTTCGTCGAATCCTCCCTGAGGATCACTTTCCATTATCTCTACCTGAGATGCACCTACGCGATCTATGTGGGAGTCATCCTCCTCATCCTTGGGTATCTTCGATTCGTCTCCATCGCCTTCTTCTTCCTCAACATGAGACAACTGTTGTCCCTGGCGTGCGGGATGTGGTTTAACAGGCTCGGGGCTGCGAGTACCCTGGCGGATCGTTTCGACATGGCGACCTGAGCCAGAGAGAGCAACGATATCTTCCCTATCATCGTGTGCAAGACGACTGCTTCGCCGGGTTGACTGTCGAGCGCCTGCGCTAGCCTGATCTTGACGTTGGACACTCGCGCTACGACCGCGGGCGCGTGTTGCACGGCCGGAGGGAGGGGGTTCTGTAGTAGCGGACTGTGTTTGGATTGGGAGCTTGACCTTGACGATTAACTTGCGTCTTTTCCCTTTATTTGCTTGTATCTCTTCCTCTTCGTCCTTCTCTTCTTCCTTATCCTCTAGAGCCTCGTCAATTTCGTCTTCATCAGGAGATGACTCTGCGTAGGATACTTTCTTCGTAGTGGCTTGTCTTCTCACAGAGCCACGCGCATTCCTCTCTGCATTTGGGTCCTCGATGTCATCTTCAAAGTCATCTGATAGATCGTCCTCGTCCTCCGAAAGCTCTGTATCCTCGTCTATATCGTCATCTGAGTCTCGCTTGCGCTTTCTAGACGCTTGTTTCCTTGACTTGCTTTTGGGCTTTTTGGCTGGCCTGCGCGACCGCTGTTCTCTGTCATCGTAGTCATCATCTTCTGGGTCGGATCGGTTGACGACCTCCTCGAGGGTAGGCTCGTATCTTCGAGGCATCTCGACGGTAGGAAAGAGGTTTCAACAGCTGTAGGAAGTGCTCGTCGACTCGACTCGAAAGCTATTGAAGTAGCACGGGCTCTCGATCAGCACCCGCCGCAACTTTCCGCGATTACCGGGCGCAACAAGTGATAGTTTCTCAGATAAAAAAAAAAAAACCGCGTCTATGGTATGACCAGAGCCAGCGAGCCTGAGGTTTGGCGTCTAGGAGTGAATCGCTCGCGCAGAGAAATGGACGGGGGAGGCCAACAGCAGGCTGAAACTCGGCACAAGGGGACGACTACCCAGCGAAGAACCTCAGCATGGGCCCCAGTCGCCAACAGTACCAGCCAGCAGCGACGAGCAGAACCTGTGCCCGACCTTGCTGGCGTCTGCTTTCTTCCTTTGCAGTCCCTGGGAGTGAGGTGGGCGCGGATGTGAGTGTTGCTGGCGTTGCTTGTCCTTCTTCTGCCTGTTTCTTCGTCGTGAAATCGCGCGCAAAGGGAGAAACAAACTTCGATACAGCGCTAAGCCCAAACCAGACTAGCGCCGCCGCTCTCTGTGTGCTGCCCTTTCTGCCCACCGCCTTCGCCCCAAGCGGATCCCAGAATTCTGCCAACACCCCAGACGCTTTTTTGCACATCAAAAAACTAACGATGACAGCAGCACAACAACAGAAGTGCTTTTGTCCTCCCTCGACACGGCTGCCATCCGCCACCATCGGCAGCTGCAGATGGCTCAGAACCAGCCCCGACTCGCTCTATCTTGACTTAAGTTCCATACGCCGCCCAAAACAAATTGACTAGATTTTTGAGCAGCTACTCCCGCGTCTCCCCTGAACCACGTCGGGCTCGCCCAGGTCTCCTCTGCCCTGGATCGCCCATGAGGCTCAAGTAAAGCAAAAGAAGCTTATCGCCCTTAGGCTTTTGCGGGAACGTGCGACCTCCCCGCCCGTTTTTCCTCTTTGGGCCATCTTACATGTAAAGTCACGTGGTGATGCTTAGTCATTTGACTTCCGCTCGTTCTTGAGAAATTTTGACGGCAGGAGAGAGACACTGCAGTCATAAGCATAGCTATATAGATACGGCGTGTATAGTACAACGATTTCAGATATGAACTCGATGTTCCTGCTAAGAAGCTCGAGACAGAGTATCTCGAGGACGACCTCTCATCTTAACCAAATACACATCGTCAGCCGCCGTCGGCTCTTCTCAACGTCTCCATCCCTTGCATCAAGCGCGTCACAGGTATGAAGAACAAGCATGTCTCTAGTTAATATATCTGATACCAGCCTGCTAATACTCTGGGCCAGGCCCCTCCCTTAACGCTGTCGTCATTCAAGAAGCCATTCTTCAAAGTCTTCCTTGGCGCAGTTCTCACCTATCAGATCCTTTATTATGGCTGGCTAAGGCTCGAGGTAGAAGAGACCCAGGCCGAAAAACTAAGTATGCTATGTCACAGCTACACCAACTTTATTCAAGGGAAATAGAAATGCTGACAGTTGTATAGAAATATTATCTGATCTACAAAATAAAGTCAAAGAGTTGACACCCAATGAATCTTGATCTAATCATACCTTTTTTTTTGGTGATGTCTTGTATTCTATACCCTCTCCATGCACAGCTTCTCTGATTTTCTCTTCCAGCCTTATCCTATAAGGCTTACTGCATGTTCTACCAGCCACAATGAAGTTGTTGACCCCCAATATGTATAATAGTTGCAATTCTCCTGTAGTATAACTCGGCTAGACCGAAACTCCATCTCGAAAAAAAAAAGGAAGGCTATTATTTAGAAACCTCCAAACAATTACAAATACGCCAGACCACCATGGAGCTTCTCAAGATCTATCCGAATAGCACCAACATCCGCACCAACGCGTCCTGCAATCTCTGCCTTTCTCTGGGCTCCCATATCAAGCCATCTGAGCAACAGGTTTCCATCGATCATACCACGTTGTCCACCCATGCCATCGCTCTCAACGGCCCGGTAACCACGCGGGTTTAAGCCGCAAGGGTGTTCGAGTGCGTTAACTAATTGTGACTGCAAGGCTAGTAGACGACGGTAAGAATCTTCATTGAGAGGCGAGATTACTCCAATAGACCCTGTTTGGAAGGTTATGAGTACTTGGTATTTTGATGGTGGTGGCGGTAAATCTGTGTCCATGGCATCCTCATCAACGGGTGAGGAGAGAGTGTGGGATCCATGGGGCAGTAGAGTCATGGTGGATGCAAAATGGCCCGTGTGGAATACGCTTCGATGCAGCAGACGGTCACCCTTAGACGAACTTGGGTCTACAGAGTAAAAATATCAGCTTCACACAGGCACTTTTAAGATGCAGAATGCTCAGTATTCATTCGGAGCCACCTACCTTCAGGGTCGTACTGCAGAACATGGAGGTTGCAATCATCGTCAGCAACTAAGATGTATAACTTATTCCCGTCCGGAAGGAAGTCTGCATCCACGACTGCCAAGTTTTCATTCTCTTTACCGAAAAGATCCAGTTTATATGGCTCTTCCTGTTGATGCGCGTCACGTTAGTACGTTATCAAATGCGTTTTGGGACTATACGGCAGAATATCATATCACTTACCGAGTATCCGGTAAACCATAACCCCTTGAATGCGTCACCAATGATACACATTCCTGTTCCTTTGAGCTCTTTGAGAACATTGACATAACACTGGGTATCCTTGAAGGCTATGGGTAAAAGGCTCCCGTCCTCCTTTAGACCACGCACCATGCATTTTTGACCTTGTGCAACTATCAAGAATCCCTGCCCACCTATCCCTGACACAGCTGTGACGGCGCCCTTCACTTCCTCTCTAGCAAAGAGTTTTAATTTCTTGTTCTTTTCAGGGTGGTCGGGGTCCGGAACCACGTCAATAATCTCAAAAACGCGGATGCATCCTTTGGGAACAATGTCCTCGCCCTTAGCCACGGCTGAGCCTACTACAACCATATCTTTCCGCTCATGGGTTGTTTCCGAGATCTCAAGACGAATGATTTTGATACACGTAATGCGCTCTGCAGGTTCAACTTCGTAACTATTGAGGGGGCAGTTTTAGTATAAAAATAAGTGCTTGCGGGTAAGTTTGCGGCGGAGCAACTTACATATCAATGGCAGACCAGTTTTTGGGCTCCAGAAGTTTAACAGTCCCACGATCCAACTGTGGAAGGAAAGTAATAACTATAGCAAACGGTCAGTAGTTGATAGAGGAAGCAAAGTAAGAAGATTCTCATACACTCGTTCCGCCACTCTGTATGTGACTCGTCATCTTCAGGAAGTTTAAAGTCTTCCTTTGTACTGGTGCCAATCACATAACTTTCAGACGCCGACGAATACACGATACAGTCGACTTGTTCTCCGAGTGGGATCTTGCGCGTTGCCCAAGCACTATCGAATCGCGTGTTTGAGGGTAACCTCGACATTCGAATGACATTCTGTTCAGAGACTTGTTAGCTTAGTCGGTGGATTACACTGAGAAAGGGTCCATACATCTTCGTCAACATATGCAAACCCACGTTCGCAGGCGGCGATATGGAATCCAGTCAAGCTCTGAACTGCCTTACCACGCAGTCGTAAGACATTCGGCCGTGCGATAGCAGACTTAAGTATGAAGCATGGATTCTGCCCAGACATAAACACTGTTTTATATCCACAAACATCCGATAACGCTCGTAGGAGTTTGCTTGGAGAGGGACTGCGGTTGATATCTTTGTTCATGGGCTGGTTGGTTCGAGGACCCATAACAACGTGGTTTACCGCTTTAATGAACTGCAATTTGGACCGCCCATTTTCACCTGTGATGCGGTATGGTTCATACAAAACTAAGTCATCGTGCTTTGTACGTAACTGATCTGATGTTAGGGTGAACTATGAAATAGGAAGGGCAGAATTAGTTCAGACATACTATCATATACGGAGATTTGTGAATAGCATCCCCAAGATCCGCAACTAAGAGTTCAGTTAATGTCTCTCGATTCACAGGCCGCCTTGAAGAAGATTCGTAGGGTAGATTTGATGGCAAAAGATTCAAGTTATCAACACGACACAGTGGTTCTGTGATATTCGGGAGCCTAAATATCTACATCTCTGTATTAGCTAGTGATACTTACAGCTGTCGATTATGAAGGCAAGACTTACAGAAAGGTTCCCATCACTGTCTAGCAAAAACAGGAGTATATTAGGGGTCGCCGCATGTTCAGTGTCGAGGTCAGAGGAAAAGATTTTCGTCTTATCTTCGTACAAACAGCCAGAAACCCATTTTGCCGAGGCTGCTGAGCCCTGGATTTCAACCTCGTCTAGGTCCCCATTCTTATCCGCTTGTAGGATTAGGAGAGAATTGTCATCACGAATGGTCAACAGGTAGGGCTCTGCGAAGCTTGCTTGGATAACAGTACGCTCTTCGCTTGTATCCTCATCCCACACGGGGTATATTTGGGCCAATCCAAGATCTATTTATTTCGGGTATATTAGATTTTTCCGAAAACAATGGCATATCTATGCTTCAATCTGGACTCACTGCAGTCATAACTCCGAATTTCTGTCCTTAATACCTGAACAACTCTTGAACCGGTGGCAAGGGTTCCTATGTCGATGGTACAATCTTCATTAGGGTTAAATTCTGGAGCATCTATTGAGTCGAGGCCGCTGCTCCCAACTGAGTATACGACTGACTCCTCTTTATCATCACCTTTCGCCTTTGCGAGAAGGAGGTATCTGTCATAGCTCCGGGATAGCCCAGCATCTTTAGATTTTGGATCTATGACACGGATAGACCACACTCCGTACACATCATCCATTTTGAGAGAGTCAATGGTAAATGGGTCTATCTCTCTTTTGAGAACTGTGAGACCGCCAGCTTTTCCAAATCCTCGAGCTGCTACTAGCTCAAGCGGAGCAGATATTTCAGGTACACTATCTTGTCGATCTTTAGATTTCGATTTGGGTGGTCTTCCAAGTGTGATGTCCCTATACGGGCCAAGGCTCCATAGTCTATCATGCGCTCGAAGCGTGAAATTGGCTGCGCCATCTCCATTCACTACTTGCTTTTCCTGCTGGGTGGTGGTAGGGTTTGCGGAATAAAGGTCGTCTTCATACATATCGTCGTCATCATCATCCTGTTCCTCTTCGTCAGAGAGATTGGCGGTTCCGTCTTCATTCCCTCCCCCCGCTGCTTTAGAGGGTTTCTTGGTTGCAGAGGAATGTTTTGACCAGCCGAGAAGGATAGAATCCCCTTCTTCGCTTCCATAGAACAATTTATTCCGGCCAAGGCTGGCAGAACACGAGGGCCTTGATTTGATTATTGAGCCACCCGACTGCTCTGCAACGAAATGGAGTGAGATCCCAGCAACAGATCTCCCATCCACTTTGAATGTTAAGATTGCCATCCTCCCATCCGATAGAATGAGTAACACATCTCCAGCGCCGCTTCCTAATTGCTCAACCATGCAGCCTTCAAGTCTCATTTCGAGGTCTGACTGGTCAGCCATTGAGAATGCAGAAGCCTGTCGGGCAAACTCATTGACGCCCACCGCATTGGTTTTACCAGCTTGGTCAACGTGCACAAGCTCATTGGTTCCGATTAACAACGCTCCGCCAATTGGAGGAGGAAGCGGTACAACTTTAAATATATCACTTGGTAAACGTGAGACCGTAAGGAGTGAGGTAGAAGCTTTTTGCTGCAAATCCAGGGTGAAGATGGAATACGATACAATGTCTTTCCGGTCTATGGTTAAAGACATTGACCTGGCAACTTGGGAGTAGAGGATTCCGAACGTTGGTTCCCTGTATTCATGCAGAAATTCCATGTGAATTGGATGAGTCAAGGCTGGATCTAGTGCCGTCATAGGCAGCACAAATGAGGGCGCATATGGTTTGTCGTGTACTGCATTTCCAGGGGCAGGTTTCTGAGCATCATTGACGGCATCTGTGGTGTCGTCGCCATTTGGTATGGCATCATAATCATCCATTACGAGGTCATCTCCTGCTTGGTGAAAGGGTAGGATTGCTAGACTGTGGATTCCGAAATTAAAGATGGCACAGTTTCCATTTGGGTCCACCGTCAAACTGGAGGAGCAGCTCCCCAGGTCAGGTACCCACGGGCTCATATGACTCTCCTCCCCTTCATAGTAATGGATTGAGATGGTGGTTATCCCGTGCTTCTGTGGATCCCACTCTATCAAGCTGAGCTTCGCATTCCGGCTAGAAACAAGGATAGCATCTCCGCCACTTTTAGAATTCGAAATTCTGACCCTCTCAAGGCCGGTAATGGTACCCGGTACCTCATATTCCGCTGCTAAGACCAGCTTTGCATGCTGTAGACGGTCATGCCGGCCTTTCTGGTCCGGCTGACCGGCAGGTGCTGAGCCGTAGGTAACATTGACCAATGAAAATACCTGCAGCAAAGAAGTCTTCGCTACAATGAGATTATTGGAATTTGCTGATATAAAGTGAGCAGAGGTTGCGTGAGTCACCCCTGATGGGAGCAGAAGCTCTGTATAGCATTGCATGTTGAGGAGTGAGGTAGAGCTTATCAAACCAACATATCGGTTGACAGGAATGCAGCGCGATGTTCCAATTAACGCGCTTCGGCAAATCAGGCTCCTAGAGCTCTATACCCAGCCCATCTAACGTATGGTAAAGTTGCCCCAGAGTAAGAAGCTGATGTTTTGATAGAAGAACAAATCGATGTTGTCGTCTTTCTTTTTCCGTTTTTGCCTTTTTGTTAGGAGCAGTCACGTGTTGGTTTCCTATCTTTGTCTTGGCAGCGACTTTATTTTATCTCAACGACATTTTTAATTTTGCATCTTACAATTGCTGATGACAGCTTGATAAGGATGGTAGATTCCTAAATCTACCGTTTAATTATTATGGTATTGGTCTATATTCTAGTTTTAAATTGGGTAATCATGGTTATCCTGTTGCTCCACTCCATAATATTGATTATACCAGATTTTGTGTCCGCAGTCGTCCGCCAAAAGCAAGACTTACTTTTGCTGTAGCTCTTCGCAATCGGGCACATCTTTTGTCTTCTCCCTTGATCTAGCTTCTTCTTTTAGTTTCTTGTCGTCATCTCTCTTCAGCGAAATGTGAGGCATGAGAAAAATTGCGAGAATAAAAGCTAAGCCAGCAAGGGCTGAACACATTATGAAAACCACCCGAAACGCTTTCTGATATGCCGGAGTAAGCACAGCGCGGATCCGTTCAGCTTCCTCTGGACTCTGTTTTGCCAGGTAGTAGCGTGGGCTTTGGGTTATTTCTTTTCTTTGAGTCTCTGAAAGGTCAAGGGACAATAACGAGGATATGACAAGGTTATTTCTACATCATCAGAATTCTGAACTCCACAGTGCTTTTAAACGAAGAAAACTCACAGAATTGTTCCGGATACCGCCAGGCCTAGCGTGGCACCAAGGTTTCTTATAAAACTGGAAAAAGTGGGCTTTGTCAGGGTCCATATGTCGGTATACCAGGGTCACGAGAACTTACTTCCGAAATGACGTGGTAACTGCCATATCCCTCCTAGGGACGCCAGCTTGAATAGCGATTAAAGACCTAAGTGCCACTACCACGTTAGCTCAAGTGGAGAGACAGAGGTAGGGTGAGAGAGAGGGGGAGCTAGAGGGAACTGACGGCTGCAGTGTGTTTCCAACTCCCACACCAGTAAGTATGCCATATCCAATCTGTTTACCAATCCCAGATGATTTATCAAGTGTGGAGAAAAGCCCCAATCCAACGGCCCAGGCAAGCCATCCAAACAAGATGCATTCTCGGTATCGACCTACACGGTGGACGATAAGGCCGGATAAAGTGCTGAATAATGCTGTGCAATTAGTTAGCAGGGGCCTACCGGCTGCATACCATGGTAGTAGGCTATCTGCTTACTTTGAACCAGGACAATGGGCAGAAGCAGGGCTCCTGACTTGGTAGCCGAGTATCCATACACCAGCTGATAGAAAGTCGGGATATAATAAACTTGCACAACGTAGTTCCAGCCATTGATGAGCATAGTCAGGCACGCCCCGTTTACTATCTTGACACGGAAGATACCCATCGGCACTAGCGGATACGATGCGCCCTTCCACTGCCATAAAACGAAGGACACACAAACAGCAAAGCCTAAGATTAACGTAGAAATCACATGGGTTGAATTCCATGGGTATTCGCCTCCTCCCCATATGAGCCCAAGGAGGAAGATTGTCGCGCCGGAGAGGGCTAGAAATACCCCAAAGAAATCAATAGCTTTTACCTTGGTTTTCCAGTCACCATCAACCTTCCGAAGAGGCATGAAAAATAACACACAGAGCGTTGTGAGTATCGCAAGGGGAAGGTTAATGCGGAAGATCCACCTCCACGAATCCTTCGATATTGAAGACAAGGCACCTCCAATTACAGGGCCAATGCCATTTGATAGAGCAACGACCGCCCCTAGAATTCCCTGGTACTTGCCTCGTTCCCTCAGCGGCACCACATCGCTGACAATCATTTGCGCAACATTTGCTAACCCGCCGCCGCCGATTCCAGTGAAGGCACGAAATATTATCAATTGAAGGGCTGTTTGAGCTAAGGAGGAAGCTAGAGAGCCAAAGAAGAAAATTGCCAATCCAACATACAGTACGACTTTCCGTGACCAAATGTCAGAAAGTCGCCCATATACTAGTTGAAAGCAGGTAGACGTCCTATCCACATCTCATATCAGCCAATGTGTAAACGCCGAGAAGGTAACGGGAAGTATGTATTATATCTCCTACAGGAAGAAACCACCCGCAATCCAACTTGTTTGGATACCAGCATTTAAATCATCTCCGATAATCGACAAACTTGCCGCGAGAGTGGTCTGGTCCATCAATGCAACCAGGTCGACGGCGGCGCATGCTAAGAAGATCTAAGGGGAGGTCAGCGTCTATTCGTAAAACTACACTCAAAATTCCTTCCACCATACCGTTATGATCTTGCGAGTTGAAACATAGTTTGTCTGCTCGTTGAATGTATGCTTCTGCTTTTCATCAGCGGGCAAAGAGTCTTGTACATTATTGTCTTCCGTATCCTGCATTTTTCTGCAATTGTGTAGCTCTTTGTATACGCACAGAAAAGGATTAAACAAAAGAGGCAACAAACGAGTCGGAGGCAAACAACACGCTTGGGTAGGAAAAATCCATCCTGCTCCAGAGTCTACTTATAGAAATACAACCTTGCGGCTTTAGCGGACGCAATACCAGTACCCTCCGTACGGTATTGAGGACCCTGACCGTCTATCATCAACTGTGGGACCATGATAATGCTCATAGAGCACAGATACAACACATCGCCTGGCAGATCTGGTCATAAACTACCTTGAGGGCAAAAAAAAAAACAACAGTTGAATAATTAACTGAGTTGGAGCAGCTAACTAGTTATTTAGATAGCTCGGCATGTGCTTGGCCGCAAGCGCTGCCGCTTGTTTTAATTCGACACCTGGGGTGCACATCCCGTTAGCTCAAGGGGCTGAGCCTTATTCACCTATAGATGACAAGGCATTGAAGAACCTTGGCTCTAGAAGGAG
Source organism: Nannizzia gypsea CBS 118893 (assembly GCF_000150975.2). NCBI lineage: Eukaryota > Fungi > Ascomycota > Eurotiomycetes > Onygenales > Arthrodermataceae > Nannizzia > Nannizzia gypsea. Next base: position 759,262 of record NW_003345198.1, read on the forward strand.
AAATACAAGGTCCTCATTCTTATAGAAAAGTGTTCCTGAGACGGTATTTGCGACTACCGGGAACAATGGCGTATCGTCTCACATGCATATCCTGTGACCTGACTTGGCTATGGCGATGATATGTATCCTAGATCTCGTATATCCAGGGAAGTCAAATGTCCGGGGCTTCATCAACCCTATGATTTGACCAAAGACATAAAATAAGAGGAATGACTGGAGGCAAAAAGACTTGCTTCAACGATGATTGGAAAGAAAGGAATATGATGGACCTACCTTGAGAGTAACTGAGACGCAAAAAAATTTGTATATGCAATTCAACCTGTCCTACTCTACCCCCAGAAAGAGAGTATATAATCCAGGTATTCGGCGAGGATGACGATTTCAAAAAGGCAGACTCCCTTCATTCTAACATCCCTCTATCACATTGATGATACTCCTTGATTCAAAGATGGCAAACATAAACCCTCTCAATGTCTACACCGGGCAGGACTCGATGAAGAAGTACCTCAATCCAGACTGTCAACCATCATTACCCTTAGTCGAGATTCCGCAGTCCTTAAACCCGTTTTATGACGATGGTGTGCGTGTGTACGCAAAGATGATGACCATGCATCCTACCAACAACGTGAAAGCAATTCCAGGTAAGTCGCCAGCACTTCCCATGTGCCGTTGATGAGGTACTAAACAGACTGGTTGTTGTAGCTTTTAATCTTTTGGAGACGGATGTTGTCCCCGGAAAGACAAAGACAGTGATTGAGTATAGTTCTGGCTCAACCATCATGTCGATGGCAGTGATTGCCAATGCCGTTTACGGGATCAGCGATGTCAGGGCCTATTTTAGCAATAAAAGCAGTGATGCGAAGATTCACCTGTTGCAATTCTTCGGTATCAACGTCACACTGTTTGGCGGTCCCACACAACCAGATCCATTAGACCATCGTGGTGGAATCTTCACAGCACAGAAGTCAGCCTTGGACTCCGAGGAGGTTATCAACCCGAACCAATACGAAAACGATGGCAATTGGCAGGGCCATGTGAAATACACTGGGCCCCAGATTTTCAAGCAACTCCCAGAAATAAACGTGATATGCTGTGGTATTGGAACTAGTGGGACCATGACTGGGCTGGGGCAATATTTCCAAAAGGCAAAACCATCTGTCTTGAGGGTGGGAGTCTTCACTGCGCCGGGTGATCTTGTCCCAGGGCCCAGAACACACGCGCTCATGACTCCTGTCGAGTTCCCATGGAAGTCGTCCATGGATGCCCTAGAGGAAGTCAAATCTCCAGAGGCCTTCTTATTGTCTCTCAAACTTTCTCGACAAGGGTTGGTATGTGGCCCTTCATCAGGGCTCAACCTGCAGGGGCTTTACCAGCAGCTGCAAAAACGCAAGGACGCTGGGACATTGTCCAGTCTTGCAGGTCCAGACGGCAAAATACACTGTGTCTTCCTATGCTGTGACCTGCCGTACCAGTACATAGATACTTATTTTGACAAGGTGAATCAGGAGGAGTTCCCTCCCGTAACAAATAACGTAAGTCGCTATAAAACACCATACCAAGTGAAGGCAATAAGCTAACCATGTGGACCGTTAGAACCTCCGTAAAGTTGACCTTTACCGTTATGACGACCTCTGGGAGACTGAACCTGCAAAAATCCTTTCGGAGTTTTACAAGACCTCCCCTTCCACTGGTCTGCTATTTGGCGTTGGGAACGCAGGCAGCTTTGATAGTTTCCAACTTAAAGAAGATCACCCACGATGCATAATCGACATCCGTAAGCCGGCCGATTTTGAGCAGTGGCATCTACCCCAAGCCATAAACGTCCCTCTAAACACCCTTGAAAAGGACACTACGTCGCCATTTTCTGACTCTGCTGTCCTTGAGGCACAGTGGCTCGAAATAGAGGGCTGGTTTAATCAGAGCGGGGAGAAGTCCGCCTTATTGACGGAACTGAAAGCGAAGAAGACGCGTGTCTTACTTGCCTGCTATAGCGGAAATACGTCCCGGGTTGCTACTAGTGTTCTGCGAGCGAAGGGAATCGAAGCATGGTGCATTCGCGGTGGGCACAAAGCACTGGGTGGCCCAGATGTGGCACCAGTGGGCTTGCACAATGTCCAGGCGAGCACTCCGAATGGTTTTCATCCATCATTAAAGCCCATCAGGATTAACTAGAAGTGATGATTTGTGGGAAACGAGATTATGACGCGAATTTCAAAAAGAATGTAGATGATGTTGATGTCTAACATGAATGCTGACGATACTAAGATACTGTTACAAGGCTCTCGATTCCGGGCCCTGCCAATCGTATATGAAGTGTATTTAGTGGTTATTTAATCGATGATATTTCGTGATTGAGCACGAGTTGTCCTGACAATACATTGAACTGACAACAAATAGAGGTATTGTATGAAGTACTAATTTCACCCGCGAATTAAAAATATGCTACTACTGCAGTGAAATGATTCCATAGTAAACTTGAAAGACTATAGATCAGACGACCCTTTCTGGTCCACAGTTACCCCATCTACCAACCCTAGCTCTAATTGCCAAGAATCACCCCATAGTCGGCGAATCCCACACTATGTACTTAGTATAATATACGCATTTAACTATGGGCTATACTTATAAAAGGATATGATAACCTCAATACTGAGTACTAGGCCAGAGATGAACGATCACCTCCCCGTAGATTGGGTGGAGAGTATAACTATAAGAAATGAAGGTTTAAACTACTTAACTAGTGTTCCCGAGTACCCGAGAAAGTTAGCGACCATTAACTAAACTCTAACTTATCTGTCGCGTGCTTTTGAACTTCTATAAGATTAAGTCGATGTCCGGATTTCCCATACTACTTTGTTAACTAGCTATTGGTGTCAAAATCATTATTGTTATTGTTATTACAAAGGAACTAAAATATATACGTTCGGAATATATACGCCTACTCAAGAGCAACCTCAACTGGCCTTCCAACTGGTCAATAGAAAAACACTTGATACCCCAAGAAAAGGTACAGCTCGTTGAAACACTCTATGTGCCATAACGCCTATAAAATATAGTGAAGACGTTATGGTTTAGCGTCGCCTGCGAGTAGAGTGGTCATGACCTCGACGGTGGTTGGTTGCGGTATCAGGACTGTCCTCCAAATACAGTAGACATTCAGCCGCAGTCCATCGATCTGCTGGGGCACACAGCATATGTTTTACTAGCTCTCCAAAATATCCCCGCAGAGAGCTAGCTTCCGCCATCAGTTTTTCATAAAATGCGGCCGCTTTTGCTTGATCCTGAACAAGTTGGAGGAAACGCTGAGCTTCTCGCTCTGGGAACCGCCGGAGAAGAGAAAGGGCAGTTACCCCAAGAGACCAGACATCAGCTATATAGGAATACCTGCAGCCCAGGTATACTTCTACAGCAATGTGAGTAAACTGACCACCCTCCATGGCACCTTCTCTACTGGTCACCGCCAGACCAAAATCAGCGAGACAGACATGCAACGGGGACGTTGACTTTAACAATATATTATCCTGCTTAATATCTCGATGAAATATGGTTTTTGCTTCGAGATATTGGAGAGCTCTGAGGCACTGACGGGTAACTTCTTGGGTCTCTTGGTGGGAAAAGCGATAATTATCCAGGGAGCCGAGAGGATGGTACGCCATTATCAAACAGAATGGCTGCTCCTCCCAGGAAAACTGGCTGCTGACGAACTCGATAATGTTTGGCTTGCACCGTGTTAGTAGCGGCTGTAGGAGCTAAGTTATGTATATGATCTAACACTCACATGGTGCAGTTCCTTGACAATAGCAGCCTCTCGCATGAGAAGTGCTTGCGCTTCAGAGTCTAGAGCTAACTTACACGCAAACTTTTCTCGAGTGCGTCGATACTCGAAGAGATATACTGCACCAAATGAGCCATTTCCAAGTTTCTTGATCCATTTGAATTTACTATGGAACTCAGGAGACACGGGTAAATCGTGGGCCATAATAATGGAACGTCGTATTATTAAAAGAGAATGGGCTGTAGGTGTATAATTGATCCAAGTTGAAATTTGTTTTGCCGTAGTTGAAAGTAATTGGGCAGCTAAAGATTAAATAACCACAAAGAGGGTTTTATATAAACTTTGTAGCCATTCAAAAAAAGGTTGAGGGCTTCCATATTGAACAGGAAAGAGTCCGTCGGTATTCATTGATGTAACTGAATGACGAATGTGCGGGTTGCACAGTCGCGAGGTTCCTACTGCCATAGAAAATGATTAATTCGTTCTGAAGAAATTCTTCGGGGTATATATAGTGACTGAGAAACAAATGTGGGTGTCAACATCGTGTATGTTAGGGTATAGAGCAGCTCGTAGCGTGGCAAATGAAAAGACAGTCACGGAGCAGGACATATAATTGCTCTAGTATAGAGGCACCCAGACCATGGTTAAATGATAAAGAGGAAGATGGCGTGAGAGACCTAGCATATTCATTCTAGGTTTATGCTTGCTTTATTTTCCAGCCATCACTGTAGGGTATTTGTTAAAAACGGCGCTTGTTTGCTTCACCAAGTCGCAGCATTAGCGGAATTTTCACTGAAAGAAAAAGCTCTTCAATGTCACAGCGAGTTTAAATTATATACAAATTGTGTAAATAATAGGCTGGTAGATGGCCATAACCCACCTGTATCGTTATACGGACAAACAGGATGGAAAATAGAGAAGCTGCGGTTGAAAAAAGAGTAGATTATGTAATTATTTTGTAAACCTTGTCGCTTTTGTAGGGGAGGATAGAGTTCACTAATTCACTAGTGGCTAGCTAGTCAAACCTTATTTGTTCGATTTTACCTTTTCGATATCAAACGCCAAGTTAAGCGTTATTCTTTGGAGAAGTCGAATATCGACACTATTGTATACCGTATGTACGTGTTCATAATAAAATGCTACCACAAGCGGGTCATAGTTGTTACAGTATGTTTGTTGTCCCTTGCATTACATAGTTTACTATGTGGATTGCTCAATGGAGCTGATAGTTGATACAAACAGATCCGGGTTAAGCCTACTGCTTGCCAAACTGTGCTGTTTACATTGGCACCACGCATGATTTGGCCATTTGGAATACTATCATAGCAAACTTACATTTTAAGGAATAGTTGAAATTATATATAGCCACTCTCAGAACCATGAATTGGCTAAATCTACTCCTGAAGTCTTGCGTTGTTGCAGTATTGGATAACTGATACCAACCTCACGTTCGGCTAAACGAATATGGCCAAGGGCTCGGAAACTCCACCTCGAGAGGGGAAACCTTCTGAAAGTCGTTTTTATGCGGTTAACCCTCTTAATTTGCGTAAACGAAGTTCCCCAAGAGACGAAAATGAGTCAAGTGGCCGAGGTAAGATATCTGTTCCTCAGCTGGTCATGGACGCGGGGCATGCGGCCCAGCAAGCGAGGGGGATACAACCGACCCATCGCCCTACGGCAGATGAACTGTTAAACCATCCTATATTAAGAAATGACGGTTGTCATAATGCACCCGAGACCCAAGAGGCTGTGGCGCCAGGACCGGAGCCACTTTACCATTCGGAGCCTTGCCATTGCCCAGATGAACCTTCATCGTCAAGAAACCCAGACCCCTTTCGAGTGATAAATCCACACACATCTGAAGAAGAATCGTATGTTTATTCGTTCTTTCATCTTGAAGGGCGTCGGAAGAACATACCATTGACACGGTGGTTGGTCTAGGGGCGAATACTATTACTATGATCCTAGTTCTGAGAGGTCTGCATTTAATCATATGGTCTATCCAACAGAAACTTGGGGTCGCCACAGCGGAAGCCATGCAAACATCCCGGCTACGCCCTGGCAGCCTCTATTAACCACACCTCGCCGCACGTCAGTTTTGGGAACCGAGCCGAGGGTAGCTGTCAACATCACGCAGAACAGTAATAACAAACCCAGCAAAGTTTTCAAGGTTACCCAAGCAGCTCAGGAACCTGGCGACTTGGAAGGTCCATTAGCTAGAATTCCCCGACCCATAGGTAAGTTATAGCTCAGCATCATGACAGGATGAAGTTAACACTGCTATTTAGAGGTGGTGCACGTCCATACGTATCCAATGCTGTTTTTCGAGATGGGTCTCTATTCTGTTCTTCTTAGCTTGTTAATAGCTCAGCTTATTCTTTGGGTTATTTGATTTTTAATAGTTCCTATTAGCTGTTCCTTTTGGGTCAATTGATAACTTTTTTATTGCAAAAAAAATATGTTATCCGTCAGCAACCATACTATAAGTATTTTAGTTTGCAAATTCGCTGATATCAGGGTATCTGAGGTCGGCATTTTCTTCTAAGAAAGCCATCCATCTCTTCAGAAAGGGTGATCCACTAGATAATTATCAGTATCTGAGGATACTTTTGACGAGAATATAAAGATAGATAGCCTACCTGCCAACGGTTTCCGAATCTCCACAGATACATAGGTGTCGCCGCGGTCGGGTCATTGCAACTGCTCTAGTCAGCACAAAGAAGCAGAAGATTGGTATTAGTAAGTTCAACATACCATTCAATCTCCTTTTTTCTCCCAAGAATCCTACTTCATGGTCCGAGTTGCTCCTGACCAGACTTACAACCACTGCCTCCTTTTCACGGCCTTGGAAACCATCCACACTACCGAGTTCAAGGGTAGGGAACTTCTGTTTTAAAAGTTGCGATAATAAAGCAACCTGCGCATTATAAGGTGTGATAACAGCGATGTCTTCCGGCCTGACACCGGCAGAAACCAAATTCTCAACATGTCTCGCGACGACCTCCGCCTCCATGTCGTTACATTTACTTTCCACGAGGAGGGACTTGGCAGAAATACTAGTTGAATCCGGTGATTTCTCAAGGAAATCTCCTCCCTGCGTGTCGTAGAAGACCAAAGGTTCTATGGTATCGTCTATATCCTCGATTTCATATGGGAGATCCTTAAGGAGTCTTTCCCTAACAGCGTCAGCTGCTATGAGTTTGGATTCATATAGTTCACCGGAGGGGAAGTCCATAATCTTCTGATGCATGCGGTATTGAGTAGTGAGCATCCTTTTTATGGCTGTGCCATGGAGTGAAAGTAGCCTGTCAAAGAGCGTTATCTCCAAGTTCCGCATGTCAAACTTATTTGATAATTCGGTAAGATCAAGGTCTTCCTTGTCCCATAACGCAGAGTTGTTCTGACCTGGCTTGCTTGACGACCTTGACTTGATTGTTGGAGGCAGCTGGAGATGGTCTCCTGCCAATATAACTTTGCTAGCAGAGAGCAGTGGGATCCAGCACTGAGCTTCCCTTGCCTGACTCGCTTCGTCAATAATTACGACGTCAAATTTCTGATTTTTGAGTTGATGTCCTCCAGCCCCGTGAAGTGTGCCGAGAACCACCTGGCTACCGGAGACGATATTGTCGACGCATTTCGATTCGCGTTCTCTGAATTCTTTGCGGAGTTCTCTAAGATCACCGTATATAGCTCGACGCTCCCTCCCGTTCCTGGTCTTGCGAATACTAGCTTGTTTTAAATCAATCTCCTTCCTAACATCCTTCACTATTGCAGCAGCTTCAGACGTTTGAGACAGGACTTCTAGTGAATGGTCTAGAACTGATGACAGTAGACGTGCTGGATGCCCTATCCGAACCAAGGATACTTTTTGAGAGGCAAGACGCTCGACTATATTGTCGACAGAGATGTTTGACGGACCGCAGACCAAAACCCTCTTTTTGCGTTGGACCAGCTGGCGAATCAGTTCAATGAGCGTATGAGTCTTTCCTGTGCCTGGTGGCCCATGGATGAGTGCTATCTCTCTTGATGCAAGAGCAAACCGGATGGCTTCTTTCTGGGAGCCATTAAGGGATCCATCCATGAACTCCAGCTGACCAACGGATTCAAAGTCCAGGGGTGAGGGTGTAGTATGCCCGAATAGCACTCGGATGAGCTGGGAATATTCTGATTCTTGCATCTTTTCTAGTTTCATCATGGTCATGTTCATTCTGAATGCTGTTAGTATGTTTCCATCCAAACGGAAGACAACACCCACCGTCTGTAGGTAACATCGTTCGCCAGTTTGACTCTATATTAAGTCAGTATCATCAATATATAGTCGACACTGCATAACTATCAGAATAAATAACGTACAGCCAGAGCTTGCGCCCCCACAGCTCGTCGACGCCGTCTTCATCTTGCTTCCCTTTGCCTCGATCCCCAAAGGCAGCCCAGATAGCTCTCTCGCCAACACGAGTCACGACGCCTTCGAGGCCTCTATGGCTCTTCTCATCGTCTTGCCCGGCCTTAGATTTGGTTGTGGTCTTGCCAGAGGAAATCTCCTCGACACGGACGATATCTCCCACCGTGATGCCATGGACACCTAGTCGGGTATTATCTTCGTCTTTGCTGGCGCCCTTTGACCGCCCAGAGCCCGAGAGAGCGGTATCAAGACTGAATTCGCCTACTTCTCGACCTCCCATACCTGTCCGGCAGTTGGTGAGGACCATACCAGTGAGTGCATGGCCAGCATTCTGCAGAGCTCGTCGGGTGGAAGCCGATGCAGCAGCAGAGCTAGAGGACAGCGGAGAAGACGCTATCTCATCTTCATGCTCGGCCAGAAGGAGACGCTGTTGTATCTGCGCAAAGCTGGACACTGATATCGGCATGTTGGAGTTACTAGACGGTGCTTGACGTTGTTGGTGTTGTGAGGTTGATGTCTACCTGGAGATGCCACAATACGTAAAATAATAAAATATAATCAAAAGTGGTATCTCTAGTACTACAAACAGCGTACCATATTCTTACATCTACGTCTCGAGTTTGATATTTATCTTACTCTCCTCAGCGTCCTCCTTGATACCAATCTTGCTGTCCTCGACTTGGGGAAAATCGGTGCCTTTGCTAACATCCGGCACATCGATATCCTCCGGGTCCATCTTGATATCAATCTTGCTCTCCTGAACTTCAGGGAAGCCAACATCTTCTTCCTCCTTGTCTGCCTTAACGGGATTGATTCTCCTTCTTGTGTTCTTCGGCTTGCCCTTGACCTCCGCAATACATAGTCCAGTACCCGAGAGATCGCACTCGGCACACCGTCTACCCACCGGCAAGCAAACCGTCTGCCCCAGCCCAACGAGCAGCTTGTTGATCTCATGCCACTTGTCCCTGGGCAGCCAGCTCTCGAGAGCAGCCCGTGTAGCCTCCGGGTTCTTGGTCTTATGCCATCCCCATAGATTGGTGATGCGGTGGACATGGACGTCTACGCCGACGCCTTCATGTCTGTTCCACGCCGAGCTCATGCAGAGATATGCCATCTTGGGTCCTACTCCAGGCAGGCTGATCAGTCCCTCGACGGTCGAAGGTATGTCTGAGTCGAACCGATCTCGCAGGATCTCGGCCGTGGCCTTGATGTACCGTGTCTTGTTGTTATGGAACCCAACGGCCCCGATGAGCTCGTTCAGCCGCTCCGGAGACACAGCCAGCATGTTCTCGAGGTTCAGCGTGCTGGGAGCCATCTGGTGGGCGCGGTCCCAGACTTCTGCCACGGGTTTGTCGTGGGTCTCGTCCGTGAGCTGGGTGTGTAGTCTCATCATCGCGGCGGCCGTGACGGTGTCCTTGGTCTGAGAGGAGAGCATGAGGGCGATCAGCGTATGAAACCGCCTATCTCGGGGCGGGGACGACTGCCAGTACAGCTCTGCGCATCCCATCGTGTCGACGGGGGCCGTTGGGTTGCGTTCTCGCATCTGCTTGACGGTCTCGTAGATGGCCTGCCAGTTCGGCGGACCCTTTATATCGTCTCCCGGCTCATCCTTGACGCCCTTCATGCGCCCGGCATCTCCATCTTCGGCCTTTACAGCCTTCCTCGTCCTTGTAGCTGCTCTCTTGCGCTTCCTCGTCGCCGTGAGCAGGTCCTCGATGTCTGTCGTAGGGGGCGAAGAGAGGCCTGAACTCGCGTCTTCCTCCTTCTTAACGGCCTCTGCTTCTGTCTTGACGGCCTGTCTGCGTGAAGTCAAGCTCTCTGCCAGTCTTGCTGCCTCTCGCGAGACCCTCGACGTCCGCATCCTGTCGTCTTCCTCTGCTTATCCTTCGTCTTCGGCTGTTGTTAATTGTTCATCTGGATGATTTGACTGATCTTCGGCTAAAGCCACATCTCAGCCACATCAACCTCGGCATCTCAAAAGTTCCCCAGAATCGAAACATCCCAGCAAAAGACGACGAAGACGACGAAGACGACCGCAAGACGAAGACTCTACAGCGATAACACAGCATAAACAGCGAGCAAGATGGCCGACATCCCGGCCTCGACGACGAAGAGACTCCTGCGCGAGCTCAAGGAGTACTCCAAGTCGCCCAATGACGTCCTGCTGTCCCTCGCGCCCGTGAGCGACGACGACCTCCTGCACTGGGAGGCCGTCCTCAAGGGCGCCCCGGACTCCCCCTACGAAGGTATCTCGTCCAACGCTCTGTCTACGCCGGCTGTCTGTGACACTAACTAACGGGCTGACCCTGCTGAAGACGGCCTCTGGCTGCTGCACATCGCGGTGCCGCCGACATATCCCATGCACCCGCCCAAGATCACCTTCAAGACGCCCATCTGCCACCCCAACATCTCCTTCACGAGCGGCGATATCTGTCTGACGTTGCTCACGTCAGAGCACTGGTCGCCCGTCTACACCATCTCCAGCACCCTCTCGGCGATACACCAGCTGCTGACCGACCCCAGCCCGGACTCGCCGCTTAACGTCGACGTCGCGGCCCTGTTGCGAGACCGCGACCTGCTGGGCTGGACTCGCCTGGTGAAGTACTGGACGGTCACGGAGAGGTGGAACGGCGGCAGCCAGCAGCGGCGGTAGAGAAAGAAGCCGAAGTCTCAATCTCAATCTCGGTCTCTCTCTCTCTCGGTCTGTCTGTCTGTCTGTCTGTCTGTCTGTCTCTGTCTCGGTCGCTGTATCTCCAGTTTATGTACTCTGTACTCCGTACGATGGGTGCAGTTCGCCCCGTGTTTGCCCGGCTCTCACATCGTCCCATGGCGCACAGTGGCTCGTACAACCACCCACCACCCCCCAGTCGCAAGGCCAACGGCTCTTTTGTGCAGCAAAGCCAGTCGGCCAGCAGGTCAAGGCTGGGCAGAGGAGCAAAAGGCAGACTGCATCTGCGCTACTACTGGCTGCCCAAGGCTATATCTGCGCTCGTCTCATAGGCTGGGGGAACTCAAGCGAGCGGCCCGTCAGCTCACTAGTCGAGTCAAAGATCCCAGGTCGCCTCCGCTAAGAGGACTCTGCCTTTTTCTCTTTCTTTTGGGCTCTCTTTCTCTCTCTTTTCTTTCTTCCCTTTCCCCTGGCTGGGTTCGCTCTGTTCAAGCTGGCCTTCAACGTTAGGAACTGTGACCGGGACTCTTGGACAGGGGGGCCTCTCGGGCTTTTGCAGCTGTGAATGGCGGATTAAGTATATAAAGAACCTGGACGGAAGATGCCCTGATCGTTGGTCCCTTGTCGATATTCGCCTTGCTCCCCGCATGTTCTAGTCTTTTTTTTTATCTATTTCTACATATATTTACTTTTCCGTCTTCTATATTAAGGGAATCTTCGCACTCCCTTGGTTATACGGAAGGCAACCCAACAACATCTACTCGACATTCAGCTTCAATATCTATCGACATCAAACGTACAGAACAAGTTGTTTATAAATATATACGATGGCCGGAGAAGGTGATTGATTCAACTGTTCCATCATATATGCCGGCCTAAGCTAACTCCCACAAGTCCCCATGGTAGCCTCGGACGAGGTGATTATCGTCGATGAATCAGTATGGGCCCCCCTTGGCCTGCCTGCCCTTTAATATATTTAATGTCCGATCCATGCTTACCAGCTCCCTGTAGCGTGATACAATCCTGGACTCTGCATTCTGCGACCAGTGGGTAGCCGCCGATAGAGCTAGGCTTACGGGAAGCTGACCGCGGGCTGCCGCTAGATCAAGCACCACGGCATCGCTGACCTCGAGTATAATGAGATATACCTACGAGCATGGCCGTCGATACCACACATACCAAGAAGGCCGTCCGTCTACCTGTCTCATGATTTTTATGCATGAATATACACACTGACTTTTGGTTTACAAACAAAAGGGTATTTGATACCTAACGATGAAAAGGAACAGGAACATATGAGTATCATATCGCATCTCTTCAGACTCATCCTCGGTGGACGACTGTTCCTTGCGCCTATCCCAGAGGATGTCAAGCATGTCTTAGACATTGGTACTGGAACGGGAGACTGGGCTATTGAGATGGGTGAGTTGTAAATATCCTCTTACCGCCGAAGTATAATGTATATAGCTGACTTGCCTAGCCGATCGATACCCGAAAGCTCTGGTATGATTCCCAGTTAATGCCTGAGAATGGTCATAACTAAGCCGTTGGTAGGTCATCGGAAACGACCTGAGTCCCATCCAGCCAGGACTGTGAGTACCTTTCGCACCCATCAGCCGACCTGGCAGCGGAGACTAACTACTGCAGCGTCCCGCCAAATGTACAATTCGAAGTAGACGATGTTGAGAACGACTGGGCACACAGCAATCCCTTCGACTACATCCACTGCCGCTTCATGGCCTCTTCTATCCGAGACTGGCCCCGTCTCTTCCGCCAGGTCCTCGAGTACGTCTACCGGTCCCACCTGATCCTCAAGGCTCAATCCTCCATTATCTAACTACTGCATGCATGCAGAAACCTTGCGCCAAACGGCTACGCTGAATTCTACGACTTCGACTTCCTCTTCCGCAGCGACGACAACTCCCTCCTCCCAACCCACGAGATGTACATAAATTGCTCTGAAACCACCAGCGCAGCAGAAAAGATCGGCCAAACAGCCTGTCCCGGCCCTCATCTAGCCAGATGGGCCCGCGAAGCAGGTTTCGTCAACATCACAGAGCGCAAGATGAAAGTCCCTATTGGACCCTGGGCCAAAGACCCCAAGCTAAAAGAAATTGGAGCTTGGAATCAGGTACAGTCTATGGAAGGTATGGAGGGATGGTCGATGGCGCTGTTGACGAGGGTGAATGGGTGGAGCGAGCAGCGGGTGAGAGAGCATCTAGTGAGGCTGAAGAAGGACTTCCTAGATACGAAGATCCATGCTTATATGACGGCATATGTGGTCTACGGGCAACGGCCGGAGAAGCTAGAGAAGAACTAGCTGCTGAAGGCCGAGGACCAGGATTGGTGCATGGAGTTGGATTTTCTTCTTGTTGGATAACGACGGCGACGACTACCTTTCTACTCCGTATACTAAATATCATTTAATATGACCGACTATCTCATCTCATGCATGGCTGGTGTTTTGGTTATATAGCCAGGGAAGTACCGGTTATATAAACTCGACCGGGGAATCAGTGCGTTGTACAGATAAAACTAGAGTTGCCCTCCACCTCGTATCCTTCCAGCGCTACTCCTGCAAAATGCAACATGAAGCCATGGTGAGACAGTTAGTACCTAGGAGGAAGTAGATAAATGTTTGTTTGGCCAGAAGCCAAAGTCTAGTATTGTAGTATTTGTATTCTAGGTTGGAGTTTGATACATGTCTCTCTTCCAACCACGGCTCAGCAAAAGTCAAAACACACACACACGCACAAGTCAACGAAAGGAACGGAACAGGCCAGGAACCTTCACAAGTCACCATGCAGCAAAGCAAGCAGTACACCAAAGCATCGGCGTCGGAAACAGTATTCGAAAACAAGGGCTTTTCATAAATAGTCGTATAAAGGAGTGGATAGAAAAGTCATTAGCGCTAAACTGGGACATCCGGTAAATCAATCAATTTTTTATGCAACCCAAGAGAACGTAAGGAAAGGAGACAGGAAAGGAGAAGGAAAAGAAACTAAGGTCTATAGGCGAGTTTAAAGGACGAGAGCAACACCGACGGCACCACCGAGTACGGCGGCGAAGACACCGGTCAGGCCAACGCTGGCCACGGGGGCGGCGCCGTTCTGCAGAGTTGGAGAGGCAGATGGCTTAGATGGAGATCCGCCATTGCCACCATCAGAGGGGGTTGGGTAGACGACCACGACGGAGGTGAAGGTGTGAACAGAGCCGTCAGCCTCAGTAGTGACGCCAATGGAGGTCGAAGTAGATGAAGATCGAGGCCGGGTGGTGGTTGGTGGCTCGGTGGTCTGTGGTCTCGAGGTTTCTGAGGGCCTGCTGGTGGGCGAGGGAGAGGTCTCGGTGACTAGAGTGGTGCCTTGGCTGGTTGGCGTCTGGCTAGTCCCGGTAGGCCGAGAGGTAGGTGTCTCGGATGGAGTATTGGTTGGGGTATCGGTAGGAGTGTTGGTAGGGGTGTTGGTGGGCGTATTAGTAGGGGTATCGGTAGGAGTGTTCGTAGGGGTGTTGGTTGGAGGCTGGGTTGGGGTCCGGGTAGGTGTGGCCGTGGGAGTCTCCGTCGGGGTAGCAGTTGGAGAGTCCGTGGGAGTGTTTGTGGGCGTGTTGGTAGGGCTATCGGTAGGAGAATTGGTAGGGGTATTGGTAGGCGAGTCGGTAGGGGAGTTGGTGGGAGTATTGGTAGGAGGGCGTTCTGTGTGAGAAGAGGATGAGCCGTCCGTTGGAGACGCAGTAGGAGAAGCAGTGGGAGAAGCAGTGGGAGAAGCAGTAGGAGAAGCAGTAGGAGACGCCGTTGGAGACGCCGTGGGAGACGCCGTAGGGCTTGGAGACACAGTATGAGACACAGTAGGAGAGGCAGTGGGAGAATTAGAGTCCGTACCCGTTGGCGTGGCAGTGGGAACATCGCCGGTGTTCTGGCGTCTCAAGACCTTGCGGCGGGCAGCCTCCTCGACGGCACCGACAACGCCAGGCACTGGATCGGCCACGGCAGCTCGCTTGTGGAAGAGCTTGAGCGAGAGATCATGAAGCGAGAAGACAGCGTGCTCGCGGGCATCTTCGCGCGGATGGTGTTTTCGCAGCAGTGGCTGTCGGAGAGGCTCGCTGGAGACGAGACACAGGCACAGGGCCACCAGGACGAGGAAGCTGAGCAGACGGGCCATCTTTGCAATTGGACACTGATGGAAGAAGGAGATGAAGGCAAACAGAAAGAGAGAGAGAGAGAGACAAAAGAGAAGGCGAGAGAAAGCAGGGGACGGCGGCTTTATGTAGGTACGCCCGTCTCAAAGGAAGACAACTCCACCAGCCTCCCAGCCTTGAGCTTGAAGCGCCAAAGAAAAGAAAGAAGGCAAAGCAGAGTGAATGGCAAAGAGTTTCACCATCCTCAGGTCGCTAAGTCGTTGGCCAAAGAGGAGCCGCCAGCTCAGCCCTTTGCTTTTGGCTCCGTTCAAATTCGATTCCACAGTTCCGTCAACCGCCCTGCATAGCCACAAGACGAGGTTCTTAACGTGCCATGATATAGCCTACGATCAAGCTCTCCAGAGGCCCCCGTCAAGAGACAGACGGCCAGAGAGAGAAAAAGATAGGGAGAGCAACTCGCCGAAGAAGCATTCTGGAGAGATGCAGGACGTGTTTCAAACTCTGCACAGTCGGGGGTCGTTCCCAGCAAGAGTTCGCTGCCTGGCTGGCCCATGGGATTCAAGCAACTAACTCGTCATCCCTGGAAAGGGTAAGCCGGAAGCCCTGGCCTGGATTTCGATGGCAGGGATACGAAGACGAAGCTCTTGTTTCCATGGCAGCGCTCTGCTCCTGCTGGTGGCTTCAACCAGCCGGGCAGGTTGAAGGTCTGACAGCGGGTGTACGGGAGTCGTACGCTGCAGTTACATGCAGGCTCGTCAACTCCGGCTTCCATGATCTTTTCTCGCAGCCGTCCGGGGCAAACTACATGTTTCTTAATTCAAATCAAGCCAAGACGTCGGATGTTTTGAAGAAACAGGTTTCTTGTCGGAAATCCAGAGTGACGGTAGTATCAGTCCCGTTCAAGGGGCAATTGTTATCGATCTGGCACCCGTAGTTTGATGTTAATGATCGCGGGGGGCCGTACCCTGTCTCCAGGGTCGAAAGGCTTCGCTCCCATGATACATACAAGCTTGGATGTATCTGGACGATACGAAACTCAGTCAGCGATCTCGTGTTTGGCTTTTTAAACTATTCCTCCGCTTGTGATAAGCTTGAAGCTTAGCTTGTCTCGACGGGTGCACCGGCCAGCAAAACCGTCTGCATTCCTTGTCCACGTAATGAAAGACATTTGGACTCCGGTCCATAGCTGGCATGCGCATTTCCCGCCTTCTGACTCGCGGGCAACCATCGTCAGAGGTGCATTGCATTCTATTCAATAGGAGGTTTGGCGATCCCTCACACGTTGAGGCCGTTGCCGATTAAAACTAGTTAACTGGTCATAAATGCAGCATAACAAGCGGGTTCTGGTGCCACCCAGCGTGCATGCATATGGACGAGTAAAGATCGACGGGTGTCATCAATACAAAGGAGCGTTCTTTGTCTTTTCAGTTCTTCCTGCAAGCCTACAAGTATGAGTATCTCTTTTCCTCAAGGCAAGTAAATAATAACTGAAGAAGCAGCAGCACTTACTGTATGTTATTTAGGAGGCCGCAGCATTACTGATTGGCTGGGAAGAGTGCCTAGGTTGATCTGACCAATAAGAAGCCAAAGAAAATGGCTGGTTACCAAAAATAGAAAGAAGATAACAAAAAATAGTTTATTTCGAGTATAAAAAAAAATCAGCACAAGCCGCTTAAAAAGACGCCAAAAGTAAACGAGCGAGACTCCAAGGAAGAGGCGCTCCATTGATAGCCTCTCTCAGCCCAGGGTCCCGACATGCCCAGGGAAATGTGTGGTAAACAAAAACCACGCCTGCCAAAAACACCAAGAACCGTCGAACCATTGGAACAATGGGGCTTGACTTCGGTTCGCCAGCAATGCCTTTAACCGAGGCATCGATATACGCCTGTAAGATAACACCCATTGGCTGGGCACAGAAGAAGAAGAATACCCACATCGTGGCTGTGGTGTCGCGGGACGCCGAATAGGACGCTGCTGCGTGGAGAAGGCCGGATAAGATAAAGCAAACCAGCAGCACAGCCGGGCCCTTGGGCGCAATGGCTTGGGAGAGCGAGAGGAACCCGCTTCTAAACAGATCGTGCCACACCCGACCCCAGATATCTACTGGATGTTAGTTCATTTTTGTTGCTGTCTCGAATTGGACAGGCAACGAGGGGAGGCCGGGTCGTACCTTTTATACGCATTTGTTTAAAGTATTCCAGTCTACCGAATAGTGCGGGATACATCCACTCTTCTCCACCCAGTAGACCAACGCCGATGAGTGTGGCTAAAGCGTGAAGCCCATCAGTAAAGCCAAAGAGAGCGAGCCCAGTAGCGATTATTTCGGCTGTTTGGCCAGCAAAAGCGTTAGTATAATGCACTTCTCTTGGACGCATACTTTTGTTTATCATACCTATAGCCCTTGCCCAGTCCAAGCTATTTCTCCAACTCATATGCAATACATTCTGAGCAAGGTCCAGCAGAATATATGAGACCACTATCCGGCGTACCTGCCTACATATAAGAGGTATACGAGGACTGAAATCCTTATCCTTAACCACGCCATGTGTTTTGAGAGGCGGATAGCCGTCCGTCGGCATGGTATGCTCCCAACCGATACCACGATAATTGGTCGAAAGGTCCCATGCCCACTGGAATCTTCGATGGGTATATGGAGGTGGCAGCCCTTCCCAACGGTAGGCGATTTCAGCTGGAGACCCATGTCTTTTAAGGCGCCGTAGTTGCAGAGGACGATAGATAAAAAGTATGTTGGCGGACCAGATGATGTACCAGAAGGAGAAAAAACCAGTCAAATAGTTGAGCAAAGCATTGTTGAATGGTGGGCTGATGATTGCAAGACACGCGACTGCTGTGATAGTGGTATATATGGCCAAGCGTATGACGATTGAGCGATATAAAAAGTCCAGAAAACATGACGAGATGAAAAGGGTGGCAGGAGGAACGAAGGGCAGTGCTTTTCCAAACATGATGCCTCCTCGACTTCCCTCAGCTGAAAGTGATAACCTGGTTCCGGGTTTGATTTACTTGATTCTTTAAATAGTGCAGGCTATACGTCAACCAGACGATAATCAAACTTGTTCAGCCACTTGTTAGGTCAGAAGTAGACCCATCATTTCGGTCAGTAGATCGCCGTAAGGCATGCGGCACCTAAAGTTATGCACATGACAGAATTGAGAATGTTGCATGCAGTGTAGGTGTCACGTAGTAATAGAAGTTTTCACGGATAGATGTTCGGTATCTAATCAGAAAAGAAAAGACGACGAGGCGAGGCTGGATATCGCCTATTCATTATCAAAATCCACCGTTCGCCCTCGAAAGATGAACTGTGCGACAACATCAGGTTCCATACAACGCGATTCATCTAAGCCACATAGTTGATCGAGTTCTGTGCAACCTTGGGATGACAAGGGGCCGACTCCGCTGTGGAGAACTAATTCGGATACAAGTAGTTGTAAAGCTCTTTGAGAACCCATCTGTATAGCAGATCGTTGCAGTAAACGGCCCCAGGCGGTCAGGGCTGACCATGTTCACCGTTGTTATGTATAATTGAATAGCTGGTAATCCTTGAAGCCTGTGAGTGGCTTGTTTTAGCGAGAATTCACCTCCCTGGGGTTCCGCTTGAGTTTGCAAGCCCATCGTCCCTCGAGCAATCCAGCATTGCCACCCAATCTAATTGGGCGTCTTTTTTCGTTAACAGCGTTTTTCAAGATGCACCCGTCAAAATTCAAGCTACTATCAGATTTTTGTTCTTTTTCTTTTCTTGGGATGGGTAGTTTAGTTGGATTGAGTGGTTGGGTACCCCAATCCCTTTCCAGTTAAGAACCATGGGCAACCGGGGTTTATGCAAGGTATGAAACTAGGCAAAAAAAGGAAGTCTTTGCGCTTAAGCATTGGATACCATTCTTCGAAAGGAACAAAGGCACCAGCACTGTTATGTATGCATGTTGATGGACTTGCCACGGTGCTCCATACATACACCCCAGCCCAAACGGGTATCACCTTGGCGGTAGGCCTGAAGCTCCATCAACTAAATATCAGATAGCAGCATACGAGTCCGACAATGAGTATCTGACAGTTGATCCCCCCGTATCCTGCGGTGTCAATGGTTCCAGCGGCGCGAGGCGAAAGCTTGAGGTTGGACGTTGTTGTCCTGCAGGTTCGTTTTTTAAGAATCGGAGCGAATCAGCCGCCGCCAATGAGCGAGCTCGCAATGACTAAGCATAGCAGCCTCCACCGAGGTCAACGGGGCTGCAGGTAATCATTCACCAGCAGCTGGGAGCTACACGGCAGCATTTCACCGTTTCTATCCCGATACCTCGCTTCCGGACCTCCTCCCCACTAGCTGGCTACCGAATACCGACAGGTATGGCTCCACCGCCCATCACCAACCATGTGCTACCACACGAGAATTGGTTCTACATGTATGTGTACATGGGGCGTATATATGTATATGGCTCCCCTGTGGAATGACAGATATACCCATTCCGTCATTATTCCTGTATACCAAAATTTAGCTATGGAAAAAATCCTCTTAATTCCATGGCTTTGGCCGACCAATCCCAATTCCCAAACTGAATATCATTTATCCCTCTGGGTGATACTCACAGCCCTAGTAGCTCTGGTGAGTAACAGCTGCTATATCTACCCATATAAAGTTCTTGATGCTAATGGAAGTAGACCATTGCATATTGCGTTTATCAGCTCTACCTTTCTCCGGTAGCAAAGTATCCAGGGCCGTTGCTTGCCAAGTTCACCTCTTTACCGATCGTTTATCACGCGTGGAAAGGTGATATTCATCTCGACTTATGGATGTGTCACTTGAAATATGGTGTGTCGAATCTACCTCATTCTCGCTATATCGGGAGTAGAATCTAATTTCTATAGGCCCTGTTGTACGATATAGCCCAAGTTTCGTTTCGTTTAATACCAGTATCTCACTACACGGTAAGTATCTATCTATAAAGAGATAATTGCAGAATAAGGCAATTAACATAACTCTAGAGATCTACGGCATGGGTAGTAATGCGTGGAAGCATCACCAATTCGAAGCCCTGAGCCCTAGAGCTCAGAATCTAGTCACTCTTCACGATAAAAAAACTCATGCTAAACGGAGACGTTTGATCGGACGGTCCTTCACCGATACGTATATCAAAACATTCGAAAATCGAATGCTCTATCATATTAACTCCTTTTGTGAGAGTATTGATCTCTTGCCATTGCAGCAACACACTGGTGGATGGAAACGTGAAATTAAAATGTCAGACTGGTGCAGCTATCTGACGTTCGACATAAACATGGACTTTATTTTCGGTTCTGACTATTCACTCCTCAAGTCTAGCAAGTACAGATATATCTTAAATGATATTGAAGATGCCAGTACTAGGAATGCCGTGCTTATCTATATGCCGCACCTAGCCGTAGGAGGTCTGCACAGAAAGATCTTCCCTCGAGCTGTCAAGGGTACAAGGAGTTTCTGGAGGTTTATTAAAAGCGCTATCAGCGATCATTCAGAGCCAATGAAAAGGAAATGTGTGGTTTCTAACATCCTCCAATTGACGAATGCATCATCCGAATCACCACTCAGTACGGACACCATGCAATCGGAATCAGGGGGCCTAGCAATTGCAGGTAAGACAAAACTCCATATAAATGCATTCTTTTTACAATTATTTATACCCATACAATAATGACAGGTCTTGATACTACCGCCACTGCCATGGCTAGTGTTTTCTTCTATTTATCGCGGAACCAACACGCGTATGAAAAGCTGGCATCAGAGATTCGGTCTTCATTTTCGTCCGCCGATGAGATTCAACTTGGCCCAACTCTTCACCAATGCAAATACCTCGATGCATGTATCAACGAATGCCTACGCATCACACCTCCCATTGGAAGCTGCCTGTGGCGAGAGGTTGGCAAGGGTGGAATCACCGTGGACAACAACTTCATTCCAGAAGGCTTCAGTGTTGGAACAAGTATTTACAGCATCCATCACAACGAAGGATATTTCTCCCGTCCGCACGAATTCATACCAGAGCGATGGATGGTGGATGAACAAGATACCCAGAAGGCCGCCCAGGTTGCTATAGCCAAGGCTGCTTTCGCCCCCTTTTCAATTGGCCCAAGGGGTTGTATTGGGCGGCCACTTGTTAATTCGACCTTGAAACTTGCGATTGCCATGCTTATTTGGAAATACGACTTCCGGCTTGCGGATGGGGTTGCCGGTGGAAAGGGTGCGGGCCATCCGCTTGGAGGACGTGGGAGAACAAACCCAATGGAGTTCCAGGTGCTTGACCGGATCATGAGTATCGTTGATGGTCCAATGATCCAGTTCCGGCACAGGACATAGAGTACGGATCTCATAATGACTTATGATAACTCTGCATTAAAATATGCGGAACAATAGATCTTTACACGCTGTTACAATTAGAATAATCTGTTTATAGTTATGGTAATAGTAATAACTCAGTAAATGGCCAGTAGTGCTAACTAACAAGTTGATTAACTAGTTAAGCAGACGTAAAAGTTTCGATAGGTTCTTTTTACCAATAGCCATTAACACGCGTCGAAAAACAACTAGCAGCTTGTCACAATAACCCATAAACCCGATGTCACGACTGACAGTATAATGCTTTAATGCTCGAATTGCCGTCCATCCCAGTCCCATGGCTTGGTAGCTTCACCCGGTTTAGGGATAGGGCAACACTCTACCCCCGGGGGGTAGCTATCGACCTGAGCGCCATTTACGCTGCCAAAGTATAGCCTGAGGACCTCCCTTTTGGTAGGCTTCCCAGCGATTGTACATGGCAACTCCTCCTCATCCTTTAACACTCGAAGTAGGGTTGGCATCATGTACATTGGTAACTTGCCTTCTAGATCTGATCTGATCAACCCTAGAGTTGATATCTTCCTAGGTATTCGAGCATCAGGCCGGAGCCTCACCACAGCTGCACAAAGCTGTCTAAGTTTTTTATGAGGTACGGCCACAACGCATGTTTCTAGGATATATGGCAGTTTGGCTAAACTGTCCTCGACTGCAAGGGTTGAAAACCGAAATGCTGCATATTGGACACCTATCAATCCTGTTAACCTCCCCATTTCACTTTAAGTTTGCATAAGCGAAGTAGAACACGCATCGGAGCTTACAGTCAGTGGCCACGCGCCCAGAGAATATGTATTCTCCGTCAATGTATTTAGCTAAGTCCCCAGTCTTATAGTACCCTTCTTTGTCAAAGGTATTCTCGATTGTATGGCTGTCTCCCAGATAACTGTGCCAGACAACTTAGTTAATACAATATGACAGACAGGGAGTAATCAATTGCTGAGCTACATACCGTAACAGCATCTTCGGACTTTTAACACAGAGCTCTCCTCGATCTCCTTCTGATAGTTTTACTTTGATTCCCGGGGCAGGTGTCCCCATAGAGCCCTAGACAGCACCGTTATTTTCTTATTCGTTACTAGGCTCAAATTTTTGGATGCAGGACGTACGTATCTCTGAGACGCTCCACCAATCGCAAGTCCTCCAAGCTCTGTAGAAGAATAGAAATTCTCAAACGGTAACCCTGTTAAATCGATCCAGAATTCCCTTACTGATGATTTGAGTGATCCGCCAGAACATCTGATTATCGACAATCCTTTGAAATAACTGCGCCATAGATCCTTCTCCTTTTGCGGGATGGTGGATTGATCCCTGTGGCAAGTGAGTAAGAACATCATACGCTGCAACACATCTGGCATAAATGCAACATGTGTGATCGAAGAGGTTCGAAAGGCTCGGAGAACGTCCTGAGCACGAGCATCCTGGACTTTTGTTTTTAGACTGTGTAGTTTTCTCCCTGAGAGAAGCGACTGAATGATATGCCTGGCACCGCCAAGCCAGTGGTTTGGGCGATAAACAAGGGCCACGGAGCCAGGCTCTCTGGCACCGGTTCCAAGAAGAGAACATCGCGGTAGTACAACTCCTTTTGGGCGTCCAGTGGTACCGGACGTGAACATTATTAATCCTGCTCCATCTGGGGCCATGATGCAGGTATGGTCAATCTCAATGGCTCCTTCAGCTTCAAAAAGGGGCTGTGCATCACAAGATATAGGTACAACTGTCAAGAATTCGGACCTCGTTTGCTTGACGTAGGCGCGAATATTGTCCGCCCTTTCCATACTTCCTCGGTCAGCAAGTATGGATATGGAGTTTGTCATTAAAAGGAAATAATCGGCCTCCTCGGGGAGCACGCCAGTTCCTGGAGATAGCTGGTCAGTCGACTATTATTTCCTTTTGAATGTTTGTACGGAGGGTGAATTGAAACCTAATGGTGCGCATACTCCACCTAAGGAGCGTATGGCAAAGAAGGAAACGAGAAACTCATAGCCACTCTTCGCGAGAAGAACAATATTTTGCCTCTTATCACATAGAAGCCCTTTTGCATCTAATGCTGATTGGGGTAATTGGGCCCGGAGGAGCTCTCGTGTTGCAACTATATCAGCAAGTAGCTCGGGGTACGTCTTCTGGCAGTTAAGGGCACTGTCTTCGATAACAATGTCAGCGGCGGGGGTCTGACGTGCTATCGTTAGTAACTGGACCAGCGCTGGGTCGTGAGGAAATTTGTAAGTCGGTATAGGTATCATGGTTGATTCTTTCGATTTTCATGGATGCAAAGTCTGAAAAACTGTCATTCTTAAAGCCATCGTTGTTCTGTTGACTTTCTCCCTGACTAGATGCTCAATATATAGCTTAAATCAGATGCCGCGTGGATTCCTCACAAGGTTTCATAAATCTCCTTTTTAGCTGGAGTGAGGAATTGTCAGCTTGTTGTATTGCTTCTAATTGTCCAATTGCAGTGATCTTTGTGATAGGTAAACATCCAATAAACCATAAGCTGCAACAGCAAAGCGGAATGGCTAGTCGTTTTGAAAATCGACAGCTAGCTTCACGAAGGGAATAATATATTCATGAAATTAGTCTCTTAAAGTAAATAATCAGTATAGCGTAATGCGTACACCACATTCATATACATCCACCGTCTACAGACCAACCAACTTCTAGAGCTTCGAGGTAGATGGGCATGGGCAGGGTTTGGCTTCATTCTTTTCGGGGCTAGCATGTAGAGAAGACTTGTTGAAATCCTGCGTTGACTGTGGGACGTCTAGAGCAGGGTTTTTCTCGAAAAAGCCATCCGGCCTGAGCATGATGCTGACCTTCTCCATAGGCATAACCGGGAAGTCTTCTGGTCGGGGATTATGCGTAAGTGCGAAGGCTATCCGTTTTGTTAGCATCCATTCTGTGATAGATAGAAATTGGACCTGACTTACTATGCCAGAGAACAACATCTGTGTTTTCGACGTTTTCATCTCGAGCAACCCATTGCTCAACACCAGAGCTTTCCTTGCTTTGGTTAGTGAATTCGCCAGCAGCGTATAGCTCCTCTTCATGGTACTTGGTCACCCATATTGGCCGAGTAGCGAATTGGGCTCGTTTCACGCTGAAGCTGCGTGGATGCATAAGCATGAGCTGGCTGGGCAATGCATGCAGTTTGTAGGCAACCGGCTTGCCGGATATGGGGTTGATGATATTGTCGTTTCTTATTTTGAAAACGCGGGCGTCGGGGACGCTAAGGTCGGCTGCAGTTGAACGCTTGATGACCTTGGTTTCCTGGACGTACCCTACACCGTAAGGATTTGTCTTCGGGTCATCTGGCATTGGTACACTGTCTTGGTATATTACGGTATTGTTGTAGCCATCGATGGCTGGGTCAATGCGCACGCTGAATATATGCTGATGGTAGGCAGCCATGACTCCCGGAGCCACGTTGGTACCGAATGGGACAGATACTCCGTCATCAATGGGCATGGTGGACAATATACCTGTAGCCTTGACTTCAAGCTCGATGTTTCCTGCTTGATCGAATATCCAGGCAAATATGTACTCGTAGTTTGCAACTGTGCAGATCATTTGCAAAACAAGCTGACGGTTTCGGACCACGGTAGCCGCCTGGGAACGGTAGTTGGTGTGTTTATGCTGAATTCCATTGTCCTGTTCATGTAGACAGAGAACGTTCTCCAAAAGGACTGGATTTCCCTTGGAGTCGATCCTGTAGCCATCGAAATATTTAATATGGCCGAGGCAGTCACAGCCCAGGGATAGCTGATTGGCCGTAACTCCAAAACCAACATCCCCGATATCAAATGCCTGTTTACGGTGATATGGCGCCCGTGGATCTACATTCGAATTAGTAGGTAAATTTCTAAGGTAAAGGTCGTTTACAATAAACAAGCTTACCTCCATAAGGAACAGTCATTTCATTCACTGCAAGGCGGTAGAAAACGTTGCGTCTGTCATAGGTCACACCATAGAGTACCATCCCTTCGCGATAATTGAATCCGACATGGAATCTCCACTTTTGCCAATGCACAAAGTTCCCATTTACGGAGAATGAAGGGCCTTCAGGCTGCTGTACAATGTAAGGTTTGAGATCTGTTCGAGTAGGCTCATCCAAAAGACTATGGGCATACTGGACAGCCTTAACGGGCTTCCAAGGCTGGGTAGGCTGAGTAGAATGATCAGAGCCGGTAGGTAGGTAGTCAATGCGGACTAGTTCCTTGGTATTACCGTCAAATACCGGGGAGAAAGCGCATGGCAGGGAGTAGTGGTTATGCTGAGGGTCTTCTGTATCGACAAGATACACGTAAAACTGAACCAGACGGCGGGTTTCGTCTTGGTTATCGGTTCCATAGATCCATGGGTCAGTAATAACAGTCACGCCTGGGGGAAGCTTCAGCTTCTCAATTTCAGCTTTAACAGCAGGATGCTCCAAACAGAGTTGCTCCACCTCGATCAGCTCATCAGGGTCATAAGGGCCCTATACATTTGTTAATGGAGACTGTTTAAATTGGAAGGAGAGTAAGGACTTACCTGTATATCCTTGGGGATCTCCTTTGCATATAGGATAACCCGCGTATCAACATTAACCAGCGCCTTCATCAAGCTCTTCGTATCCAGTCGATGGAACATGGCCATGAGGAGACGAGCAGGCTTCTTGGGCAGGGAGACACATAATCTCTCCGCCTCGATATAAGGCACGACATCCTTCTTGATGGGCTCCTGAACATCAATAACCTTGTACCGTAAAGGAACTCCCGGAAAGGCGTCCTCGAGGATCTTGACAGCCAGCTTGAGCTCAGCAGGCGTCACGGGGTCGAATGGATGCGGCGCCATTATGAATGTGCTCTTTAATAGAGATGAACAGCACCTACCATCCAAAGCCGATAAGATAGGACTGTATTATTTGTACAAAGATGAAAAGAAAGAAAAAACCGGAGGACTGCCAGGTTTGGATGTTTTATATGGTTTTCGGAGCCGCAGATGAAGCAGGGCCGGTATCCAGCAGACCGGCAGCTCCCTCACCCCACGCAGATCGAGAACACGAAGGCATGAGAACCAGGACCGAGAACACCACGGCAGCCCCATGCAGCCACTGACAGCCAAGCTTGCTTCACTCCCTCTTCCATAGCTCGATGCTTAACCATCCTCACGCGGAGTCGGTGATGGTCAACAAGTCGCTTTTTCTCGCCCGCAAGTTTTCCGCCTCGGCCCAAGCTTGATCTCTGCCACCCGATTGGCCAGATCACGGGAGATCTCGCATGTACTTGCCGCATCAGGAATAATAACACTTAAGTCTTGGCATAGCTTTCCTGTCGGCTTTTTCTTTTGTTTTCTTTTTTCTCTCTCTGCTCTCGCTTTTATTGTTCTATTATTGCTATTATTTTGTTGTTTCGTCTTTTCTTCTTCGCCGGTTCATGTATCATGAGCTATTCTTGGGACAGCCACATGGGATCTGCTGCAGAGATCTGGCCGTTGAACTCGGCTTCTCAATATCACCTTTTCATCCTGTATTCTACGCCTAGAGATTGAGGATGGATAGAGTTTGCTCGAACACGCGTTACGGCCTGACGCTCTCGACTGAGACAGCGTTGTCGAATGAATGGAGGACAGCAGCGGCCAGCACTTCAAACGACTAGGATGGCGTGCGCGGCGCGGAAGGGGACAAGCTGAGGCAAGAGGACAGGCAGTTATCCGTACGGAGGATCTCGTCCGATGTTATACACTCGGGGTCAAATGGAGAAAGTCTATGCGGCTAGCAGCCCGCCGTTGGAGCATAACCCTACAAGGAGTGTACTCCATAGGGGCAATACTGAATAATGAGGGGAAGGCGGACAGAAAAGGCGGACAGAATATCGCTTAAATTATAGCCTGCTCCATCCTCTTTGCAGCCCCAGGGATCTCGGTTCCCCCGCAGCCTTCCATCATCGTCAACCGCCAGAGTCACACTTGCTTCTGGCCTCCGCTGTGACGATGTTGGTCGCAGGGCGGAAAAGCTGGCGGTGGTGGATCGTCCCGAGGTCCACTTGCAGCCGAGAGCCGGGCGGAATAACTATAATTCCGACCCGATTCACAAATCACGTGACTATCTCGATTTTTGCTTGGGAGGATGGTGGCAGTCACCGGCCACTAAAAGGCAAGCAGCACATAATGTCGCTAATATATATTTATCCACGCTATATGCTCCTAGTATATCGGCTAGTTACTGAGGTCTAGTAAGTGGCCAAGAAAGTCGATAATTTATCACGTGATTATACGGAACAATGAATATCCAGTCAGCTCTTGGCGCCTTTAAGATGCCGAGGCTCTTCGCATGTGTTTATCGTCTTCAACTTGGATTTCTCCATGTTCTGTTCAGCAAATTCACCAACTCTTCAACTGCCATACCACTAACCAAATAACTCTAGCTCTTTTATCCAGCTTCTTTTGACTTGAGAACGTGAGATTTGCTCTGGTATGGTGTATATATGACGAGCCGACAGATATCCTGCGCAACCCGGATCCCTGTCCCGGCAGTCTTCGCCTGGACATCAAAAACTCCGACGCCATCATGGACGCTATAAAGGTATACGCTCATTCTTAAGCATGCCGGTCATACTATTTGGCTAATAGACTCACTCTATAGGCTGGCCTCAATGAGCTCATCCGCAACCCTGACCTCGCTCCCCTATTCGCCATCCTCAAAGGCGCTCGCAATGGTGCGGTATACGGCGCCAAAGTCCGATTCCCGCATGCACTAGTGTAAGGATGGGCCCTACACTCTTGTGTATAAGTTGAAAAACTGGAGGATTTATACTGATGTTCTCTCATGCTACTAGGATGATCTTTTTATTCCGGTCTGGAAGGTAGGTAGCTTGTCACCTACGCTGCTACAACAACGAATGCTTACGCACGTCTTGCTCTACAGTTTAAAGAAAAAGATATGGATGGTATTGAACGCCACAAGGACACACGCTCGAAATCTCGCCTATTTTGCCGTCGTATACAAGTCGTCCATGTGGGCGTTAAAATATATCGGCCCTACTGGTTGGGGTAAGGAGGGTCCATATGACACCTTCCTAGCCGGTCTATTAGGTGGATATCTCGTCTTTGGCAGATCTCCAGGAGACGTCAGTCTGCAGGTTAGTATATACATAACTTCTAACCTATCTCTGAAAGCGCATCATCTCACCACTGAACTTTCATCGGGGATAGATCGTTATTTACGTTTTCGCGCGAGTCATGCTAGCTCTCGGAAGACTCTCCATAGCGCCAAACCAGCATCCATTATCGTTCCTGATTACTCCCAAGGCGCGGGAAAACATAAGCGAGGCAGCATGGCCATGTTTCGCTAGTTTAAGCTGGGCAATGGTCATGTATATCTTCCGCTGGCATCCTGAAGTCATTCAAAACAGTCTGAGAAGTAGCATGACATACATGTATGTTCCCACTGACATGATATCGACCGTACAGTCCATGTTTGGGCTAATACTAACTGTTACTGCAGATATGTGGATTCTGACTCGTTTGATTCTATCGATACACTGCTTATTCGAAATAAATAAAGAGGACTAATCGCAGCACAACTACATATATATCAGAACTAAATAGGGCACATGTGTGCAGTCAGAAAGATGACTATTGATACCTTGAATATGCCACAGCAATGGGTGGCCATTTTTACTTTTACCTCTCTTCTTTTCTTCATTTCATAGATAAGGGCGTTTAACCTGCAATGCATCTTATGGGAACTCATAGTATGGATCCTATGTTTAACAAATATAGTTGTTATACTGGCGTTGTTTTCCTGGATCTCTTTCTAACCTACTTTGTATGACAAATTCGGTTATAGTTTACCATCAGGAGTTATTTAATGCATCGACGCACCATTGGTTATATGGGATACTTCTCGCTTCCCAGCTCTTGAAGCTTTGACATACATAAGCATCACCAACATCTAATGTATGGTAATTCTAGTCGAGCACCTAGGGTGTCTTTGGTATCCAATTTATGTAGGTATTGCAGTTTAAATTGTCAGTCAAAGGGGTATATTTCCTGATCATAGCATCGTTGTCGAGTAAGATGTGTTGGATATATCATGCGCATACAAAAACGACCCTCTGCCGCCGCTTTATGTTGAAATCCCCTTTAACCTTCTAGGACATATAATATTCCCCACCAGACGTTCAACAACGAGATATAGGACCCTGGAGTAGGCCCTTCGAGGACACCGTAGCCATTTACAGTATGTTTCACTAAACGTTTGACTTTAGCTTAATTTTGTCCGCATATGATATAGTAGTTATATCGTACTAGTAATAGCTGGCTTGAATGGGAGAGGACGGAATGAATCACGATATGAATAAGTGAAAATAAGTCAACATTCAAGGAGCCGAAAGATCTGATAACAGAAAGGTAAAAAAAAACCAAGCTTCTTAGTAATCACACTCTAGCGGCAACTAATCACCACGTGACATAAGTAACTTCCTGACTAAGCTTCACTGTCTATAAATAGAACTCGACCAGCGAGATATGAGGAAGCGCCAGCTAACAGCGTCAGTATATTCCCATATAATTAGGGTAGCGTAGCGGCTACAAGATGGGCCGTAACGGCGGTCGAGATCAGCATCCACAGGTCTATTTCTTCCATAGAGAACTAGTACGCTGATTCTTTTGATGTATTTCGGTTAATTTTGGGTATAGAACTCCTGCTATACCGCAAATAAATGGGCAGTAAAACTACTCCTCGTTCCTTGGATATAGGTTTTGGAATGTAACAGTTCAGCGCATTAGGAGGCATGTTGGTTAGTGTTATCCCGAATAACAAAATCCAGAGAATTCTCGATATAGGGCTTTCGCAGTATTAATAACAGCAACGATAAAATCAAGCGCGCATTTTTAATGCTCCGATGACAAGTGCTTGACATGCACTCTCTGAATATCGGCTCAACCCTTAGAAAGTTTCGGCAAACTGTCAGATACCCTGCGCCAGATTAGCACCAGAGGGCCTAAGCAGCAGCCATTATCGGTGTCCTCATCTTCAGTATGCTTCTGGAAGGATAGTAGATCCGACATCGAAGTCTGCGTAGCAGCATCTGTGTAAGTTTTCATAGCGTTATTGTCGGCGCTAGGATAGATAATTTGGCCAACGATGGGTTGGTAAGGCCTTTCCCCGGTAAGATCCGGTACCGGTATGAGGGCTGAGGTCGATGAGTTATCCTCCTGTACGTGCTCTTCTTCTGTGTCAGAGTTCTCTGAATCAGACTCAGTCTTTTCGGGTTCCTTTTCGCTTAGCTGTTCTATGCTGTTGGCTTCAAGAATTTCCCTATCTGATAGAGTAGATGCCGTGAGATTCTCCTCTTCTGCGTTGATGGTCTGCAGGTTAACATCTGCTTCATCTGGTTGCTCCTCACTTGCTTGCTCGATGCGGTCGGGCTCAGAAGAACCACTCAAACCCGATGAAAGCGACTGGGTGATATCATTACTGTCCACAGTAGGTTCTTCCTCTTCCTCTTCCTCTTCCTCTTCATCATCTTCATCATCTTCATCATCTTCATCATCTTCATCATCTTCATCATCTTCATCATCTTCATCATCTTCATCATCTTCATCATCTTCATCATCTTCATCATCTTCATCATCTTCATCATCTTCATCATCTTCATCATCTTCATCATCTTCATCATCTTCATCTTCCTCTACCTCTGGCCAAGAGTAATCACCATGGTCCATCCAGGTAGTTCGACTAGTTGAGTTAAAAACGAGATCAGTTCTTGTACAATATAAAGTTAAGCTGGAAATAGGGGGCGTACCAATAAGGACAACTGGGACGAGAGCGATTACTGGATGATCGTTTCCACTCCTCTATGCAGTCAAAAT
>NW_003345198.1:790618-819964 GCF_000150975.2 Nannizzia gypsea CBS 118893
AGTAGGAGGTTTGGGCAGTAGAGGTTTGGGCAGTAGGGAGTTGTGCAGTAGGCTGTTGAGAAACAGTGATAGTGCGAGGTGGAATAGCGATCCGGACCCGCCTGGTGCGTATGGATGATGCATCTACGCTTGCGGTATAAGGAACGCTCACGGATGTAACCGGCCTAACGCTTTGCCTGATAGCAGATTGACTAGCGTACCCTGCCTGCTGCTCTAATGAACTCATATGCTGCCGTTGTGAAGAAGGAGTAGGACGAGTAGGGGGTGTATAGGTAGGTTGTGATTGTGCTGATGAAGAGGCGACCATCCTTTCCCATTTCCGGGTTAATTCAGCGGCCTGGTATTGGTGATTGCGTCGGCAAAGGAGAAGGGGGGCTAGCTGTTCAAGGGTCTGGGATAAGTTTTGCCCATTGAGAAGTTGTTCATTACCCCGGCGTACCAGCCTTAATGCGGTGTTGAGGTTATGTCTGGCGACTGTATTGTAGCAGCGGCGTCCTGCGCTTGGGGCGAACCCGTGACACATAGGTGCGAGATCAACATCTATGATGTCTTCAAGCCGCAAAATTTCATCTTGTTGAGACAGCGATGCCATATTTTGAGCAGCGTCGCTGTACCGAGGAGATGAGTAGCCTGACGTGGAGTCTGTGTGTTGAAGGTGGTTATAAAAGGTATGGTCCGAGAATGAGAAGGCCATTTTCAACGACCGAGCTGGAAGTATAGTATTTCAGTGGGTAAAGATAACTTCTATAAGAATGGGTAGTCATGTAGTCATGGCATTTTTTGGCCTTACTCCTGGGATGGAAGCAAGAACTGTATAGTAAAGGTAAGGAATATATATAACCTGGGCTTGTTTTTCTATGCTAGCAAGGCTGGGCCATGGGAGCCAATGCTGTAACCAGTTGTAACAACCCCTGGCAGTTATATTAATAGATTGACGTATATGAGCCACAGTTGTTAGGGAGGGGGGAAATCTTGGGACAGGGTATAGACGTCCGTTCGAGTGGCTCCCACCCCTCCTCCATGCTTCATGGAGGTGGCGTATCATAGTATATGCGTCTTGGAGGGCATTGTCAATTTTCACCGTGCGATTACTTCATGCATTGCAGGTAGTTATACGAAACGGCAGCTGTTCCCCGGCTCCCCTGCGTTCTAGCAGGAATATTTGATGCACGCTGCATCTAGCCGTGGAGAGCAGTATATGATCAAAAATACCGCCAAGTTCGAGTTGAAACTGGCACGAGATCGAATTCTATCGTGTAAGTAGTCAGTAAAGAACATGGATGTAAATTGACCTTGGACGGCGCTTACAAGGTTGCGGGATGGCTGTGGTTCTGAGTCGTTGATCCAAGGCTTGTACACAGCGGAAATCGTAAAAAAAGCAACTCTTATCGTTTCTTCCATGCGTAAGCATTAAACAGACGATCGTGTTTCGATTCTCCGCGTGCATGCATACGAAATCTCGTCGGTGCTGTTGGATATATTTGGCAGCCCCCTGAGGTTGCAGTCAAGTCAAAAATAACTACCAAACGTCCGTTCTTTGGCGAAACAATTAAAGTATCATCTTGAATATGTCAAGGAGAGCCGTCTTTTGCCTATCTTTGGCATTTCACGGGAGTTTTCCGATGGTCGCGAACGTTCATGCATCCGCGATTTAGCCCAAAAACGCCGTCTTTGTGGCTTTACTTGCTCTGCTCTGCACACCCGGGGTAATCCGGAGAAGAGATGCCATGTAGAGCAGTGTAACCGTGAATTCGCAGCAGTCCTTTGGTGAATCTGCCTTGTTCCGGTGCCATTCAGAGCAGAGAGTGACGGACTGAAGGGGAGAAGTTGCTGCGAGAGGCTTGCTGCTAGTGAACGATGGACGTACAAGGATGAGCGCCCATCATTAAAGGCTGAGCGGGCTGCATCTGCGTCTGGTAAATTCGTATCCCAAAGTCTTCGAGAGAATTCGTCAAGATCAGACAGCCATGAAGTCTCTAGCGATGCGTTTCAGTGTCACGGCGGCCTGTCTGCTGCTGGCAGCGCTGGCAAACTGTGCCCCTTTCACAGTCAACACGACCAACGGCCTCATCACTGGCCACCAGGCAAAGACAGCGGCAAATGTCCAGGAGTTTCTAGGGATCCCGTATGCGCAGCCTCCCGTAGGCAAGCTGCGATTCATGCCGCCGCAGCGATACGTCGGTGACAGGCCGTTCGTTGCCTCTAATTTTTGTATGTTCACGAGCGCGTTTGGCTGCGAGGTGTACCTAGGTAGATAGACTAACCTCTCTGCAGTCAGCGGGAGTGCCGATATATCATGAAAGGGCCTGTTGGATTGATTGATTCACTGACTGGGCTGCTATGAAAGCGACTGGTGTGTATACACCGGCGAAAGGGGCCCTTTTCCCCCGGCGCGATGCCAACTACGCCAGGATCCTGACGGCGTTCATGGGCAGCGGCCCCAACGTCCACAGCGAAGACTGCCTGACGCTGAACGTCTGGACGAAGGGAACCGCCGGCCGGAAGAGACCTGTCCTGGTCTTCTTCTACGGAGGGAGTATGCAGTCTATCCAGCTGTTCTTCCAGTTATCTCTCCCTGCTGCGTGGTTGTCACGTTACTGACGAGCGGCAGGATTCACCATTGGGGATACCAACACCCCCTTTTTCGACGGCCAGTTCTTCTCGGACGCAGAGGATGTCGTGGTTGTTACGGTCAACTACCGGGTAGGCATCTTTGGCTTCCCTGGTGCCCCCGGACAGCGCCAGAACCTGGGTCTGAGGGACCAGCGGCTGGCGGTTGAATGGCTTCGGGACAACGTCGGGGCCTTTGGCGGAGACGCAGCAAGAATCACCATCTTCGGCCAGTCCTCTGGGGCGCTCGCCGTCGATGCGTATTCCTATGCGTATCGAGATGATCCCATCGTGGCCGGTCTGATCCTGCATTCGGGTACGATCTTTAGTTTTCCCCTGAACTCGAGGGAGCTGGCGGTCAGGAACTGGTACAATGCGTCTTCTCTCGTGGGCTGCGGCTCAACTGGAGATGTGCTGGCCTGTATGCAGAGCAAGACTGTGGATGAGATCAGAGTCGCCGCGGATAAGGTCCCTCCGCCGCCTAATACGAGCGTTGCTCGATCACAGCCTGTGTTTCAGCCTGGACCAGACGGCGAACTGATCTTTGATGACTACGAGTCCCTGGCATCCCAGGGGAAATTCATCCAAACAGTGAGTTTGTTTCACCCTGTTATGCTGGATCCCCTTACTCCGTTATTTGTGCCGCAAACTGAACTGCTATAGCCGATGATACTCGGGCATGGAGACCGTGAATCTTCATTCTACAACATATCTGCCTGGGCTCGAGGCACCGTCCTCACAGACGAACAGTGGGCCCAGTTCGTTACCGATGTATTCGGATGCCCAGCCATGAAGGAGGCCGATTACCGAACCAAGCACGGCGTTCCCGTCTGGAGATATCGCTACTTCGCCGACTGGGACAATACCCGGCTCTTCCCTAACAGTGGTGCATACCACGGTGTCGATCTACACATGATCTTTGGAAATTCACAGGGAGTCACTGGAGACCCAGAATCTTCAGAGCAGACCATTCTCAAGAGAATCATGCAGAAGGCCTGGGCTACTTTTGCGGCTGACCCCTGGGCCGGGCTGAAAAGCCACGGGTGGCCTGTGTACAAGAAGGACGGTAAGCTGGTTCCCGCTCCCACGTACTCCGTACATTTGTTTGCTAAGGGCCAGGTCACTAACGGCATAACCCTATTTATTATCATCAGCGTACACTGTGGCCCGTCTGGGATATAATAACGGCTTTTTTCCGGACTTCGTCCGGCCAGCGGCATACGATGCCCGTTGTCCTGAT
This sequence comes from Nannizzia gypsea CBS 118893, assembly GCF_000150975.2. Lineage (NCBI taxonomy): Eukaryota > Fungi > Ascomycota > Eurotiomycetes > Onygenales > Arthrodermataceae > Nannizzia > Nannizzia gypsea. Next base: position 794,469 of record NW_003345198.1, read on the forward strand.
GCCTAGGCAACCATCTTCGCTTCTCTAACCTTCTTCAACTCAACGCCTATATTAGAGATAATCCAAGACGGAGTATTATTTGTGAAAAGGACACAGTTCCATGTGATTGCAGCCATCATCAGTGATAAGAATAAGCCAAAATCAACGGTTTTAATGCAGAGTTTAATGCTGTATGCTCTAGTGGCACAACCAGCCTTCTCAACGCCATAAAAACATGCAACCACTACTGTAGAAGCTTCCCCTCAGCCTACAGACTTCCAATAGTCCCGCGGCCATCGCAGCGGTAAAGTCAAGCAGCGCCATGAGGCTACCCTGGGAGGACCCAGCACACCCATGTAACTATAACACTGGGCCCCCGCGCGCCATGCAAAACTGCATCAAACCCTGGTTGAGTGACCTGTGCTGGCTAGGATAACTAGTGTATACATACTCCGTATGGGTCACAAAATGACGCTTCATTAGCTGCCGCAAGGGAGCATGTCCATGCTCAACCGTCCCGTCCGTCTGCCGTGAGGAAGATTCGTTAACTAGCCATGATTGGTACGGACTCGCGTAGGAAGCGCAAAACGGCTATAAGGGCCTTTTCTTCGCTAGTCGCCCAGGACAGAACCCGCCTGTATACAGACGACCACCATGATGATAGAGAAAGGGTTTACTTGCTCTTGGTTCCGTGGGGGTGCAGCAATCTATGGGCTTGCTGAGCTTCGTGCAACCTTCATCCTTCATCGAAGAAGCAACGAGATTGTTTCCCGTATCCTCCCATGAACTCGAACCAGGCCAGTCAGACGTCCTGCGGGATGGATAACTATTCAGTTCGTCCCTGCATAACTATGTGTCAGCCCTTGTCTGGAGTATCCCGGATGCCAGCTTTCTCTATCGTTCATCTCGTTTGGCGAGCGTTCAAATAGGCCTGGTCCTCGTAACGCCTGCGGTGCTTATGCTGATGGAGACTGGGCATCCACTCCTCAATGCTGATAACTAGTTAAGTTGCGTCGACAGCATCCCCCTTTGTTACTGCGAATATGTACATGGTTCAAGATCGGAGGCAAGGCACGATAACTCCCAAGGGCAGGCCTCAGCGTTTTGAGCACACCCTCTCGAGTAAAGCCACACTTCGAGACAGCTAGTTTCAGCCTCCAAAGCAAAGAAGATTCCTCACGGTTAACTACCATGCAAGGAGTTTTCAAGCACAACAAGGCCTTTGAAACAGAGCTCGTGGAACGACAAGGGAGAAGGCGCCAGCGGTCCAGTGAAGGATCGCCCTATCAGCCATCAGACTTCTTCACCACCATCTAGGCTCGCTCAGAAGGCCTTTTCTTTTTTCCCCTTGCTTTTCTTTTCCCTCTTAGTTTTCTCTCACGAAAAGGCCATAACTAGTTCTTCCATCTATGGCGGTGGCAACATTTCATAAAAACCCTGATGGATCAACATCCAAATGGATAGCAGTTCAACATTGATAGTCGCAGTGATAGCTGCCAGAACCATTACCCGGTCTAGATGTCCGAACTCCTGTTCGGCCGGAGATCTTGTCAGGCCCCGTTATGCCATTATACACCCCAGTCGGGACCCCTGGAGAAGTGGACTCGAGATCTGACCGCGAGGCATGGCCTGCTAGCCTGGCTTGGACCTCTTGATCGCCTGCATCAGCCAGCCAAGCTGCCATCGTACAAATGATGGTTTTTTTTTTTCATTCTTCCAGTTCTTGAAAGCCCACTGTTACCAGCACCGTCCTACACTCGTTCCCAGGGATTATTTGTATTCTTTCTACCCTGTGGCGTAACAGCCTCTCCTTTTCTTTTTCGCTACATATATCTTGTTTCTCACCTTTGAAGTCGGCGTGGGGTGGCATAGCTAAACATCCAGTACATCGGGGGCGGCGACTCCGTCACTGAAGAAAGAGAAATAAATAAAACCTACTTGTCAAGTCTAGGTCCCCTGATGGCTCTTCTGGAAGATATATTATCTACTCCCAGGGGCGTTGGAACAAGTCAATTCATCCTGCTGAACAATTACCGGTTCTGCTTTTACCAGGAATTCACCTCTACGTTTTGATCAAAGGGGCACGCAATGGCACAAACAGCACCACCAAGGAGCGACCCAACCTTAGAGATATGGATAGGTGAACGGAGCCTCTACATCCTCATTGTCTTTTTGACTATCATCGGCTCCCTCATCCTGATCCCTACTGCATATATTCGATGGCGTCACAAACGGCTGATGGAGTCGGAAGTCATCTTTATCGTTCTTGCATATGTATTCTTCCTTGCAAACGAACTCGTCCTACTTGGTCTACAGACACGAGTCTACCGGCTGAGTTATGTGGCCCTGGGCATGAAACCGTTTTACAAGGAGCTCCTCCAGGATCGACACGACGTTATCATCCTCGCATATGCCTCGACCTACCTCTTCTATACCGCTCTCTGGTGCATCAAAATATCCCTACTCCTTTTCTTCCGCCCATTTTTAAAGGCATTACCGGATCAGCTTTTGTGGTGGAAAGTGACAATCGCCTATCTCACCGCCACCTTTATATTTGGATTCCTCACTACTTTGCTCTCTTGTGGTGGACCTAAACAGCTCAACCGTATTGGTCCCGGTCAAAGTATGCCTTCTTTTTCTACCCTATAAATACCCTTTACTTTGAAGAAGTTCCTGACATTATATAGAGTACTGTCAAGGACGTATGGAATCCCTAACCCGGAACCTGAGCTTATTTGGTTGGTTTGCAAGCGATGTCTCAACTGATCTGCTGAGTAAGTTGCTCTGATATATATTAAATAGACAGTTGCTGACAGTTTTGCCATGTAGTCATGATACTTCCACTACGACTCATATACGGAATGCACATTTCTTACGCCCAGAAGATGAGAGCAGGCGCGCTTTTCTCTGTTGGGCTGCTCTGCATGATCACCTCTATTATCCGTCTTGTTCAGATCGGCTCTAAGACAGGCATCACGAACCCAAATGTGCAATGGTTGTCTCTTTGGGGGACCGTCGAAGCTACCACTGGTAAGTATACTTCTTAGGCTCCTTTCCAAAGCTCTTATTAATAACTCGTTTAGCTATGATTGTTGGATGTCTTCCCACCTTCCGGTTACTCTTTAAGTCGCCCCCTGGACGTGAACAGGCCAATTACCTGATCAAAATGCCTCAATTGAATCCTGGGTCTACTTCAAACCCTTCTACTTCGAGCGGTAGCCACCACGGAGTCCCTTCGTTAGCCTAAGTACATTCGGCATTGACACAATAGCCGGCATGTAAATCCATGCAGGACTGCTGCGTTGCTGGGAGGGCTAGCTCCTGCTGGCAGGGCATACTCTCCGGTTACATCCCAGTCTACACCTTCCACCCTTGCTGGGGTTATATTCACATTCCACTCATTTTGCTCTTCCATTACTTTGAAAGCGTTAGAGCACGTTTTCTTCTATTTTATCGGCTATTATCTCTGGCCGTATGAGCTACGATATCGATTTTGAGCGTTGGGTGGCTAGGATCTTGACATACCCTGAACTGAACATTTCATACCATATAACTAAGAAAAATAACTATTAATACATAAAATCCACATATATGGAGCCAATATTAATCACATAATTACCACCTAAATGACTAAAGTATCCCTTAATCATCAATATGTATTTCTAATACGTATCTATGTACATCACTATCCATCAGGTCCCAGTTTATGCTGAAAGACGGCTTTGGAGAGCCTGAATTCTCTTCGTGCTCTCCTGGAACTCAGTCATAGACAGAGTACCCTGCTTCAAGGCCGCCACGATCTCTTTAACAATAGCCTCTCCTTGCGTAGCATTCCTGCCTGAAGCAAGCAAGATATCTACTCCAGCCTTTGCAGCCAATACGCCTCGCTGCCCATCGTTTCCAAAGCTTTTCAGAGAGCCGGCTTCGATGGCATCAGTAATGATGACACCTTTGTAGCCGAGTCGGGTTCGCAACTCATCTGTAGCCCACTTTCTGCTCATTCCAGCAGGATATTTTGCATCAAGGGCAGGGTACACTGCCCAAGATGTCATGATCATATCGATCCCGTTGCCAATAGCGGTACGATACGGCACTTCGTCAAAAGTACGGATTTCACTCAAGGGCAAGTCGATTGTGATAGGAATCAGATCCGTGTTTTCACCCTTCTTCGCGGCTCCAAGACCAGGGAAATGCTTCACCGTCGACAATACGCCAGCACGAGACTGCGAAATGGCGAAGGCTGAACCACACGAGGTCACTATTTCGGTATTGTTGCCGAATGAACGGCCAAATTCATCGATGAAGTTGCCCTTTTCACGGTAGATGTCCAAAACTGGGGCCAAGTTGCCGTTAATATGCTGCGCTTTCAAAGCTGCTGCCGCATCCCGTCCGGCCTGGCTGGCTGATCGCATGGGGTTTGAGGAGTCACCAATCTGGCGAGCGGACTGAGTTGGACCGCCGGGAACACGACGGACAGCGCCTCCCTCTTGGTCGGTGGTGATAATCATGGGATGGCCATTATAGGCCGGTGAAGCCTTGTAAAGAGCCTGGAACTTGTCCATGACGGCTGCCAGGTTGGAATCAACATTTTCCTTGAAGATGATTAGGCCGCCGACTTTGCCCTCTGAGGTGAGCTTGTACAAGCTCTCGGGGGGTGTAAGGCCTGGGTAAGAGTAGATGACATGTTGACCGGCTTGAACTGCGAGATCAACAGCGATGACTGGGGCAGCAACGGCCGCCAACTGGGCGAAGACAACGAACTTCATGGCTTGTTAGCAAGGGCTGACTGTTTGATGGATGAGTAGGGATGGTGATGTACGATATAGATAGATATGAGGAAACGGAGTACGATTTATATCTGCCATTTTGCTTCAGTCATCACGAAGACCAGCCTCGGGACATAGCTGGGGCCGATTATCATATAAGCGGCATGTCGTATTCGTGCTTCATTTATGCACTGGAATTGACCGTGGTGCTGCCACCGTGCCATCGATGAATGGTACCCAATTGTTCGTGTTGGAGCTTGCCATCGCTCGTATACGAGAGAGCCATGGCGATAAGCTTCAAGATAATAGCCAGCAAACCCCTGGATACCCCACAATCAGTGAGGATCTTCCATGCTAAAGCAAGGCGGACTCCTCCGCCCCAAAGGCAAGAATAATGGAGCAAGCTGGCTGGGAGGCGATATGGCAGTGAAGTAGATCTGATTTGACAGAAGTGCTGAAGAGCTTGACTAAGACCAGGCTAAATGTATAGATCAAAATTAAACAAGGGGTCGAAGGGTATATAAAACTGAACAGGCAAAGGCACAGTAGAACGTGCTCAAAGTATCAAGAAGTAGGGGCAGAACAAAAATTAAAATAAAGCCCAAAAGGGTGGTTGACGAAGACGACCAAAGGAGCGACATGAACAAGGTTAGAAAAGAAAGCTCCTTCAAGGGACCAATGGAACAAAATGGACGCAAGGGATATCATAGCGCGGCTAAGAGAACAAAAATGAATAGAAAAGTCAAGGAGTCAGCCCAAAGAACCACCGAAAGGAACAAACAATAGCGAAATCCAGGCACTAAAAATTAAACAGAAAAACATTAAACAATAATTCGTCTGATCTCAGAGTAGGAGAGCAGAAGCAGTAGTAAATATTTTGTTATCCCGCCGTCAGTGTATCACATAGCATAGCATAATAAGGCATATATAGTATGGCACTTATATTCATTGATTGGAAAGAGAAAGGGAGAGAGTTTGGTAGGAAAGGTGTATAAAAAGAGCAAGCTTGTCTTTTTATACCATCATCAGCTTTGTTGTTCTTCGTTCTGGGAATTTTCTGCCGGAAGGATATGGTCCATTATCAAGTCCGGGGGCTGGAGTTAGGGATGCATTAACAAACTGGTGCTCAGACGGGTGTGGTCTGTGTTTATCCGGTCTGGGTCGGAGAGACGATGGATTAATAGGTCGGTAACGAGGGTCACCGCGACCGCCCTGTCGTGGGCCCGCGAGTGGTGATGGAGGGTACGGTGGCCTTCTGTATCCCGGGCCTGGGCCGGGATGACCATGGGGCCCGGTGGGGTGCATTGATAGCGGGGATTGGGGACCATGGCCCTGATAGTTGTGTGGTTGATGATAGCCTGGTGATCGTGGAGGCATCATGCCCGCTGCCCGTCTGCCGTCGCGTTCACAGTATGCGCTACCGTTCCACTCAAAGTAGTCTCCTCTGAGCACAACGTGGCATGTGCGACACTTGAAACAGCCTGGATGGAACTTTTGACTCTTCTTATTGTCCGTTACATTTGGTGTGCTGATGTCCTCCGCCTCGAGGCAAGGACCTTCAATCCCTTCGCCGCATTCTGCGCATAGGGTGCCATTCAGCCGATGATAATCTGCCGCACAGTATGGATGGTTGTCAAGAACATAGAAGTCTGCTGTTTGAAAGGGGGCGCGACATGTATGACAGACGAAACAAGCCTTGTGATAGCGGCCTGTCAAGCGACCATCTGCAGAGGATACTGATTTTCCAATGATAATTTCGCCGCAGCCACGGCAAGGATGACGTCGTTTTCCAGGAGTAGTGGATCGAGATGGCGGCTGTGGTTGGGCCTGTGGTTCCTCTTGTGGTATTGGAGGACGCTGTTGCTGCTGCTGTTCTTCTTGCTTCTGTTGTGGTTCCGGTTGCTGTTGGGACTGTATCGGCGGCGGCGGCGGCGGCGGAGTTTGTTGCTGTTGTTGATCAAGGGTTGGACCTTGTAGAGTAGGGGATGGAGTAGGAGAACGGTATGGAGTATACTTTTTTGGCTGTACTGGCTCGAGCTGTGACGGCGGAGTGTTGTATCCTGTCCCCGAGCTGGATGGGAAGATACTGGCAGGAGGATCGGAGAGCCGACCCTGCTGGAATAGAGGATCGGTCGGAGAGTCGAGGTCGTAAGCGAATGGATCTGCTTTTGGCCGGGTTGGCGGCTCTTCTTGGAGGAGGTGTAGATGGTCGACATTGAATTTCTCCGACAAGCTTAACTTAGGCTCAGAAACACTCGAGAACTCGGATGGTCTGCTTGAAAAAGAACTATTCGAGGGTGCTTCAGACGGTGACGAGTTGGAAGACGAAGTTGAATCATTGGCAGTATGGCATGGATCGCTGAGACCAAGGCCACTGGCGAAGTGTGAGACGGAGAACTCTCTATCGACTTTGTACTCTGGAACGGACGGGCCAGGGCTGTCTAAGGCCTCTTCTGACTCGTCTAACTCCATGGTTTCATCAATGTCCATCAGCTCAGGAGACTTGGTTCTTGTACCAAATCCGAAATCCAGCCCTTCCATACCGTCTAGTTGTCGTACTTTATCCCTAGGTGAGATCTCATCGCGTCCAAGGTCGTGATCCTGAGTGCCATTATCACTGTGATCGTTTCCGCCAAAATAAGGAGATTCTAAATTGGCTGATGTGAGCATGGGGCTGCTGGCGAGGCTAGCGATAGGCCCTGACGGGAGCGGAGGAATATCCCCGTCCCCAAACCGACCTCGGGATGATCCTCTAGGTGAAACCGGAGAAGGAAGCCCATGTCCATTCCTAGAGCTGGCCATGGATAAGCGCTGGAAGGCCTTGCTGTCTATCGATGTCTCTCGTCTATGTCTGTTGACGGTTGTTGCGCGTGAGCTTCGGCCATCACTTGATGGGGACATGTAGCTTCCATCTGAAGGTGATGGAGAGGTGACTCCTTTGCGAGAGGAAACATTGGTGTTTATAGATTTTATAGAAGCAAGTCTTTTGGATTTTGATCCGCCTGCAGAGGCTGACCTAGGGAAAGGTGGAAAAGCACAGTCTAGATTGGCCTTCCCTTCAGGCACAACGGCAACAACCGGAGATTGCGAGGCTACAGGACTGGTATGACTTCGCTGCAGCTGCTGAAGAGGAGAAAGCGGTGAGGCAGACCGTGGAGTGAGTGCTCCAAAGCTTCCGGTGAGAGGAGACATCTGGGCACCAGGAGATAGAAATGGCCGATCTAAAATCGTCAACATCTACCGTCAACCTTGACGCCATTTCAAGCAAGTTGAGGAACGATATATACGTACTGGCAGCAGTTGGGTCTATCTTTGGAGGGGGCTGTACGCGGCCTAATCTGTTGAACAAGGACTCACGACTGAGACTCCGTTTCGGTGGCGGGCCGTGTTCGTTGAACTCTGATACTACAGACAATTTCTCCTCAACAGGAGAAGCTGTCACCGTAGGACCCGCGACTTTTGAGCAAACATGGTCACCAAGCGCAACCAGCTCGACTTCCGCATGGCAGTCAGAGCACTTGATCTTGGGCAAAGCGTCCATTGTGATCCTCCCCCGACACCGTTGTCGTTGACAAAAACTGTCAGATTCACCGCATACGTGTAGAGAAAGACATAAGTCGAGTGCACCCTCCTTCCTTTTCTTTTTTTTTTTCTTTCCCTTCCGTTTGTCCGTTCGTCAACGATGCTTGCGTGTACTCAATACTGCAAGACTTTTCCCGGAAATTGGACTTCTCTCCGGCTGTCCACGGTCGAGCGTGTAAGATGTAGCGAGAAGTAATCAAAATACCCAGGACAGATGGTTATGGTTAAGATTGAGGTAATATACGGAGTAATAATGTCTATATAGTCTTGTCAGCACAACGCTTGTTGGCAGAGAGAAAAGTATGAAACGGTGTACCTGAGACGGGCGCACTGCAGCCAGGCGAGACCGACTCTTATGCTGTGGGAGGGGGCCAGGACGTTCCAGGGGGCCCTGCTGTCTTCTTCTAGAAGCCGGGCGGGAGTAAAATCGAAGCAAAAAGCGGTGATCGAGGCCCTGACAGACAGCGGCTTGACTCTTGGAGTTGGGACTTGAATGACAGCGGTCGGGATGGATAATATAGAAAAAGGGCGGAGATGGAGAGGAGATGGAGGCGGCGAGGACATGCGGAAGAGCGTGTGATAAACAACGGACGAAGCGTCTCGATCGTCCTGCTCTGCCTTTTCGTCCTCCCCCTTTGCCTTTTCTCGCAAGAGCCCATGGCGAGTATAGATTGTCACGTGTTTTAGCTTCCCCTGTCGAATCGACCGATGGACTATTCCGTTTACGGTAAGGCGCCAGGCACTTTTGTTCCCAGAAGGGAAAAGCTCCAGGCCCGTCCGCTTCGGTCAGGCTGACTCAGCTACGCCCAGCCAATCGTAGAGAAGTGACATCGACGCGCCGCGGTGGAGCCGGCGATCACCAGGCGAAAAAAGCCCCTGAGGCACGAAAAAAAGGGGTTAAGCCGAAGATATGCTAGCAGCGGTGGTTATGCAGGTCATGGTGGAAAGCATAATAGATTTGCTCCTTCGCAAAATATACGACACGAGGAGTGCTGTCCAGTTGGCGGGCTGGTGATGGGCTGTCCCATGATGCTTTGTTTGGTGGCTGGAATATCTGGTGTCGAGAGTATAGATCCACAGGCAACTGTTTCGTTGTCCTGGAGTTCGCATGAACGTGTGCCCCATGCCGAAAAAACCGGACTGGAGGAGCTGATTGGACATTATCTTTCAACCCGGCGCCGTTGGTACGCACACAAGGCACACAGGAAGTCGATGAGGCAACAGGGGACATGGGTCCCGCTGTTTCATCGTATATGCAAGCCTTTCCCGACAGTCCACACCCACCCGCCTCCGGAGCTTTTGCTGCCTCAGGGCTCCAAGTGCGAAGAGACCATGCTTGATGTTGCAATCCGATATACCCATTATTATTCCCTGCACGAGATTCTGCGATCGACGATTCCCTATAGAAGTGAGCATTTATTAAAAACGGGGTCAGCCATGCAAGTGTACCATGGGTCATTGTATACTCCGTACCGCGTTGACGAATCCCGCCCTCAGGTTTCGCATGACAGCCACCATGGATAGGCCGGAGGTTGTCCGCAAATCGTCATATTATGAGCTCAGGCTCTTTGACTCGCCTTCTAGAAAGAAAGATCTCAACTTGACGTTGTTCTTCTTATTCTTTTTTATGTCGTCAAGGACATCTAGATTTCCACTTTCAGATATCACGTGGTATCTGCGAGATAGCATCGGAATAACTATGTTCCATACTCCGACACGGGCCTCCATTTCCCTTTTGGGAATATGAGACTTCTTCTATCAAAAAATCGGTATCGAACTTGATATTGGACGCGGTGAGATGAGAGGATCTTTCTCCAGCATAATGGCTAATAAAGATCCCATAAAGCCTACTCGGTCTTGGGCTACCGGAACTCTCTGTTTTCTTGACTGCATGTCAACGTCGTACACGGATCGGGTGTTTAGCACCGGCCCGGCAAGGCGTCACTGACAGCCTACACAACATCGCAGGTTCTCTCAGTAGCTACTGAGACGCTTGGATTAGATATTAGCCGGGATGAAACTTGCTTTTATTGGGTATCTGCTTATCTTGTGCTGGAGCAAGACAATGTGCTAGCCAACTCAACCTGACAACCTGTGATCTCGCTGCAGCCTTTTGAGCAGAAGCGAGGAAACTCTGTCTGCGCAAGTGTTGGAGGGCTCGCTTCCTTTTAATCATACTGGGTTAAAATTTGAGGATTTGACTTAGGCATTCGCTGGTTCGAAATAGAGAGGATTATCTCTAACTGAAACTTATACAAGCACGAGTTTTGGGCGTGCCCCAGCACTACGGAGTATTAATTTACTCCTGTTTCGACAACACAGTGATATGGCAGGAGAAGGCGTTCTTGGGCGGTGTTATCTGGGCGCCACACCGCTGTTCACCCGCCATCACTGAAACGGATGCAAGAGAAGAATTAAGTCTCCGACCCGACTCTTACGATATTATTTAAGTTGAACACATGATGATCGCATGCCTTTTCACGAGCCAAACATTTTGACTGTACAACGGAACAAGTCAAGTGATTTTCCCTTGTTTCTTTTCTCGACCCTTACGATCATCCGATACATACACTCAGCAACTCTGCATGAAATCGTCTGCTGGTATATTTATATACCGAACAAGATCCTGTCACTTAGTTCATATACAGACAAGATTAACATCCTGACTGAAGCGGCGCTTCCTTTGGGGCCGACCCTGCATGCATGAAATTACACAATCCCTGCACACCATACTGTGCAGTGCAATCAGTGGCTTCTTGGCTGGATAAACGTCGTTGTATTTGCTGAAAAGAAATCCACGATGTATTCTCTCCAACCAGACGTCCAATATCGAGGTCGCACCAAGATTAACCAAGCAGGAAGGTTATTGCACCTAAACTATTAAAGCCCGCACTGCCCAATATTGCAAACCGGAGAGCGTTTAACATGTTATTGAGTCTGTACGGACTTTGTACCTCGCAGCACTTTGGCTTCCCGATCAGTGACATTGTTAAGTCAATACGCCACTTTTACTTTTCCAAGCACTTCATTCCAGATATTATAACTATCGCATGACATCAGACTCGGTCGCCAACCTTGAATACCAAGAAACGACTGGCTGATAGCCAGCGGTCATGGCCGCCATGGGTCGCCTGACCTGTTATCGCGGGCAAATTCTGGTGGGTTAAAACCCAAATGTGTGGCATCGCCGTTGTATTATGGTGTTCCTCGTGGCCAGCTGCAGGTGATATCATACATCCCGAGGTCTTATCTACACAAACATCGTTGCCCCTAGGCCGATCAAGGAGATACTTCGACTTCCTCAAACAGTCATAAACTAAATATACACAAAGTGAACATGTCATCTCCGCCCCTTCGGCAGTTGACTTCCCTGGATGCTTGATACCATATCTCTGGGCGTCGATAGGACGTGATATATGTTGCCACGCTTACGAGTCGTGTGCTATGATACATATAAGATGAATCCTTATCATGCGACAGGAGGCCCGCTCAGGGCTCAGGGCCTACTCTCTTCATATCTATTCTCAGCTCTTATACCATGTGTGCCTACTAGCGATAATATTTCGATATTCGGCTTCCTACTGGAATTTGTTGTCCCTCTTTTGTGATTTGATACAAGGGAAATGTTGTTTACACGGCTTCTTGGTGGTCTGCTGTTGCCGGCACTTGTTGCCGCCGGTTATCCTCCTAAGCCTAAGAATTTAATAACCATCGAGTCCAAATCCCTTCCAGGAGCAACCATTACCTACAAAGAAGTGCCTGTAAGTACACACACACACACACACACACATGCTACATAATCTTTTTCCCTTTCACTTATATTGCAGACACTAATACTTTATAGAAAGGAATCTGTGGCGATGCTAGGTCGTACTCGGGATATATCAACTTCCCTCCGAACTCCATGCGTGAGGCTCCACAGAACTATCCGGTTCATATCTACTTCTGGTACTTTGAGTCTCAACTAAACCCAAAGACTGATCCCTTGGCCATATACATCAATGGCGGCCCAGGGGCAGGTTCTATGGTCGGAGTATTCGTTGAGAGCGGTCCATGCCACATGACCGAAGACGCTCAGTCAACCGTACCCAACGAGCATTCATGGAACAAAGAAGCCAACCTGCTATATATTGACCAACCGGTACAGACAGGGTTTAGCTATGATGTGCTTACCAACGCCACGTTTGACTTCAAGACCAACATATTATCCCCTGAGGGACCAGATCACGACCCAAATAAAGATGGTACTCTCCTTGCTGGAACGTTTGGTAGCGGAGACCCCAGTAAAACTGCAAATACAACTCTCAATGCTGCCAGACAATTTTGGAACGTTGTCCAAGTATGGTCCCAGGATTTCGATCCCTACACTTACAACCGCGGGAATGACAGGATTTCCCTCTGGAGCGAGTCGTATGGAGGTCGTTATGCCCCGGGGTTCATGGCATACTTCTTATCACAGAACAAACGTGTTGAAGCTGGCCTGGTGACTGGCTCCGTTCTTCACCTCGATACTGTCGGGATAATAAATGGCTGCGTGGATTTGATGTCTCAGCAAAAGTCAAATATTGATTTCCCACACAACAAAAATACCTATGGCATTCAGGCAATCGATGACGCTGGATACGATAAGGCGATGCATGCCTACGGGAAGAGGGGCGGGTGTCTTGACCAAATATCGGAGTGCCATTCACTCGCGAAACGCCTAGATCCAAATGCATACGGCCACGTTGATGAAGTCAACTACGTATGTGAGCGTGCAAACAGCTACTGCAACACGGAGGTAGATGGCATATATGTTGACGGAGCTAAACGGGGTCTTTTCGACATTGCTCAATGTCACCTAGATCCTTTCCCTTCCAATAGCTTCCTCGGATATCTAGCGAAAACTGAGATTCAGGAGGCATTAGGTGTACCAGCAAATCATACAGACCCTTCATACACGGTTGAGCATGTCTTCAATGTCACCGGTGACTATGTACGCAGTGACCGAGGCGGACACCTGCTTGACATTGCCAACCTGCTAGACGCTGGCGTGAAGGTTGCCATGGTATATGGCGATCGTGACTTCATATGCAACTGGGTTGGTGCCGAAAATGTCAGTCTTTCCATCGACTACAAGGATGCCCAAAACTTTAGAAGCGCAGGCTATGCAGATGTCTTCACTGATGATTCGGGAGTTCCTAAAGCCCAAGTTCGCCAATATGGTCGATTTTCGTTCACGCGTGTCTATCAAGCAGGGCATATGATGCTTGCCTACCAGCCACAAGTTGGATATGAGATCTTCCGCCGTGCAATGTCCAATATGGATATTGCTACTGGAACAGTCACCGACGATATAGAATTTTACTCTACCCAGGGGGAGACCAACTCCACCCACGCTGAGCCCCCATTGCCAACTGTTCCTCCAACATGCAACTTTTGGGGTATGGCAATGTCATGCGCTACGAACCAGATCGAGGCCATTCAAAAGGGAGAAGCAAGAATCGTGAACAATATTATTGTGAGCCCGACTCAAGCACCTGGCGAATGCCCTACGCCTCGGCCAACACGCAAAAGCTGGTTTTATAACAATGATCAACAGCGAATGATTATCTAGCGGTTACCCAGTCCGCCACCCTTATGAATTATGGTTGGAGAATTACGATTTACGACTTTATTTCTCTGAATATATTTGATGCCTGCCTTTAGTTACAAAGAGCAGGATAAAAAAGAAGAAAAGCAAAAAAAAAGTTAAAGGACTTTTCAAGTTTTATTTTAAGAGGGTTTCGGATTTTGGATCATAAATAGGGTGGAATGGGATGGATACAAGATTGCTGATGCTGGGAATATTTGAAGGTTTCATTCACTTCTACTCATATACCCCTTTTACTTTGGTAGATTGATATTACTCTTTCGGTTACATCAATCAATTTTTATTGATGTTCTTAGATATACAAGCTACTGGCTTTGAGCCTCGTTAGCTAAATACTCAAACTTTACCCTCTAACAATTTCGGAGATAGTTATAATCTCAGATATTTGGAGCTAGTCATAAGCAAACATTTATAATAGCTCCTTTTTTATGAAACTTCAGGTTGCATTGCTGGATAATTTCCTATATCGATATGATGCTATGCAATTGATATTGGAGATAATTGATCAAATTCCCTAGGAAGTTTCTGGCATCGTCGTCGTTGTCGCCTGTAGTAAAGGAACTTTCCGGATTAGGGCACACTGCTAGGACTCTAAGTTAAGACAATGCCATTCAAAATTTTCATGACTTAATACCAACTTCAAACCTACAACATCTACCAAAGTCCATAATTTCCGGCCCTAGTGATCTCAAGCCGAGGAAAAATGGTCAAGAAACGCACCTACTTCCCCATGGAAGAGGCTCCACTAAGCCGCGAGCTCAATGTCGTCATAGTTGATACATCAACTGACCTTAGACGGTTTCTCGCAAGCCTGAGGGCGATTGAGATGGACCCAGTTCCCTTGTTCATCGAATTCAAAGGGATCAACGTTGGACGCAAAGGCACCTTGCTCATAATATCGATCTATGTCCGCTCTGAAAAGACAATCTACCTTATCGACATCCACACCCTAGGCGCAGAAGCCTTTCGTATCCAAGACTCCACCGGAGCGACACTCAAGTCAATCTTTGAATGCACAGTCCTACGCAAAGCTGTATTTGATCTCCGCAATGGCGCAGACATATTATACAGCCAATACGACGTTTCTATGGGCGGAGTTGAAGATATTCAACTCATGGAGTGGGCAACCAGGGAAGGCCCCAGAAAATATGTCAAGATGCTGTCAACATGTGTCCAAGATGATAGCTTCTTGTCCATTGAGGATAAGGCGCGTTGGAAGTTCAACGATGAGTCTGGGAAAGAGCTTTTTTGGCCGGAAAGATCTAGCGAAATGTCTCACAAGCGGTTAAAATGGGACACTCTTCCAGCCGAAATCAAGGATCACTGTGCAGATTCAGTTATGGTACTGCCGGGCCTGTTCAATGTCTATGCCACGAGACCCGAGCAAAAGGGCAGCTTCTGGTCGCCAAATCTCCGTGCTGCTATTAACACTCGCCTCAGCTACACCAAAGAGAAAGGGTTCGATGTATATTGCAGAAGCAATGTCTATGGTCCTTGAGTCGAGGCTGCAATACATTAGAAAGGGGGATGGAACGGCTATCAACCCATGAATTTGAAAATTAAGGTCGTGCGTCAACACTGCTTAGATTTCCCTAAGACGCCTCGAGGGGTGGTCCTAGAATACTTTGTGATAGACGTCAAAGTCTTGGTCAACTTTGTGCAGCTTCCACGGGTACGGAAAAGGGGAATGAATGGATGGCAGGACAGAAAGGGGTTTATGAAGGTTCAAATCTCCAATTGTATTAATAAGACGCTGAGCCAAATTTGAGTAGTCCCGCTGTCTAGCAGAGTGTAATAATCCATAGTAACAGTCTAGTAGAGCAACCGCGAAGAGACCAAGCATTACCGGATAACCACTAGTTAACTCTTGGTGGAAGCAGCTTCAGAGCCCTCATCGCATCTGATAGCTTACTCGTGTCTCCATTGCTATCGACAAGGATGGCACCGAACAATGCTTGGATAGTCCTAGCCATGTAAAGAGGCAATAGATTGTCGCCTGACCGATTGCCAATCATGCATCGTCCAACTCCCTTCTTCGCCGCAATATCTGCGAGTTTGCTGCTATCTAAGAGAAGGGTCATGATAGTAGATATTTTGTCTGTTACAGGCCAATAGCCAAGTAATCAGTCAACGTTCATAATACGTATGAGTAGATCGATATAGATATAAATATGGATATTGCTTACCTTGTTCTAGACCCCTATAATAGCCGTCTGTGATTACGAGAAGCTCCATAGCAGCTTTTCCAAGCTGAGCGAGGCCAGTGTGGCATGGAATCGAGGTAAAACGTCCGGGAAGATTCAAGGCATGTAATGCTAGCACTCTGTTCTTAAAGTGATACCCAAGGAGATCTTCCATAGCCTTTGCCCGCCACATGTGTAGGTTTAACATTTTTTTAAGGTCATCGTCAGACATCTTTCCTCGACTGAAAAATGATGCTGGCCAACTGGTATAGCGAAGAAATGATGGGTGAAAACTGACGTATAAAGAGATTCAAAAGAATGGAGATCCAGGAGCGTAGAATCTTCCATAGATAGTTTTATATACTAGGTATTCCCAGATCAATGGTCACTGGGGTAAGTATTCTATGTAGGGAAGTTCTTGTTGTGCTGCAATATACCGACAAAGCTGGAGGAGTGAAGCTGAGAGCCATTTTCATAGTATAATTGGTATACACAATTGGACATCAAACATGGCCACTTGATGAATATCTAGATAGAAGGACATGTGCTCTTCTACACGATCCTCTTTCGTAATAATCTCCATTAATAGTAAATGTAGTAACTTATTTCCAAGTTACTCAAAGCAATTCAGTAGGTGATGACCCGTGATGGGCTTGCAGCAGACCGTGGGACATCAACCCATCAGTGGAACACTTCAACGTAATGTATGATTCAGTCCGCCGTAGTGTGTAAAAGGATTCTCCTTGAGAGGGTGAATCGGAATATCCGCACTCCTCACAATCACTTCTTGAGTAACTAATGGAATGCAGGCCCCGGGGGCAAGTATGAGACATCCCCGAAGTGACGAAGGACAGGGTCGTACACTCTCTCACTGAACTGAAAAAAGTAGTTATGGTGACTTGTTTAAACAGGCAATCTCCAAGAACATCTCTTTGGATATCCGAGCGAAGAAAGGATACCTGCATGGAACAACTCATCAGGCGAGTCGGAAAGGCTCATCTTGGAATGAAGATCAACGGAAAATCTTCGGCCTTCAGTCTCATCACGGCTTTTCTTGCTGCTTTATTCCTGCAGGTGTCCGTTCGTGAAGTTACTCCAGGATCCAGAGGGCGACATCGGCCTGTCGGGAAGAGACAGCAAACATGAACAGAGAATTCCCGGTCCTCCCTTGCATCTTTATGCGTAAAGTGCAAGGAATAGTTCGTCGATTATGAAGCTGAGAAGGATCCTTCGGGTATTCCCAACTTCCACTCCACCAGATTGCTAGTGATTGACCACTTTCCACCGTCCCAACCCACCATAACCAGGCAGCAGAATAAAAACGACGGGAGCCAACCGAGCACGACAAGAACCCTTCTGTCGGTGTGCTGTCAAGGATGTGCAGGGTTTGACACCAATTTTAGTGCCTGCATAACTCTCAAGCCACCGGCCTGCCTTCCCCCGCCAATGGCCTGAGCCCTCGCACTGCTCTATCGATAACCTAACCAGAAACCGTCCGGGGGTGAACGAGGGGCAGCTGCCCTGCCTGCTCTCGTGAGCCCTTATCAACCGCCAACCGCCAACCTTCAACACCGCTCATGACGGGCACAGGCAACGAGCTACGGCAGCCGGAGATTGAGTATCGGGCCAGCATGCGGGCTGTTCACCGTGGAGACGCAAAGCCTGCGGGAAAAAGTGAGGTTCGAGTGTGATTGATGGCTGCGCCGGTGGGCCACAGATATGCAGACGGACGAGAGAAAAAAGCGGGCTGCAAAGCGAGACGGCACAGGCTAATTCCACACTGTTAGTTGCATTAATAACAGTTTGTGACCAGGGGCGCAAGGGCATGATGAGAACTCATCCTGATCTCTCCGGCGTGTGGAGTTTTCGTCTCTTTCTTTTCTTTTCCCTTGGGCTTTAACTAAATAGCCGGGGGAGTCGACGATGGGACTAGCAAAAGATAAAAAGGCCATCCCGCCCCCTTAAAATCCCGCCTTCTCTCTCTTCTCAACAACATCAACATCAACATCAACAGCTTCAACTTCGTCAGCTTCGGCTTCAACTTCAACCCCAGTCTACACCTCTTCGGCTTGCTGAAGACGTCAAGTTACCTTCCTCTCTTCTCCCCTCGCTCGATCACTTCTTCTTTTTAGAAGCTGATCAGTCAATACCGCCAAGACGTTTTCCAACCTCTTGCCATCGTGAGTACCTTCTCCTGCTCCAGATACGCAGCCCTCGTTCTTTGATAGACGCTGGATCAATGGCTAACCCAGCTGCCTGCAGGTCGCACCACCCGTTTAACGGAAGCCGACGCTCATCCGCTCGTGGAGGAGCATCGGACTCTCCCCATACCAAGTAAAGGGCAATTACAAGCAATTGAACCACCACCAGCTCAGCTTTGCTTCGAGAGTCCTCATCCCGCCAATTCTCTATAAACCCATTCTTCAATCCCGTCAAGAACAAGATCACCAGATTGAACAATGGCTCCACACGCGGATGCAGCTGCCAATGGCTCTGTTAACGGGTCGGTCCCCAAGCCTGGGGCTGATCTCTTCAAGGTCGAGTCTCCCAACGTTGTCTACACCGATGATGAGATCAACACCAAGTATGTCTACCGTACGACTGCCGTGACCAAGTCCGAGGACGGCAAGTTCATTGCTACCCCCAAGGAAACCGTCTATGACTTCAAGGTCGACCGCAAGGTCGGCAAGACCGGTGTCATGATGATCGGCTTGGGCGGAAACAACGGATCTACCGTCACGGCTGGTATCATTGCCAACCGTCGTGGATTGACTTGGGACACTCGTGAGGGAAAGCGTTCTGCCAACTACTACGGCTCCCTCATCATGGCCTCTACCGTCAAGCTCGGTACTGACGCCAAGACCGGAGAAGAGATCAATATCCCCTTCAACAACATGCTCCCCATGGTCCACCCCAATGACCTCGTTATTGGCGGCTGGGACATCAGTGGCATGAACCTTGCCGATGCCATGGACCGTGCAAAGGTGCTTGAGCCCACTCTCAAGGACCTGGTCCGTGAGGAGATGGCAGCCATGAAGCCACTTCCTAGTGTCTACTACCCTGACTTCATTGCTGCCAACCAGGAGGAGCGTGCTGATAACGTTCTTCCTGGCTCCAAGGCTTGCTGGGAGCATGTCGAGCAGATTCAAAAGGATATTCGGTAGGTTAATCAGCGTTATCTAAAAGTAAACTTTCAAACGTATTTTGAGATGCTAACTTGCGGACAGTGACTTCAAGGCTGCCAATGGCCTCGACAAGGTTCTCATTATGTGGACTGCCAACACCGAGCGTTATGCAGAGATCATTGAAGGTGTCAACGATACTTCTGACAACCTGATCAAGGCTATCAAGGAAGGGCACGCAGAAGTCTCTCCATCTACCGTCTTCGCCGTGGCCTCCATCCTTGAGAACGCTCCATTCATCAACGGCTCTCCCCAGAACACCTTCGTTCCCGGAGCTCTTGAGCTTGCCCAGAAGAATGGTGCCTTTATTGGTGGAGACGACTTCAAGTCCGGTCAGACCAAGATGAAGTCTGCTCTCGTTGACTTCTTGATCAGCGCCGGTATCAAGCTCACCTCCATTGCCAGCTACAACCATCTCGGCAACAACGATGGCATGAACCTGAGCTCCCAGAAGCAGTTCCGATCCAAGGAGATCTCCAAGTCCAACGTTGTCGATGACATGGTTGCCGCCAACTCTGTTCTGTACAAGAAGGATGAGCACCCAGACCACACCGTTGTTATCAAGTACATGCCCGCTGTTGGCGACAATAAGCGTGCCCTCGACGAGTACTACGCCGAGATCTTCATGGGTGGCCACCAGACCATCAGCATCTTCAACGTCTGCGAAGACTCCCTCCTTGCGTCTCCTCTCATCATCGATCTCGTCGTTATTGCTGAGATGATGACCCGTGTCAGCTGGAAGGCTGCCGAGGGCGAGGAGTACAAGGGCTTCCACAGCGTCCTCAGCATCCTCAGCTACATGTTGAAGGTAAGTTCTGTAATACCTCCCCATCTGCATCGTTTAGTCTAACTAACGCTTTGATAGGCTCCATTGACCCCCCCAGGAACCCCTGTTGTCAATGCTCTGGCTAAGCAGCGCTCTGCTGTCACCAACATCTTCCGTGCCTGCGTTGGTCTCCAGCCAGAGTCTGACATGACTCTCGAGCACAAGCTTTTCTAAGCAGTAATTATCAAGTCAATTGATACCATCATCTCTTTTGTGAGAGCTTTAGTCCTCTGCTAAAGATAACAACTAGTATCAAATGATGTGGCGAAGAAGTGGTTAATGTCTCTTGGGGTTATCCTTCCTGTCTATGTTAGTAGTAGCAATTGTCAGCTACGTCCACTCCTTTTTAGCAAGGCCCACAGCCTCTTGATTCTGGACTTCAACATCCATCAAATTAAATTGAAATATCTTCATATCGAACTTTCTCCTCTTCTTCCATTTGCTTATGTGATGCCGTCCCAAAGAGGTAATCAGCCAATGAGGGGCTTTTCTCCTCAACATCAACTTCATCTTCAACTTCAAGTCAACTACAGCCAACATCTTCATTCACGCGGAGAGACTATCGTGATGGCTAACTCGAAGATACCAGATTACTTCCGCGTTGCCGGTGCTGGGTTTAAAAGGAAACATGATACCCTAGACCAATACAGCAACGTTAGCTCAGAGAAGCCATCATGGCCGTACGATGCCGTGTCGTCCTTAGCAGACCTCAAAAAGGGTCCCAACAGAGTCGCCTTTGATGCAAGGATCGTAAATATTTACGATCAGCCCAATGCATACTTTGATGACGGCGCAGAAAACATCAACAGGTCAAGTAAGAAGAAGACGAAAAAACCGTCAAAAAAGGACAACGATGAAGGAGTCTGTCAACAGGCCAGGGGATGCTTGAAACTTATCCTCAGAGACGATACAGGCTACATTCTTGTATGCCATTTCTATGCCTAAGTGAGATTATTGGTTACTGACTAGTTATTATTTCTGCAGGTCAAGCTATGGTATGCTGATATAACATACGACCTTCGACTAGGCAAATTAGTCTCTATATGGGCAACACACATATCCCCGTTTAAACCACAGTTAAAAGGCCCTGGAAAAGTTGATTCAACCTCTACTCCCTCGAAGCCATTGACTCCTCCGTCAACGCCACCAAAAGACTTTCCATTGAGCCTGATGACAAGTATCTTCCCAGAGAAGGATCAAGGATGTGGTATCAAAATACATGAACGTGGCGATATAGGCATCATAGGGCGTATACCAATGGGATATAAATACCCCTTCCCAGTGGACTCCCTTGTCGACGCTCCAAAGAAGCATTCAATGGGCAAATCAACGAAGGTCCTAGTATACGTTTATGCAATCGGGCCCGTTCGTGAGAGTACGCCTATCCTATTCCCTCAAATTAGCTAAACATACATTCTAACACCATCATACATCTCAGCAATCAACTCTAACAACCAAACCGTTCCTACCGTTGACGTAGGGCTAACTGATGGACACAGCAGGGCCAGCCTCGGCCTTTACGGGGAAGCTATAAAATCTAGCATGAAATGGATTCCCAATTCCACGGTTCTTATGATATCGAATGCGAGCTGGAAACCGGGCTCAAGGCTATACCTGACTTCCTTTACTCTGGTTGATGTTGATCCCGAGAGTATTGAGGCAGATGAGCTGAAAAGACTTGCAGCACGAAGAGCTGGGCAAGTTAATCCCCCGTTTCCTACTGATCGTACGTTCATCTACGTTTAACCCCGAACACAAGGGCAGGGTTGATATTTATATTCTTATAGTGTTTGATGTCGAGGAGTTTGAAAGTTCCATTCAGAAGATCAAATTCACTTTTGCCGATGTTGATGAATTGTATGTCTACCCTCCTCCATTGCATGGTCTAGTAGTCCGCCTATATTAACAGTTGATTTCTAGCGCCAATTCCACACGAAGTGGTATGTAACTGCTGAAAATATCCTAAATGACTAAGGGCTGAGGTATCTTCTCTAGAATTCATGGGATATGCATCAGTAGTGCTTCTTGATATCAATCTGGCTGCCCTATACAAGCAAAACTCACTGTTCTGTGCTGAGTGGTGAGCTTGACAAACCCTACAGAGGGTTTCAACCAACAAACTTCTAATCTACTTACTGATGCCTGATATAGTTGTAATGTGCCCGTTTTCTCCAATTCTACGGTTGCCTTTTGTGGACAGTGTGAATTAGAAGTCAAGCTGAGACTAAACCCGCAGGTCGTGAGTTACCCCTTTCAAGACCCTTTTTGGATATAACAATGGGATCATTTAGTGCTTTTACACAATCTCTTCGAGTACCAGAATATATATCCTTAACTGTAAGGATGGAACAAGGCGATACCCCACTGCATCTGCTAATCCTTAGTTTCCAGATTGGCTCAATCATAGACGAAACAGGGATGATATCATGCTTCCCTCCTATGTTCAACTTTGCAACTGGCTCTGATGTTCGACTCAGTGTTGCTGGACATATGACCAAGTCTGCTTATATGAAGAGAAAAGGAACCTCTCCTCTGCTATGGTCAGTAGACGCCATGCAGCAACTTTTCGGATGTGATATTTCAGACATACTGGCAGATCATGAAAATGACTCTACGGAGATATTGATTTCTTTCCGATTACTGGAGGCAAGGCTGATGTATTCCCGTGTTATATTGATGTTTGGTTGGTGTTCCACCGACCAAAGAATGGCTATTTGCAAAGTGATTAAATGAGGCACAGCACAAATAAGCTGGACACCAAGGGAGGAGAGAGGTATTGACATTCAATATCGTTATATCAATTAACTCTATACATCCCCAAGGGATACATATCATGAATATTTAGCCTATTAGGAACTATTGTCGGGACAATGTCCATCGTTTCTCTATATCCACTCCTTCTAGCCCTATCTTCCTTTAGGACAGGCGGTCTCCTGAAATTCTCCAACGCTTCAATCCTTGCAGCAATGCTCAATAACCTCTCCTCTTCCCACGGCAATCCCATAATTTCCATACCTATCGGCACACCAACCGGTATACCCCTGAATATATCCCTATTTGAAAACCCAGCAGGTACGGTTATGACAGGGCTCCCCGTCAGAGCTGCAAGTATTCCATTTCTACCGTGCTGGTTCCTGGAACCTATCTTAACCGGTAAATTCTGTTGCTGTGGGTATATTAGTGCGTCAAGGCTATGGGAGGAGAATGTCCTTTTGACCGACAGTGTCAGGGCGTTGATAGAGAGCCGTTTTTGAGCATACGAGATGTTCAGGGGCGACGAAACGAGTGCAGATTGTATGAAGGCGTACTGATGCGGGATAACCAGGAACGGGTCTTGTTCGTTATCAATCTTAGAGTAAAGCTCTGCCATCGTTCTTGGGCCTCTTGGTTTGCCGTCACGTAGACCCTGGGCCTGGAGATAAGAATCCACCATTTCACGGTACTCGTATGCTTGAACGTCCAAACCCAGTATTACACTTGAATTATAAATCGAGTCGGCAACGCGGACCACCGTTGCACCGGCTTTCTCAAGCCTAGATACCATCGCATCTACCACTTTGCACACTGGCGTTGTCTCCGGACTATCCGTACGGTTAATGAATCCTTCTACCAACCCCAACCTAACCCCCTTCAGACCACCGTCATGCCCCCCCTGATACCGAGATAGTATATTGGTATAATCCAGCCCCCTGACATGACGCGGTCGTAACGCAGTCAAATTATCCCTCGTATCAAACCAGCCGTCTGCCTTAGCCATGGCCATAACGTTCAAACTCACAGCCAAATCCCACACGCACCTCGCAATCGGGCCAACGGTGTCCTGCGTATACGAAACAGGAAGCACACCAGCTCTCGAAATCAAACCGCGCGTAGGCCGCATGCTGAACAAGCTATTTGCACTCGCGGGACTACGTAACGAGTTCACCGTATCCGTACCCAGCCCCAACACCGCGAAGGAAGATGCTATGGCTGCCCCCGTACCGCCTGAGCTTCCGCCCGGCGTTCGTGTATAGTCATAGGGGTTCAGCGTTTGGCCGCCGAGGGAAGACACAGTAAGGCCCTCCAGAGCCATTTCATGCATGTTCGTCTTGCCTAGTATCACCGCGCCGGCGTCACATAGAGCCTTGACGACGGGTGCATCGTGTAAAGCAGGCGCAGAGTTCGACAACGCCGCGCATCCTGCGGTGGTGGGATGGTTGGCTGTGTCGAAGTTGTCCTTTAACAGGACGGGAATGCAGAATAGAGACGGAAGAGGTATATCGTTGCTCCAGCTGCTGTTCTCAAAGGTATTATTGGGGTTACTCTCCAAGACCCGGTGAAGTCGTGCGTCCAGCTCGTCAGCGATAGATAGTGAATCTGCGTCGAGGCTTATTATAGCGTTTATACGAGGATTGTATTTTTCTATCTGGTTGAGAAACTCCGTCACTACCTCGCGACATGTCAGTCGAGTCTCTGGGTTGGATATATTGGCGTATAAAGCCTGATGGACAGACTGAATTGTGGCTTCGGCTGGGTTGAATCGCGGCGTTTCCGGTGAGCGAAAGCTGAAGATGTCTGATAGTGACTGAAACGCTGCCCATGCCGGGAGAAGCGAGTCCTGAAGTATCTGCATTGGTTTCTGCGTAATAAGAGCTGTATCCTGGTTGATGAGAGGATAAGTTAATATATGTGGTGCTACTGTATCTCGACAGCTGAAGGCTGGAGTAAACCACAATTTAGATGTAGCCCAAGTTAACCGAAGTCCTGCAGGTCTGTTTAAATATGTTATTTTACTACCCACATCAAATGCTGAAACATTGATCACATCTCAATCATGTATTTAATCGGGTATGTAACTATTTAAAAGATATTATCACTAAGATATAATGGGCGCAGTAACAAGGGGATTGAACAAACTATCTTCAAGCTCTAGCCAGATGGAAAGCAAAAGAAGTTAAGACAGAATGGAAGTAGCAGGGACGAATTGAAAGGCCAGGCAACAATGGGAATCTGACATGAGGCAAGAAAGCGAAGTAATGTTTAGGCAAAATAGAAGGCCATATGGAAGGACGTATTAAAGAAAAAGTAAGGTAGTTTGGAACGCGATGGAAAAAAGGGGTAGACTAGGAGAATCAGACAAAGTAGAAGAAGAAAATGGAAATGGAAGGAAAGGAACAGTAGAGTCAACGGTGTGGCCATCCATGTCAGAGCCATCTTGAGGTCATGCAGTTGATGAGCAATTTGAGTGAAAATCCGTTATTGAATAATATGCTAAGCCGCCGTTCGCCGCGTAAAAGGGAGACGTGAAAAGTGAAAAGGAAAGGAAAAGTGAGAGAAAGAAGATAGAAAGAACCGTTAGTCCTCTGA
>NW_003345198.1:820087-892909 GCF_000150975.2 Nannizzia gypsea CBS 118893
GGTCAAGAAACGCCAGCTGCGCCGCTTATCTCTCTTGTCACCTCTAGACGACTCCTCGAGGTCCGACTGGTCTGTTACGGAATGAGAGTTTGGAGAAGGGGTGCGTGAACGAGGCCTCAGCATGCGTTCAGTGAGAGAGTGGTGTTGGCGAGGGGGCGAGCTGACTTCTAGGCTTGTCTGGCTTTGGGACGGAGAAGAAGCATGGACTGGTAGGAGAGGGGAGACAGGCGGGTTAGGAACTTTGGGAGTAGAGACGTGGGATTCATCTGCGACTATGATGTCCTCGAGGTTGGAGGAGGAGGAGGCTGCTGGTTGGGAGGTTGCTGGCTGTTTCATGGGAGCTGCTTCGTCAGAGCCAGCCTGGGAGCCATGCGCGAGGGAAGCAGTGGAACTCTGGGCACTTTCACTGGCGCTTCCGGGGATGCGTCGCTTCTTCTTTAGTTTGTTGGAGTCTCTCTTGTCGCCGCTGGGAGGACTGGTCCATGAGAAGAGGGAGGCTAGCTTGCGTTCTCTGGTTGGTGTGATAGTGGCTGGCTTGTGTGTTGCTGGGTCCAGCTGCGGCGGAGGGGGCGCGTCAATGTGACTTGGCCGTTGGGATTTTGGGATGGGATAGGCTGGCTGCACAGGTGGAGCAGGCGAGCTGGACTGAGCAGGTTGAGGCTGCTCTACTGGGATAGGTTGAATGGCTGTATCCGGCTGGGTAGTAGGAGCTGGACCGGGAGAAGGAGAAGAAACTGTAACTGGAGCTGGAACTGGGGCCTGAACTGGAACTAGAGCTTGAACTGGAGCTTGTTCAGGCGGCTTGGTGAATTCAAATGGCTCAGCGAGCTGTAGAGTGCGTGCAGGCTCCGCTGGATTTTCAGGTTTGGCAGCTTCCACAGGCTGTACCGGAGCAGCTTCAGGTTGTTGCTGGGCTTGAACTTTAGCAGGCTCCTGCTCGGGGAGAGCAGCCTCGATGTTTCGAACAGGCAAAGACATCATCTGAGCAGGCTCGGCAGCGGGAGCTGCATCTGCAACTTCAGCGGTTGAAGTGCCATTCTGAGGTTGTTCGGCAGTCTGAGGCTGCTCTGGGTGCTCGACTACCTTGGTGATATCCTCTGCCGGGGCAGCCTTGACAACGGGTGACATCTGGAGCTGTGGCGGCGGCAGTGGTGGAGGAGCAGCTAGGCCAGCTGCTGGTGGTGTCGCTGCCTGCTGTCGAGCGAAGGTGCTCGAAGGCGAGAAGCCAGGAGCTCGCTTCGAAGGCACGGTGTTGCTACGCTGCAGTCCACCGCCCTTTGAGTTTGAGTTGGGAGTGCTGGGCCCAGTAACGTTGCCATTAGAGTTCCTGGAGGAGACAGACATGTTGCGTCTCAGAGCCTCGTACTTCCTGAGGCTGTCGGCGCCTCCGCTGGCGTTTGAGGCTGAGCGTCTGATGGTGGTCTTCTGCAAGGGGGACGGGTACATCCCACCCTGGATGTTCTTGACGGTCTGGGCATCGGCTGCCGTGCCAGTCATGCCGAAGAGGAAGTTATCCTGGTTCTCGATGAGGAAGACGAGCACGTCCTGGCTGAGCTTGTAGTCCTGCGGCGACATGTCGTGGGACGGGTGGGGAGAGCAGACCCGGCTGGAAGATGGCGGACAGGTTGGTGGCTGTCATGCGGTTGAGGTCCGACTTGGAGGCGAAGACGGTGAGGAGGTCGAGGATGTAGATCAGCAGCTGTCTGTTGAGCGGCGGGAAGCTCCTTGATGAGCTGCTGATACAGCGACGACTGCTGCATCCCTGTCGAAGCCATGTTCCTTGTCGACGAGAATGGCAGCCTCTTCCCCGTCCGGGCGCCCTTGTCGATGTCTCAGCGGCTCCCGGAAGCGCTCGTAGAAATCCAGGGGCACAATCGGCTCTGGCAGCTGGTTGAGGTAGCGGCGGAGGATGTTGGCAGCGTCATGCACGGTGTATCCTGTCCAGTCGAGCCCCTTTCCGAAGCGGTCTGGCGAGTTGAAGATCTCCTGGAGGTCCTTGATGCGCTTTGCAGAGCCGCTCAACCGGAATATCCCTTCAACGTCGGTAGCTACAGCCGTTAACATTAGCATACAACACCATTATCAAGATATAATAGATATACAAAAGAAGAAGAAGAGAGAAAAAGCAAATGCTGCGTAAATCATACCTTTCTCCTTCAAGAAGACCCCGCACTTTGCCACTACTATGGGCACGTAGCCGTAGATGAAGCTCTTCCCATCATCGCCGGTGAGAGAGATGGCCACATTGGCGTACTTGATGCTCACGTTCAGGGGGATGCCAAAGATTCCAGGGGGAGCTTGGGGGGCTAGCAGTAGACAGAGAGATCAGTAACCAGACACAAACTATCACAGAGCAGAGAGAGAAGACGTACCAGTGTCCTTCTTTGTGCTTCTCTTGAACTGCCTCCACCAGCTGGCAAGGTCTCTCTTTGAGGGAGGAGAGTGAGCAGTGCTGCTGCTGTTCAGCAGGGCAGAGGCAGAGGTAGCAGCCGCAGGTGTTGCTATAGATGCAGAGGAAGTCGTAGCGGTGGAAGCCTCCTGCGCGCTCCCAGAAGGCTGCGGCGCCTGAGCCTGTGAATGCGAGTGCGCCATCGATAGAGACAGCAGCTAGCAAACAGACAAACAGATTTGTATTGGTTTACTCTTCTTCTCTTGCTGTATCTTGTTGCTGTATCTTCTTGCTGCCTGGTGGTGGTGGTTGTTCCTGGTGAGACGCGCCTGGGGTGGCGGCCAGAGTGAGGGATCCGGGGAAGCAGACGACGGCGGGACTCGAGGGCGACGGACAGGAAGACGCGGACAGGACGGCGAACGGACAGAAGGACAGGATGAGGCCTCACTTCGCTGTCTAGCAGAGTGCAGCAGGCATCGGTCGTGTTGCTGCTGTCGCTGGCGCTGTGTTGCTCGCTGGTTGCTGGTTGCTGGTTGCTGGTGGTGAAAAGACGAAGAGGTCGAAGAGCAGCGAGAAAAAGGAACCAACTTCCCTGGGGCGAAGACGAACGATGCGACGGAGGCCTGGCCTTGTGGCGTCCTCAGCTGTCTTCTTATTTACTTCTCTTGCTGCTTGCTTGTCTTTCTCTTCTGCGTCTTTTGCTGGGCCGCTTTTGGGGGCGAAGTTCTTGCGAGCGAGCGACTGGCCTGGTTGTTCCTGTTCCTGTTCCTGTTCCTGGTGGTGCAGCTGGTGGGCGTCCTTTTGGCGGCGCGGCGGCGAGGACGGTTACGATTAACGAGAGACGACGGCGAAGAAGAAGTAGACGAAGAGAAAGAGGAGCGAAAGCGAGAGAGAAAGAGAGAAAGAGAAATACAGGAGAGACAAGAGAGATGAGAATTCAGCGTCAGTCTAGACGCAGCA
This sequence comes from Nannizzia gypsea CBS 118893, assembly GCF_000150975.2. Classification (NCBI taxonomy): domain Eukaryota; kingdom Fungi; phylum Ascomycota; class Eurotiomycetes; order Onygenales; family Arthrodermataceae; genus Nannizzia; species Nannizzia gypsea. The sequence goes on from NW_003345198.1 coordinate 823,437, forward strand.
GGGATTGTGAATAAGCTGAGCGTCGCCTTTGGGGGCCGAACGAGGGCGCCGTTGCCGGTCGAGCTCAACCACGGAACGGCAGCAGGAGGTGAACCGCGAGCCAGAGTCAGGATAGACAAACGGCAGACAGGGACAGGGACAGGTCGACTCGGTGGAGCGGAAGGCGAGGGCAGCGGTTGTTCTGGTGGATAACGCGGTCGGTTTCTACGGCTCAGGGGCAGACGCAGCAGACAGAGGTCAGAGGTCATGATGGTGATGGTGATGATATTGTACAGCACTTGATATACAGCATGATCAAAGGGTCTGGTCTATTACTTCTATCTCTGCTTCGAGAAGGCCGGCTTCTTCCTCGCGGTCCCTCCTACGGCCTCCTCTCTCGACCTTTGACAACTACCTAGGTGCTGCCTAGTTGACGGTTACTGCCTGGCGGATGGCTATAGCCTCAACCTCCATGCTCGACTTCTAGAGCATGGAACATGGAGAGAAGCTGGGGATGGAGACTGGAAGAACACCATGAAGCCACTCGCGGACCGCTCTTGGGCCTGATTTCCCGTCATTGATGGCTGGGTCTGCCCGGATGGTGGTCAAATGTCTTGTCTGCCTGGCTTGCCCTGAATGAAGCCTAAGATGCATCTTCCCGCTACTCATCCGTCCTCGTCCGGGTGATAAGGGAGTGCCTGGTTACTCCGTACACCTTGCAAGAAGCCGTTTGCCTCTCTTTGTGTCTGTCTCTGCTGGAAGAAAGTGATTCATATATCACAGCAGCAGCAGCAACCGGGGGGATAGCTTATGAGCTACTGCAGCAAACCGCTCGCTAGCCTGCCCGTGGGTGCTCTATTATAGACACATCCGTCCGCTTGACTATCCCGCCGCCGTTACCCAGATAGCAATCCTGTCCGAGCATCTCCTCCTCGCTGTCCGAGCGACGCAGGTAGTGCCGGTGTCTGTCTGACTGGATCGACGTCAGCACCATCCCGTCCTGGATGCGCGGATGGTACTCCCAGGGGTGGCTGCTGCTGCGGTGGAGGCCGGAGCCAGAGATGGGCTTTCCGTTCCCGCCCCGTGAGATGCGAGAGAAGTGCGCCGAGTTGGTGTTGTTGTAGCCCTGCGACGGCGAGACGGACGAGTTCTTGGTTGTTTGTGGAGGCAGACAGCAGGAGAAGACGTGCGAGAGTGTCTGTCGTGCCATCGGTAGACAGGCGCAGATGATGCCTGAGTTGACCTCCACCGCGCTCCAGCTCGATATCGGCGTCGTTGTCCCTATACCGCTATCAGTTTGATGTCTTTTATGTCTTTATGGTGAAGATATAGATCCTTACATGTGACGTCCTTGACTCCTGAGGATGCTGCGACTAGAGTCACTCGGTAAATGCTGGTTATACAGACACTGCACCCGTCAGTCAGTCTTGCGCTATCAACACTCAAATCGGCATACTTACAACGACCCCAGCATAAACACCAGTATCAGCGCGATCTTGTCTCGCTTCGTCAGCTGCAGGCGCAGAATTTGCTGCACTGGCAGAACCAGCAGTATCACGTCCGTCGTGATGTTGATTATCGCATACGTGAGCCAGTTGGGAAAACTGCTCAGACAGGTGTGCGGGATGGTCCTGTTCCAGTACGCCTCCACTGGCGAGCACTGCCAGATCGTTGGCGGGATGAAGGCGATGCCCGAAAGGATGGTGAACACGATCAGGCCGATGCATATCCGCCTGAAATACTGGTGCACGTAGAAGATCCTCAAGTACAGCAGTAGGATTGACACCTTGGCCAGACAGATCACCAGCTTGTATAACACTTGAGCGACCAGAATCCACTGCCACACCGTCAGCAGGAAGCTCTTCAGTTGGTGATGATGGATATATGTCTTGCCTACCTTGAGAGACTTCTGCTCTTGCTCCTCGGTGATATGCCAGTCGTGTTTGCCGTATCCATACCCAACGGCTGGAAGACATGTCAGTCAGCTTGATATAGACCATCCACGCCAGATTATGCGCAACATACCGACATTCTGCGCCGTCGAAAACATAACAGACAGCACCTTCAAACAGGGTCAGCACGCAGAAACGAAGAAACTGAAAAGGAGAGTATGTTAAAAGACCTACCAGGGCTGCCAGAATAGTCCAGTCATCGACCTGGATGCCGCTCCTGAGATATCTCGAGACCAGACGGATAACCACAAAGACACCAGCAATGATCACAACCACCACGTCCGTCACCCAGAGCTGGTATCCACGACTAGGCACATCGGCCGTTGGGCGCCCAAGATCCACCATCTTCCTCTAGACCAGCTCGCTCATTCCAGTCCTGGAATCAGTAGGCCGTCGGCAGTCGATGAAGATGAGTGCTTAGTCTCGCTGCAGCCAGCTTCACCAGGAAAGGCAGCTGAATGTTGTGCGGCTCACGTAGTTATTATTACTCTTCTTATTGCTTCTATTATTACTGCCAACTTACATTACACTCGGAGCCAGACGCACACACACGCACACGCATATGCAGACGAAGAGGAGAGTACAAGGAAGCGAATCCCGCGGTACGGTAACTCCGTACGTATACCTCCTATCCCACGGTACTCCGTACATGGGAAATGAAGCAAACAATTGGTCCGGCCGAAGCAACTGTTTAAGAATCCAACTCGTTTAATCAAGCAGCGGACAAGTTTGGCACGGAACAGTAGTTGCATGCCATGCCTTTCCTCCCTTCTCTGCAGCCGCTTAGTCCAGATGAAGATGGTTGTCAGCTCGCTTTTCTTACGCTTCTTTTCTTACCCCTGGCAGTTACGGCAGTGCATAAAGATGGCAAGGATGGACCACTCTTCCACTGCCATGCCCCGAACACATTCCAGAAAGGCTAACAGCAAGCAGAATCCGTCTGTATCCTCGTAGCCCTGGTCATTCTGGTCTTCCTTTGTGGCAAGGTTAATATCCATAAAGGATGATTTGACAGTCAACCGTTCGTCCTTCTCCACCCCTCGACGGGTCGATCTGGGGGAAAGGAAAAAAAGCCTGGCACTTCACCCCTTGCGGTTGTTAAATGTATGTAAGTTCGGGAGAAAGAAGCCGCCAAAGGCATGTACTATGCCGTACATGGGAATTGGGCAAAGGAAGGGGAAAGGCTTAAAGAGTTACTCGGTAACATGCCCATCATTGCCCATAGGCCAGATTATGTATGTACCTCCCTTCTAACCTTCGTGTCAGCAAATGCGTAGCCAGAGTGAATAAATAGAATCATTCCCCTGCAAGGTTGCACTGGGGAAAGCTGATCTGGGGGGAAACGCTGAATGAGCGGGAGGAAACACGAGTGGACCGTCATGGTGCGTCTTTGAGCGGCAGCCAAGGGGGATACGAGGATTGAGTAACCCCGAAGCGTCCTACTGCAAGTGATGGTGGTGGTGATGGATTGATAGTCGTTCGCTGCTCTACATGCTTCGGGCGCCTCGTGAAGTCGATCCCGGGCAATGACGACGGTGATCCGGTGTGATGCTGTTCGCACATTGTGTATGTATACCATAGGTATTATTGCTGGCGCCTTTTGACGAGCATATATCATGCCGCGAATATAGGTTAGTTAGCTTGTGCTAAAAAGCTCCTTTCCTCCTCTTGTTCCAAGACGTTCTAGATCAACTTTCATTTAGCTTGTTCCACCAGGCGAGATGGCCAGTGAAGACGGAAGAGAGCTGCAATATCACAGGCAACTCTATGGCCTACCGAGGACACGATAATTTCACAGGTCGTGAGGTGATACTCCGGTCTGCCCTCATGATGTCGCGATCGATATGATCTATAGACAAAAGCTGAAACAAAAGCAGCCATGGGTGCAGGCCGATTTCATACTACTCCGGCATGTACCTTGAATATCAGAATCCAGCATCTTCAGTACTTAAGTAAGTACTCCGTACCCTGCCGAGTTAAAGGTTACAGTATAAGGTCTCTGCTGCTTCTTCGCGGAGTAAAACTAACCGTCGGTCTCCAACTGAAATCGTCCTCTTTGCTCACGGCCCTGCTGTGTCAGCTCCACGACAGTAAGGATATAAACTGTTGGATAGAAAAGGGGCTGGGCAGGGAAGAAGCCAAAGTCTGTGAGAACAGGGGTTCAGACAAGTTGGAATAATTCGAACCTACAGGGCCGCCCGTGAACCAGCGCAAGGCTCGCTGGATCAGCCCGAAAGCAAATATCTCCTAACAAATCGGACGTATGTATACATACATATGTATACGGAGTGATTTCAGAGCAGACTGGATGTTCGAATCATGCCTTCCACCCAGCACCTCAAGGGAGTGGCCGTGCTCATAAGTATGCTCTGCTCATTCCTGTGGGATCCAAGCTCTCTTCCCCAGACGAGCCACACCACAGTCCGCATGAAAGGATGACAAGATCCTTTTGCCGACATGCCAGACAAGGCTGCCATCCCTGCCCAGAGTCAAATACAGAGTATACATACAGGTAGATGCCTGCGCCGACTGGCCTCTGAGGACGCCAAATAAATGTGTCTGCGCACTCACAGCCTGATAACTCCAGGCTGGATGGTGATGCGTTTCCATTCATCTAGCGATGCCACACACCATATGGCTACATCTTCTTCACAAGGCTCGACTCGGTTACATAGTCGGTATCGATCCTGACGCCTCCACGGCCTCATGCTGCCCCATCAAGTCCCGCGACTCTGGTCCTGGTCCTCTAGTACACGTACCGAAACTTCCTCTGGTCCGGCCAAAGGCTTAAGAAGCCTTCGTAAAGAGGCGCCATGACGGTCCCAGCGACCATGTTTGATATGCTTCCCCAGCCCAGATCTACATCTCGTCGTATATCGTGTGTAAGAATATATCTAAGCCGAATGATCTCGAGCCTCTTCTGGAAATTGCTTGTAAATGCTTGTAGATAGACGCCCTTATCTATCACTCGTGTCAAGACGAAGGGCGTGGCTAGTACAGCCCTTGATGCGTCTCATACTCCTCTCAATAAATGGTATAATATAATACCGGGTACGGAGCAACTCAGCTGGAAGCTAGCTAGCGAGAAGGCTGTCTAGAGAGATATCAAAGCCCAACATGTTGTCTTAACAGCAGAAGCTGTCCTTGAGGTCGTACAGAGGATGGAGGTGGAAGAAAATAGAGAGTGCGAAGGGACTAACGATATACGCTAATCATATGATGATTAATAGTGAATAAGGTCGGAAATAGCCACAATTAGCCAATAGAAAGCAGTTAAACCCACCAATAATAAATTTTTGCCTTGCTCCACCCTATGCTTAGTTTTGGCGACGACGCAGGAATTTGATATCAAAAGACACGAAGTTATTTATATTGTCCACACAGTGACGAAACCTGTTACTATATATAAGTGCTCTCTTCCTATTAATCCGACCCAAAAGTCATCGAGTGGGCAATGTATTGCCTTCCACTGCCTGTGTTGTTATTTTGAGTCCCGCCGTCCGCATTGTTGAACTGGGAGCCCGTCCCGTAGTGAGCGAACGACACGGAGCCGGGGGTGTCTGGCGCTGACGGAGGCACGTCTGACAGTGCATGGATGGCTTCAAGGACCTCGCTAACCTGGGCTTCAGTTGCTGCCTTGATGGCTCGGTTTCCTGCCAGCAGTTGTACGTTCTCCAAGAGCGTCTTCATGAGCTCCTCGACCTGGGACCCCTTGCCGAGTCTGCGTATGGCAAGACGGTACCGCTGGAGCCTTGAGTGGTCAGGGGACACCATGACTTCCTGAAGGATGTTTTTCAGCGCTTCGGCATTATCGCTACAGCCTTCGATGACAGGCATGATGGCTTGGAAAGTCGCTGCATCACCGCCGTTTTCTTCCAGGTGGCCCTTGACAGTTGTAAGAGTGTCCTTGACGACCGGAAGCCGCAAGGCAACCTCTTGAAACGCACGTGGAAGACAGTCAGCGTTTTTGAGGGCGTCGTGGAGCTTGATAGCTGTGTCGACTATGCTGATTATACCGGATATTAACCCGATGGCCTCGATACCCGACATTTTATTTATTATTGTCGAATGCGATAGAGCAGAGATAATTTGCACAAGATTCGCCTTAAGCCGAAAACTAGCAAGGCGTATAATTGCAGTCCTTACTACCAAGCTGGGAATCTCTATATATATGCTAGCCGCGGTGCTCCAGGATTGTATAACTGCTTATATTTCCTTTGCCACGTCAGTCAGCGATGCCAAGATGGAGTTCATGCAATAACTCCAGCATTCAGATTGTCTGCAGTTCAAATGAAGTATAATGCATCTCACAAGGTCTTACAGCTGAATACCTCTCTGGCTGTAATCTACATAGTTACGGCCTAATCGTTTCTACCACACATGGTACACTTGTAGCAACAAAGCACTGGATGCAGCCCGAGAGTTCCCCTATACCTCCAATTATCTTGCCTATAAAAAATTGCACTTTCATACATGAAGGATTCGCCAGACTCGTTGCAACAATTGCACAGTAGGTACCAGGATGAAAAAACCCTCGCTTCGACTTCACATATTCCAGCACATTCAAATAACCGCACGCAGCTAGCTAGCTAATCCTTAAAGTGCATGACCTCGGCCTGATACTGGCGACCACTACCAGTGTTGTTGAACTGTTTACCCGACCCTGCATTATTGAACTGGGAGCCAGAACCAAAGTGGGTGAAGCGAGACTCTCCCCCTCCGACAGGCACAGATGGTTCCATTGCCGACAGCTCTGCCATTACCCCATGCATTCCTCTGACCTGGTCGTCAATCGCTGCTTTGATGGCCTCGTCCTCTCCGAGAACACATGTATTTCTCATGATTCCCAGCAGCAATGCCTCTATGGTGTTTTCGTGTCCCAGCTGGCGTACAGAGCTAACATAACGGCTCTTCCTGGACGACTCCGGCTGCGAAGCGACCTCTGAGAGTATATCCTCTAGCACTTTGGCTTTCTTGCTGCTGTCTTCGAGCGACGGGATGATTTGTATGACATCCCCAGCAAGATCCCGCCATTTCAGTAGATTTACAATAGTCTGAAGTGCTTGCTGGACATGGCCGAGATGCTGACCTGCCTTATGAAAAGTTGCGGGGAGGTCAGGATCGTTTCTCATAATATCATAAGCTCCAGCTGCTGCTCCCAGTGAGGCAATCGTGCCTGAGATCAGATCGTCGAACTTGGTGGGCCTCATGTTTGGTTATGTCGAAAAAAAGAAGGTGTTGTCAGGCTTAGGTTTTGAAATGTTTCCAGCTGTGCATTTACACTTGCACATTGGGCCTAATATAATTCTTTCAATTGGACTCCTCTCCTTGCCCCTCCATCTCCCTCCTGCCTTGAGACGCGACATCCTCTCCGGGGAATCAGATATCTCAACCCCTATTGGGGGGCTGAGCTGAAAGGAATCGCTTGCAGCTGCAGCCTCATTACTAATGTCACATTACGCATACAACCGTGCAGAAACAAACGGAGCCCAACGTCCCGTCCGCAGCCCATTCGTATTGGCAAGCCTCGATTTGGCCGGGTAGTTACATACCTCGAAAGCTTGATAGTTTGACAGGCTGACTCCTGAGGGCGCACCTTCCATCACCTGATTAGTCGTCCTCCCGCTTCACCATCCGACCTAGCACGGATTCGCTTTGTTCCCTACAGACACCTTCTAAGGCGAGATATGGACGTAACCTATTTCCATAAAATGCCTCCATAAGGAAAAGGGAGACAACTAGTTTCTTTACGTATCAGGTCACGATATGGATTTGAAAAGGAGACCGAGCGAGGACCTAGCAAATTCAGCCAAATCCTTACGGATTGAGGATGAAAAGGGTGATCAATACAACAATGCAGACTCAGGTTCTCAATACAACAATACCTCTGCCGGTAGGCAGTACGTTGCCGACCAAATTAACATCACTGAAAATCGGATAGGTGAGGATAGCTTTAGTTATACACTGACAGCGCTTCACTACAAGCTCTACAGTTCCATGAAGTGTTGTTGACGGCGACAACTTTTAGAACGCAAGGGCGAAAACCTCGAGTTTCTCAAGGACCTACGACTTACGGACCCTCGCGATGATAAATCCCGTATCATGGACACCAAAGGCGGCCTGCTGGCCAAATCGTATGAATGGATTGTCGATTTTGGGGACTTCAAAAAATGGCGCAGCGACCACTCCAGCGGCGTTTTTTGGATCAGCGGAAGCCCTGGCAAGGGAAAGACTATGCTCCTCTGTGGCATCATTGACCACCTGAGTGATCCTGGTGCAAAGCATATTCCTCCATCTTTCTTCTTTTTCCAGGAAAGCGATTCGCAGCTTAACAATGCTACAGCTGTACTCCGCGGTTTAATATATCTTCTTGCTATCCAGCACCGGTCATTCTTGGAGTATCTACAGGAAAGATACAGTCTCAGTGGTGGAACGCTTTTCGCTGACCCTGATAACTTCTTCGCTCTCTCCAACGTTTTCAGAAACATGCTGTCGATCCAGACGACAAACCCAATATACCTAATTGTTGATGCACTTGACGAATGCCAGACCGATTTACGAAAATTACTGGATCTCATATGCCAGACGTCCTCAACACCCTCCAACTGCGTCAAGTGGATTGTCTCGAGCCGCAACCTATACGATATTAAGGAGGTCTTGGGGCCTCTTGAACATAAAGTCTACCTCAGCCTTGACCAAAATGAGGGACTCATTTCTACCGCCGTTAACACGTACATAGATCACAAGGTTTCACAGCTCTCAAGAGCTAAGAGATACAGCCCTGAAGTGAAAGCAGAAGTTCAGAGGTACCTGAAGCAAAATGCTAACGAAACGTTCCTCTGGGTAGCCCTGGTCTGTCAGCGCTTATCGGGTATCAAGCCATGGAATACGCTTACTGAGTTGCATAAATTCCCTCCTGGTTTAGAGGACATGTATGGAGTTATGCTTGGTCAAATGCTCAAGTTAGATGATGATGATCTCGACTTCTGCAAAAGCATACTCGCTGTCGCGATGATTGCATATCGGCCCATTACATTTGCAGAGCTCCCTTCTCTAGTTCAGCTTGAAGGTGATATCTCGGGCTACACCGAGTGGCTCGAAGATATCATTAAGCTATGCGGTTCATTTCTGGTCACGCGCCAAGAGACTATCTACTTTGTGCATCAATCTGCTAAGGAATATCTACAAGCTCATGCGTCCGCCAGAATCATGCCTTCTGGAATTTATGATGTCCATTATAATATCTCCTTGCAATCACTCAAGCTTTTGATGCAGACGCTAAAGCGGGATATTTATGTTCAGTCTCAGCCTGGATTGGCCATTAACCAAATGGAAAAGCCCAATCCAGACCCTTTAAAGACTATCCGATACTCTTGCGTCTACTGGACACATCATCTCCACGAAGCTTACAAAAAGCACCCACAGCGGTGCCAGGACTGCCTGAGCCGGAATGGTGTTGTCTACCAATTTCTTAATGGCTTCTTGCTCTATTGGCTGGAAGCTTTAAGTTTGCTTAGGCGAATGCGAGCCGGCATAATTGCCATAGAAAAGCTGGAAGAAATCCTCGAGGTTAGTATCCATCAGACTAAACATCAAGTTAACCCCAGCCAACTATTCACAGCAATGCGTAAAACCCCTGTTGGATTGATTAACTGATGGTTCTAGGACCTCGATCCCAACTCAGACTGGCTAGCTCTAGTCGAAGATACTCGAAGATTTGTTCTATACAACCAGGTTCTGATCGAGAATGCTCCACTTCAAACATATGCCTCAGCCCTTGTCTTTATACCCGCGAAGAGCCTCGTTAAGGAGTCATTTCAAACAGAACAACCGAAGTGGATGAAAACATACCCTATAATGGAAGATAGCTGGAGTGTATGCCTCCAGACACTTGAAGCCCATGGTGACACAATTAGATCGGTGGTTTTCTCGCACGACCACCGGTATCTTGCATCGGCATCAAGCGATTTTTCTATTAAAATCTGGGATGCCGTATCTGGAAAGTGGGAGAAAACTCTGAAAGGTCATGGCAGTTGTGTTACTTCCCTAGTTTTCTCCCAGGACAATAATCTTCTTATCTCTGGTTCAAGTGATAAAACAATTCGGTTCTGGGGAGCACATTCCGGCAAGTGTTTACAAACTCTTAGGGGTCATGAAAACCATGTCAGATCGGTAGTCCTCTCCCACGACAACCAATACCTTATTTCCGCTTCCTGCGATCGAAATATCAAGATCTGGGATATTGCCAAGGGTGACTGTGCCAAAACGCTCCAAGGCCACCAGGACTGGGTCAATGCCCTGGCACTCTCGCGGAAAAGCGGTTACCATCACCTTGCATCAGCCTCAAGCGATCGAACTATCAGGATCTGGGATACCAAGGACTGCAGATGCATTACAGTACTTAAAGGCCATAGCGACTGGGTTAATTCGATAGCCTTCAAACAGGACAGTTTATATCTCGCTTCGGGATCGAGTGATAAAACCGTGAGAATTTGGGACGTTGCTACATCCAGCTGCGTGAAAATACTTCCAGGCCATTCCAACTGGGTAAACTCTGTAGCATTCTCCCACAATGGCAAATATCTTGCCTCATCATCCAACGATGCAACAATTAAGATCTGGGACAGTGGCGGCAAATGCGAACAGACGCTTCGCGGGCATAGCTGGACTGCGATCTGCCTGACCTTTTCTCCGGACGATCAGCGCCTTATATCAGGCTCCTCAGATAGAACGATAAAGGTTTGGGACATGACTGTTATAGGCAAGAGTGAGCGGGTTCTTAATGCCCACGATAAATGGGTTGATTCGTTAACGTTCTCCCATGACGGCAAGTACATAGCGTCGATCTCAGATGATTGGACTCTCATGGTCTGGAGCGCAAGCACGGGGAAATATATGCATACGCTTGGGACTCATAAGGATATGCTCAATGGGCTATGCTTCTCATACGACACGCTGCTAGCTTCAGCCTCAAGCGACCATACTGCCAAGATATGGGACATCATTACAGGCGAATGCAAGGAAACCCTGGAAGGCCATGAGGACTGTGTCAATTCAGTTGATTTCTCGCCTGATGGTAGCCTCCTTGTGTCATCTTCGGGGGACCATACAGTTAGGGTCTGGGAGGTTGATACGGGCATGTGCATACGATTATTTGAAGGCCACACTGATTCCGTTGGGACAGCAATTTTTGCAAATGATGGCCAGTATATTGCTTCTTCATCGCGCGACAAGTCTGTTAGGATTTGGAGCACTGAGCAAGAAAACTGCATATGGGTATTGAATGGCCATGACGGTTGGGTTAACTCGGTAGCCTTTTCAGATGACAGCAAGTATGTTGCATCAACATCAACAGATAGGACAATCCGGCTCTGGCATGTTCGTACGGGAGTCTGCGCCCATGTTCTCCATGGCCACAAGGATTCAGTCAACGCAGTCGCTTTTTCACATAACGGCAAATTCCTTGCCTCTACCTCAGCCGATGAGACTATCAGGATCTGGGATACCGACACGGGCAAGTGCGCCGCTGCTATAAAGGCAGGAGCTCTGCTCCTTTGTATTTCCTTTGACCTGACGGACTCCTATCTGCTCACCAAAATAGGGCGTGTCGCGCTCCGCTCAGTATTGGAGCCCAAGACTCGAAAACCGATCTGGTATGGCTATGGCCTGAGCCCGGATTTGACTTGGATCACCTGCCATGGCCAAAACCTGCTACGAGTACCGTCTGAACACCATCTACTTTGCAGTGCAGTATTTGAATCGACGGTAGCAATTGGCTGTGAGTCCGGAAAGATGTTTGTGTTGGAATTCCAGTCGTGCAAGCTATTCCCGCTTCCAAAAGTGGATGGAAATTATCTGCTAGACGAGCCAATGATGGAGACCTGGCAAGCGCAAGCGCCCAGCTCCACACCATTCCACGAGCTTAGCGCGTCCGCTCAAGTGGCAAGCGCGACGCCCACGGCGGATGATGACGCCACTTTGGAGGACCCAGGGTCACCCATGCAGAAATGCGAACCACTAGGGAGGAGGGAGTCAGACGCAGACGGCCGCACACCACTACATCTGGCTGTTCTGAGCAATAATGAGTCGCTTGTGCTACAGTTTTTGAGGGAGAAAGAAGTAGACCAAAGCATGCGGGATAAACATTCGCGCACCGCTCTTTTCTATGCCCTACTACAGAAACAAAAAAAGATTGCACTTGCTCTGGCTGAGAAATGGAATGTTCCAGATCGAGTGGTCACAAGTCATCTAAATCACCCAGCACAAGGTTACAAAGACAAGTCTCTTTTTAATGCAATTATGAGGCAGAACCATGACGAAATCGCATTTTTGATCGAAGCTGGTGCAAACATGGAAGCGAGGGGATACGGCATCTGGCCTGGCTGGAAAGGTACTGCGCTTCATGAAGCTGCCTGGTTTGGGACCCCGGAGATTTTGCAACTTATGCTGGACAAAGGAGCGGAGAAATATGCAACAGACATTGGAGGTCGAACCCCTTCGCATCATCCAAACTGGTCGCGAACTAGGGAGATATCGAAGTTCTTGAGTTAAGCTTTCCACCAATGCCAAGTGCCACTCTCAATTATTCAAGTCAGTATTGGGTATAGTTAGCATGACAGTTTTGGGATTCTTATTAACTACCTTAAGTTTCACTGGACCTCAATGCATACATCTTCACTGGTAAAAGCGTTATAGGAAGACCACGTTGAAGTTTTGATTTCACTAACTGCAAGCCGGCTTGACGGAATAAATTTGAGAACTTGCGGTCCTCTCTGGAATCTCCAATCAATGACTAGATGATCATTTCAAATTTTTCTGATAAGTTGGCCCACCTTATAACAGTGCTGTCAGTGCCGTTGAATACGTCAACACCACGAATGCTCAGGTTCTCCTTGATAATAAGGAGTCCAGTCCCTTCCCTAAGAACTGTGCCACATTTCTTCAAGTACTGAACCAATTGCTCATCTGTCAGGTGGCAGAGACACCATTGATTCCAAATCAAATCATATTTGACATCCTGAGCGGGTTGCCATTCTTCTATGCCGACGTTGAAGATGCCTCGTATACCGTTCCTACCTTGAAGTCTTGCGGTAAATTTAATGACTGGTTCAATCACGTCAACCTGCTCGGCAATTTCTAAGAGCACGCCCTCAGTGAATCTTCCGATTCTAAAACAATATCAGGCCAGTGGGCAGAAATTAGCAAGGTGGCCGCTGCAGAAAGGAAGGCGAGTACTCCGCTATTCATACCCTGCTCCTCCTTCCAAGGCACTGTTGACAGTTCGCAAGTCCGGGTCTGACCCAATTCCAAGCTTGGCTAGGAATTCTCGAGAGCCTTGAAGGTCTACTTCTGACATGCCCGGCTGTACCTCAGCAGCTGCAATCATTTCATCTTCGTTGCCGTCTTTGTCCTCCCAGAACTGTCTACCGTCATCTTTCCTAATCAAGCAGTCTGGTGGGATATTTCCTGGGAAAGACATAGCTGTAATGATAATGTTGCAAGTGACTCTCAAAAATAATGGCAAAATCTATCCCACATTGGGGTGACAAAACCACAGCCTGTTGAATCACAAACCTGCCTTTAGGGAATGGAACGGCTAGTTGGAAAGACGCGAGACCCTCGCTGACTCCACGGATATCTGACGAAAAAGAACCGCAGCTGCAAGCAGGCCAAATCGGAAGTTAATTTAACTCAGGAAACATCCTCCGCTCGAGGCTGTAATCAGCCCCGGGAGTTTGACCCTTGAAGATTGGGTGCCTTTGCATGTAGCAGCCTTAACGATTGGCGAAGTTTCAATAATCCCAGTGCACGCATATCTAAGGCCTAACCTTGAGTTAGTTACCCTGTCAAGGCATCTCACTGTGACGAGTTTCCCCCTGGCTCCAGGCCGTCTATGTGACGAGACCCAGTCACCCCAACACGAGGAAACGCTAAGGTCTCCTTCACAGCCTTTCACCCCGAGCCATGGCGTGTATGGCCTGTCTGATCCTGAGAAAGAAATATATATCTTGAGTCTGCTCCCCACCGTAACGGCTCTCAGTTGCGCCAATTTCCATCAAGCCAGTCACTTTCGGTCCCAGATCATTCACACCTCTATACCAAATCCCATCCACCCCTCGTAGCCATGCCTACCTGCCCTGACGGTTTGCCCTATCACGCTTCGACTGGCGGAGCCGCTGTTGTGGGTGACGGCAAGTCCACCATCACCTATTACCCAATGGGGGCCAAGGTTAGCCACCTTGCATCACATACCACCTGCAGTATCTACCTTCCTATCACAAACCCACCGAGCAAGACCGCCAAATTGATGAGGGTCCAAGTCGAGTGTGAAGGAGAACATGGTGGCAAGATCACCGAGGCCTGCATTTTTTTCGGCCACCACCATGTCCTCACCACGAATATGAACGTCCATTCGGACTTCGAAATATTTCCTGGAGTAGGGGCCCGCCTCCCCAACTCACAGCCATTCGGTACCAACGTCACGTTCAAGCTCAGCTTGCCCAATCACAACTCGTTTGTCAATATAATGTCTATGGCTCTGGGATTCGGCGACGAGCACCACCCAGACTATAGTCAGCATATCCCGAGCGAAACACAGGTGGTGGTCTCCGAATAGCTCATCGGTTAACCGGCAGCGGCCAGTCCCTCGGCCTCAACATCTAGATCTTTTTACCGTATACTTCTTCGTATTCCTCTTGCGGGTACTAAAATAGGTCAACTCTTGCTTCTCTTGATCAGCTTTCTACCTCCCCCCCCAATCTAACATTCCCTTTATATATGTATATTTCCTTCGGCTATATTCACGCTCATTCATGTGAAAGGCGGTTCCTCTTTGCTGTACCAATTCTGATACCCGTGTATGGATAGCTGTCGTGATGGTTTCTTAGCGCTGTTCGAGCAGCACAGCAGACTGCAACCAGGGAGACAGGACTTCCTTATATCCACCCCCAAAGCAAAGGTAGAAGAATGCCGGACAAATTCACAACTTTAAGCCTACTAAGGATAGAAACCAGGACAGAACCAATATTTTTCTATTACCCCATGTAAGACTTAGTTCAATAAAACATAGGGATCGGGGTAGTTATGGCCAATCTTTTCAGGAATACGGGTTGGCCTGATGGAGTGGAAAGCTAGTCAAATTGACCATAGCCCACGAGAGTTAATAATAAAAGAGGACGAACGGCTGAAGCTCCACGTGACGTCAGCGCTTCCAGTAAGGTTTCAAGATTTCTATTTAGGGTTAGTCTTTGTTATTAAGCTTTTAATATTTCAACGCGCGGCGGTTAAGTTCCACCCGGCGCGTAGGCCGACTGGTGAAACTTTCACGCGAACCTATTGGTTCGCATTTGCCCTGAAGCCCCACGTTAAGCGCCGAACTCACTTGAGCCCCAGCTGCTATTCCGCTAAGGGTAATGACTCTAATTAGATACATAACGTTATCCTACAAATTAGTAGCTAGTATTGGGCGTATAAAGTTCCTTGATAGAGGATTTTGCTGTCACACTAGCGTGGTTTAGCAAGGAAGTTTTCTTTGGAAAAGACTTCCGATTGTGGTAAAAAGCAGTAATCTTATTTAAGACTTCAAACAATTGCAGCTCCAACATCTCCTTGGGTACCTTGAACTGCCTAAGACAGAGATACCTTCAATCGTGCATTAATGACGGCCATGGTATTTAGACCGCATTTACGTCTGTCTTTACCTGGATCGAGATACGCTACACGCAATCACCCCCGCCCATTCGGGCGTTCATCCATTAGCTGTCGAATGATGTCTTCGCATTTGCGGACTCTGCTTTCCTTCCCTTCATCTGGCTTTGAATTGGTTGACACGGCGAGAAAGATAGAGGAGGAGACTCCAACATACGAAGCAGAGAAATATCATCCTGTTCGGTTAGGACAAGTATTTCAAGACAGATATCAAGTTGTTGGAAAAGTTGGATTCGGGGGTTCCTCGACTGTCTGGCTTGCCCGTGATTTCTAGTACGTGCGACTACAATAGCTATTAGTTATTAACTATTCATTTCCATCTTTATTGTGGAGCCGTATATTTACTTTGTTTAACGCGTGGATAGGGATGCCCGACACGTTATACTTGTGTTTCCTCGGAGCGAAGCCATGAAGTCAAAATTTATGAGCATAGAAAAGCCTCAAATTATAAAGATGATCATGTTGGAAAGGCCTTTTGCCGCAAGCACTACGACTCCTTTACGGTCGATAGTCCCTCCGGCTCACATGATTGCCTAGTTCAGGAGCCATTGGGCTTGAGCCTGGATCGAGTGCTTGACACGAGGCCCACCAATACTTTCGACCTAGAACTGCTTAAACCCCCTCTAAGTCAGATTTTATTAGGCCTGGATTATCTGCACCGCCTTGATATTATACACACTGGTACGTCGCATACGGGACAACAGTCTACTATTCAGCTGGCTGACGGTTGAAAATATAGATCTGCAGGTCAAAAATTTGCTACTCGGAATTAACGATCCGTCGGTTTTTTCTGTCTTTGAAAAGGCTGAGACCGAATATCAGCCGTGCCCTCGTAAGGCCCTAGATGATCGGACGATCTATGTGAGTATGCGGGTTCCCTTTTCGCATAGGTTGCCAATTATCACCGATTTTGGCGAAGTTCGGCTTCAAGAAGAGGCCCGCGTTGGCGAGGACATCATGCCAGATGTATAAAGGGCTCCTGAAATAGTTCTTCGAAACGAGTGGGATATCTGGGTGGATATCTGGAGTGTTGCTATGGTGGTAAGTCAGAATAGCAAAGTATACCGTTTCCTTTTCCAGGTGAAATTGACAAAGCAACATTCTTGACAGTCTTGGGATATGGTTAAAGACCGCACCTTCTTCAAGGCTAGAAATGAAGAGGGACTGTTGGACGATAGGCTTCATCTTGCGGAGATGGTTGCAATCATGGGCCCACCGCCAAAGGAATTCCTGGAACGCAGTCAAACCAGCCTCATGTATTGGAACGAGCACGGTAAGCAACTCATCATTCCTCATCATATCTCATATTAACACAATTGCAGGCCAATGGAGAGGCCTCACGCCGATTCCTGATATCTCCCTTGAGAGTCTAGCTCCAGGTATAGAAGGCGAAGATGTTCCGGGTTTTCTTAGTTTCCTACGTCGAATCTTGCGCTGGCTGCCGGAAGAACGGCCAACTGCGGGAGAGCTCGTCTTAGATCCTTGGCTGATGAAGGGCCTGGGGAAGTTCGGACAGCGAAACTAGACATAATCCTCTCTTCCTCTCTTCGTGTATTCTAGTGAAATTGACCATCGCATATTTTCCATCTCTTGGTATTTATAGTCAAGGCTGATGACGCTAACCCGACCTGGTGGCGCTAAACCATGTTGGGAACCAGGCCAAAAAAAAAGTTGAAGCCGAAGGTCGAAAGTCGAGCAACCAAAACATCATCAACAGCAAGCGATCAAACGGCTGCGATACTCATATAAACCATCATGGACTCGTACGTTACCTCAAGAGTACCTCGTTCTGCCTTTGTGGAAGAATTTAAGCCCAGTGTACTGACAATTGCTGTATTTGCTATGAAACAGCCTCACCCCAAATGAGCAGCAGATGCTCGCCAAACGCATGGAGCAGAAGCAGATGAAGGAGGTCATGAACGTAAGTTGAAGATTGATTTCTATATTCATCGCCGCCTCTATCTCTTTTGGTTGAGGTCTCGATAATTCAATGGCAAAGGCTGATCTCACCCGGCATTCAGGCATACTCAAACGTCGTTCAACGCTGCTTCGAGGACTGCATCTTTGATTTCACAACCAAATCGTTGACCCCGAGAGAAGTCGGCTGCACCAACCGCTGCTTTGACAAGTTCGTCAAGGCATCCGAGCGAGTGACCCTTCGTTTCCAGGAGCAGAATGCCGCCATGGCCCAGTCTGGCAAGCTTCCTGGCAGCAGCTAAACGAATTGAAACGATTCCTCCTCTTGCTTCCCACAACTTTCTTCAGTTATTCTTTCCTTTTCGGTCATAACAGTGCCGGTTTCTTCGCGCATGTTGATGGAAATGGATCTCGGTGTCGTCGTCTATAATCGTGGCTTGAAAGCGATTACCTCCTCTGAAATCGAATACTTAATGTCGAATCACTTTTGATACAGAAGTCTATGGTCACCGATCTCTTGCGGCTGTTGTCAATACGATGGTTCCAGTCTCTTGGTTATATTGGATGTTGGGTATAGGAGAAGGTTTTGGTGGATGTTACTATATACTCTCTTCATGTTTCTTGCTATTGTTTGTTATGACTGATTCGAGCTGTCTGGAAAGGCGACAACGGCTCGTTTCCTGTACAATATTGCATATCCTTCAATCTTCTACAATGATATACCAGGACGGCATTCACGGCGTTTATCCTACCTCTCTACCGGCCCCGTTCCCTTACAAGTATGCCCAACTTCTCTTAACTCCAGAACAAAACCGGGTGGCCCTATTCGACAATGCCGTGTCCATTAGTTACTGTTGGACAAGCTGTGGCATCTACCAAATTCTGGCGGCCGAATTGTTTCCCCAGCTTCCGCCCCGATTGGAGGCGAAAAGATATGAGGCGAAACCCCCCACTCGCTTCAGGCTTGCCCCTCATATAAACAAACATCCAAAGCCGAAGAACAAGCAACTCTTCACTAACCATTCAGCTGTCCGGCCAGCAGTCTGTCGTTTTTATTACTGAATATCAGCTCTAGGCAGGTTTCATAGGTGAGTTCTAGCTCCTGCTCCTGAGCGCAATGCAGAGTATCCTGCGTGCTGGGCCTCCGGGAAACTCCGGCAATTCCCCATCTGCCTAAGTTGCCGGCAACCACACACTAGAGATATAAATATACTGATGTTTGCATCAGAAAGGACGCATTGGATAAAATGGCAAGCACTGTTGGAAAGGTAAGTCTAATATCCCCGTCCTATTCTACCTGGACGTCGATGGAGGCTTAGGACTGATTCCTGGTAACTATATAGACCATTAAATGTCAAGTAAGCCGCACGACCGAACTCCTAATACAATGATCGAAGTGCAAGTGGATGTTATGGGGAGATACGCAAATATTGGAGCTTGTGGTGCCCAAAAATAAGATTGATTACGAGAATGTCCCGCTAAAACAACCTTGGGGAAATAGGCCGCCGTCGCCTGGGAGGCTGGGAAGGAGTTGACCATCGAAGAGATTGAGGTGGACCCTCCAAAGGCGCACGAAGTTCGAATTGAAATTCATTATACCGGAGTTTGCCATACTGGTGCGTCTTCCTAAGGCTGAATGACCAAAGTTATTTCAGCTTTGGGGCGTTGATAAAGGATCAGGTGAGCTGACAGCATATTCAAGATGCGTACACCCTGTCTGGAAAAGACCCAGAAGGTGCATTCCCTATTGTCCTTGGCCATGAGGGTGCCGGTATTGTTGAGTCCGTTGGAGAGGGCGTCACATCCGTGAAACCTGGTGATAGGGTTGTCGCGCTATAGTACGGTACCCTTCCGTCAAATACCACAATTCTACACAGAGGGTTAAAAAGCTGACCATATACCCCCATGATACAGCACGCCCGAATGCAGAGAGTGCAAGTTCTGCAAATCAGGTAAGACGAATCTCTGCGGAAAGATCAGAGCCACTCAAGGCCGTGGCGTCATGCCAGACGGCACCACCCGCTTCAGAGCCCGCGGAAAGGACCTGCTGCATTTCATGGGAACATCTACTTTTTCTCAGTACACCGTGGTGGCCGATATATCAGTTGTTGCTATCACGGATAAGATTGGACTAGATAGAGCCTGTCTTCTGGGATGTGGTATTACTACTGGATATGGAGCAGCAACAGTCACTGCTAAGGTTGAAGAAGGCTCCAACATTGCTGTGTTCGGTGCCGGATGTGTTGGTCTCTCCGTTATTCAGGGAGCCGTCCATAACAAAGCCAGTAGAATTATTGCTGTCGATGTGAACGACAACAAGGAGGAGTGGGCACGCAAATTCGGTGCTACGGACTTCGTCAATCCGTCTAAACTCGGCGGAAAATCAATCCAGGAATACCTGATTGAAACTACTGATGGCGGATGTGACTATACTTTTGACTGCACCGGCAATGTTGGTGTTATGCGAGCCGCCCTCGAGGCATGCCACAAGGGATGGGGAGAGAGCATCATCATTGGAGTCGCAGCCGCTGGGCAGGAGATCTCTACCCGACGTGAGTTATCTCTTTGATTATAATTAGACAGTACGATGTTATCATACTGACACGCGTTCTAAATAGCATTCCAACTCGTTACTGGCCGTGTATGGAAAGGGTGTGCCTTTGGAGGAATCAAAGGGCGCACTCAGCTTCCAGACCTCGTTGACGATTACCTCAATGGCAAGCTGAAGGTGGATGAGTTCATCACGCACCGTGAAACTCTTCCCAAGATCAACACTGCCTTCGAGGAGATGAAGGCCGGCGACTGTATCCGCTGTGTCGTCGATATGACCAAGTGATATATACATATATCTCTACATTAACAATCGTCCCTGGTTGGTTTAATAATTATACAATTAGCAGCGGTTTTAATATCACATCAACCTGAGTACGGCATCAGCTACTCGTAAGCCAACTATAATTTGCGTAATCCACCCCCAGTAGGGACTTATACCGATATACGAAATACCACATGCTGCTTATGCAGTTAAAGGGTCCAATTAGCTATACGCATATTCCCTGTCGATGGCGTACAACCCACTCTGCCACTGATCATTACCCCTCGGCCTCCCTTGGTCTATAAAAGCCACCAGTTCCTAGCATTGCCCGGTTGAACAGTTTTTATTAACACATACCGGCATCTCGAAAAATCAGAGAGCCTCAGTTTGACCATTTCTTCAACTACCAATTTACAATGTCAAGCATGGATAAAGAGCCAGAGGCCTGGGAGGAGAGAGCAGCGATTAAACGAGCCGTGAATCTAGCAAAGATCGCAGAGGAATGGCGTCTCACTGAAGAGCAGATCATGGATGCAAAGGACCAGAGGCAGCTTGCCGGTGCTTATTTTCAGAGGTTTCTTACCGAAGAAGAGAGGAAGATTACCAGTGAAGAGAGCACCGAGATTGTGAGAAAAGTCAAGAGCAAGGAGTACTCGGCCCTTCAAGTCACTAAAGCGTACTGCAAAGCTGCGGCGGTTGCACACCAGATAGTGAGTAGTTGCCGGGATAAAACACTCTCCCTTGCTTAATACTGATACTGGATAGACCTCATGTCTCCATGAATTGTTCTTTGACCAAGCACTTGAGAGAGCAAAGTACCTGGATGATTATGTAGAAAAGCACGGGAAGACTATGGGACCACTACATGGTCTGCCCGTCAGTCTCAAGGACCAATTCCATGTAAAAGGAAATGATACCACTATGGGTTATGTTGGCTGGATTGATTCGTTCGAGGGGGACAAGCGCTCTGATAAAGTGCATAATTTCGATAGCCCCATTGTAACCGACCTTCTCTCGCTTGGAGCTGTTCTATATTGCAAGGTATGTATAGACGCGCCCGTCTATTTTCATGTATGCTAACATATGCTTTCATTCAGACAAGTGTTCCGCAATCGCTGCTAGTATGCCTTCGGCTGCTCAATACTGTTGAAAGGCATATCTGACTGTGCCTCTGTGTAGATCGGAGAAACTGAGAACCATATCATCGGCCGTGTTCTAAACCCATGGAACAACAAGCTATCATGCGGTGGTTCATCGGGAGGTATGTTCACACGGTCTTCAAATCAATTTCCACAGGCTAAACCAAACTTCGAATAGGAGAGGGAGTGATGCTTGCACTTGGAGCTAGCTCTGCTGGGCTTGGAACTGACGTTGGTATGCAGTAGAAGCATCTTATCCGATCCCTGCTATAACTTCTTGGTAAACTGATAATCACTGGTATAGGCGGATCTGTTCGAGTGCCTGCTGGGTTTTGCGGTGTCTATGGGCTGAAGCCCACTCATGACCGTCTGCCATACAGAGATGTGGCTAACACTGTACGTGTGTTCCCGAGGATATTCAATTGGGACCATAATATCCATTGGTTGACAATCTTGATGACTAGAACCCCGGGCAAACCACATACTCCTCCTCCATCGGGATTCTATCAACTTCCCCTGATTCCATCCAGTTGATGATGAAATCCATGCTCTCCACCCAACCCTGGCTCAGGGACCCAGCCGTTTTCAGTGTCCCTTGGAGGGACGACATCGCAAAAGAAACTCTTGCTAGGGCTGCTCCAAATGGTTCTGCAAAGAGTGACAAAAAAGCACTCAAGTTTGGTATCCTCTATACGGACGATATAGTAACTCCCCACCCGCCCGTCGCAAGAGGCCTTCATGTCATCGAAGATGCAATCAAAAAAGCCGGACATAAGGTCATCCCTTGGAATCCACCAGCCCATAGCACTGCAATTAAGATCCATGTACGTTCTCCCCATTCGCATTTGGCTAGCGTTTTCACTGACGCGTGGCATAATAGCTGGCGTTCATGTCAGCAGATGGCGGCAACGACGTCAAGAAGCAGCTCAGCTTGTCTGGCGAACCGCCTATCCCACAGATCAAACCCATTATCGAGGGCAAAGAGCCATTGCCGCTTTTGGAATACCAGGATCTGAATCTCCAGGGAATTGAGTTCACTGAAGCGTACGCTGATTATTGGAACTCGACTGCACAGGATGACGGTAAGTGATACACCCGTTTATCATTCACTGATTCGCTCAATCTGGTATACTTACCTGGCATAAATTTCCCACTTATAGGGCAAGTTGTTGATGCTATCATTGTTCCATTGGCACCATGGGCGGCCGTTATTCCAACCAAATATTACCATACAGGTATGATCCCGCATCTAATATTCACATGGCACAATGCTGAATTTCTTTTATCTTCAGCGTACACTGAGGTCTTCAACCTCCTGGACTACAGCGTTTCCGTAGTGCCTGTCACTAAGGCGGATAAAAATATTGATAAGGCAGACCCCAACTATAAACCTATTAGTGAACTCGACAAAACGAACTGGGATCTATGTATGGAATCTCATCAACTCACAAGTTCAACTACATGATTCCACGTTGCTAACTATTGTCTGGTTAGATGACCCTGAACTGTTCGATAAGACCCCTGTCGGTATGCAACTTATTGGCCGAAAGCATGAAGAAGAGAAAATTTGGGCTATTGCGAAGGTCGTTGATAGCATCTTAAAGCAAGCAAAGAGCAGTTGAAGCATTTGAGATTCTTTTCAGTAGGATTTACTCCTGATTTTTTAGCAGCGATTCATGAAATATGTTTAACATAACCTCCTAGAATTCGTTCTAGCGTACCTTAATTTTATGAATATTAGCAATTAATTATATGTTTGTGTGAGGTGTTACATATACAAGAAGTCACAACAACAAACCTGGGAAGGAAAGTTCTCATTGCAGCAAAAACACTTAGTTATATATCTTTCTTTTCTGGCGTTGGTTCTTCTGATTCCTCTTCGCTAAATTGTATCCTCTTCCCATAGAGAAAGGGAAGCCTTCCAGCCCAGCAGCCGAGCACGTATCCGACACAAGCTCCAGTGATTATTGTAATTGGGTAGACTTGCCATGGTCGATCCCTAACCGAGTATGTATTAGTATTCATTTTTATATTTGCATATATCAGCGTAGAAAGTTCACTAGGAGCGTGTCCTTACCAGTCTAAGGGGATAGGTACGGCACCTAGCCATGCACCCAATGCCATACCGACAGTCCCTCCCCATACGGTATCAACTGCCTTAGATATACTCCATATCTCTCGCCAAACAGACACGTCTGTTCCGTGGACGTACACTAGCCCAGTTCCGGCAAGAATTGACATGTGAGCAGCACATAGAGCAGTATGTGGTAAATGGGTTGTAAAGGGAGCGCCGAACAAGACAAGAAGAATAGCTAGGGCCGGGGTTCCCAGGACCAACGGAAGGCTCAGGGAAAGAATCGCGGGCTGCACAGATATAATTAGCAAGTAGTTTCAGTAATCCTAAACGCGCTGGGTTTCAAGTGAATGGTGTAATGTGATAGCTTACAACTACTTTAGCACCAATTGAAGACTCTGCGTCCTTCCGCTTGGTCCCTGTTCCTATCTTCCCACTGGAACGTGCTTTATTTGAGCTCCCAAGAGCCGTGCCCGCAGCAGGTAAACATATAATCACGTATATTATCTGCAGCACCGCAAAAACTGGCAGGAGGGTAGACAGTGTAGTCACTGGATCGGAAACCAGAGCCTTGAATCGGAGAGCAAATATGGATCCTATGAGAGTCGGGTGAAGATGCGAGTATGCCTGCGCAGTTGGGTTGGAGAGTATGCGGATAGGGGGGTAGGATTGGACATGGGCTTTGGCTTCGGTCTGCGAAGCTGGCCCTGCGGCCGCGACGGGAGTAATCTGGGAACTCATGGGATGGGAGATATGCCGTATAATCGAGGCATTTGATATATCGTAGAGCGAGCTGGTTGTCGTTGGAACGTTTGACGGTTGCGATTTGATATTCAACAGAAAGTCGAGGTAGCTGGATGTTTGCATTGTTTGCATTACCTTCGAGGATAACAAAACTTCCGTACAAACCAATGTACACCAAGGCGACAGCGTGACAGGCCGGCTGGATATTGAAGTTACGTATAACTAAGTGCCGAGCAGATATTCTTCAGGAAGGCGGTTCATAGTTCTACGGTCAAAAGAAGGTAAAGAATAAGAAACATTAAGAGCAAGAAATATATTAGCTTCACTACTACTTGAACCACGGAGCTAGCCTGGCATATCTAGGCATTCCAGCCAAAAAAAGAATGGAAATATAGACAGGTAGGTCTCAGACTTGCCCATAATTAGGAAATGATGTAGTCAAATAATCGAGAAATTCATGGGTGCAAATTGGTATTGGGTATCTGAAGCGAAAGTAACATAGAAAAACGAGCAGGTGGGATATAATACGGTAAACAAAAGAGAGAAGGTATATATGTGTGTGGGGTACATGTGAAAATTCATGGCTGTGCAAAGATGCAGAATAATAGTAATAAAAATAATGAGTAAGTTTGGGAAGATATTGACAATGGAAACTGTAAAGAAGGACAGGACAAGTTTGAATCATACACAAGTCGAGGATGGGGTATCATTGGGTCGTTACTATATCATCCCCGGAATATGATTGTTATGTGGTAGGGAATAGTCGTTGCGGGATCGGTGGTAGGTATTATACCGGCTTGAGTCAGAGTTATGCCGGTAGCTATTAATCGAGTTGCTGTCATTTTGAGATGACTCAATATTATGTGGAAGTTTCCATGGATTTGATGGTACCTGTCTTGGAGAATCATGAAGGTACGGGTTGGCTAGCACTTGTGAGTCGGGGCTTGAGGATCGCAAAAAGGTGCTTCCCTGCCCTGGCACCCATGGCTCTCCAGTTTGAAGGCGCCGAATCTCCTGTTGCATGGAAAGGATTTGGCTTTCCAGTAGCTTTCTGGCGCATTGTTCTCGTCGCATGAGAGTGGTCAGAGCACTGTATTGTTCCACGGATATCCCCTTGAAACCCGAATCAGAACGATGTGGTGACGGGGGGCGCCGTGACTGTGAGATGCATTCCAGTGAGTGGTTACACAGCGTAATTGGGCTGCTGCGTTGCATCGGTTCTATTTCAGCCGGGGATCCCTGAGGTGGAGTAATGCTAGGCGTGGATACGAATGAGTTGATGAACTGGCTGGAGTCGTTTATGGGTTCCATGGGTCTCCCTCGGACTGGGGAGCTCGTAGCCTTCTTCTTGGCCGTAGTTGCTTCAGTGTTGTTGTTTTGTAGTTTCGCAATTGCAAACTCCAAGTCCATCAGTTTGACTTCGAGAGTTGCTACTCGCTGTGCTAAACTGACTTCATTTTCAGTTTGCATGCTTTCCATCAGATTTTTGAAATCAAACCCTTCCTCGCCGTTTGGCTCGGAGTCTTCAGATTCATCTCCTTCGATAGGACAACCAATAGACTCTTCACTTAGATCCGCGTCTTTCTCTTCAGGGCTAGCGTGACTTGTGGCAGATGACACAGCGCCAGTATCGGGACGAGGTTCGGCAAAATCATTGAGGGTACTCTCCCTCCAAAACCTGATCTCATCACTTCTCCGTCGCCATTGGATTGGAGACATGCGATGGGATTTAGCAGTTTCTCTCAAACCGCAGGCACTTCGTGAGCGGCGTTTATAATGGGTATCGGCCTTCGAGGCCAGCGCATCAAGGCTTGCGATTGAGCTTTTCCTTTCAAATGTACCAACTGCATCAAGTTTTGAGGCAAGCTCAAGAGTGTCGTTGATAGAGAGCGCAACACTGGGTAGGGTGGCCCGTCTCCGATGGCCCCGTACATCTAAGAGTTCTGAGGACGATAACGCTTCGGGGGGCGAGCCTAAGCCGAAGATCGAATTTCTGGAACTTCTCTTAGGGCTATTTTTTAGGCTTGGGAGGGAAGAGGATCTGTGAAAGCGAGCAGGAGGTTGTACGGTCATGTCCTCTTCGTCATCAGGTAGGCTAGCGACCTCGGGCGACTGAGGGTAGATTTCAGGAATTTCTTGCGGTGACTTGAGGTCATCAAGCTCGTCTCGTGGTTTGCGACCAAAGATCTTCCGCATTACCGTTTTGAGGGTGCTCCCTCGTCGACGGTGCATGGTAGAGCTATGAGACGCATTGCTCGAAAGGGATTCCTGGTGAGCATGAGACACAGGCGCCCCTGGGGACGGGTGTGGGTGATATGTTGCTGGGCGTGAAGTCTCGGAAGGAGTGGACTGAATCGGTGTTTGCGGACACTGATGGGACTGGCGGGGTGAGCTCATATAAGAGGAATTAAAGGCCACGACGTTAGGCGTCACGGGCAGAAGGTTCGGGGTGACAGGAGGCTCGGCGTCATAGGCAGCTGGAAAGGGGTGTGGAAGAGGACCCGATATCTTCAATTCATGACGAGGGAACAGCGGTGACAGCTGTCCTCGATGTCCTTCTTTGCGTAGATGGTTTCGAACCGGCATTGTTGCGATCGAACTATGGCCAGTTCTAATGACGGGATCAACCGCTCACACAGACCGTAGATTTTGGCGCTACGCTGATAACGATGATGACAAAACTCTGTTCGCTATTGGAATGCGCGTCTAGTGCCATAAAAGTAGCGTAAATGGTTACCTTTTGTGGATGGGTATCATGATAGATTCTGATATAGGTAAGGTTGAAATGATCAGAAGACCTCTAAGTAAATAGTATCAAGTATTGCTTTCTTTTTGCCCAAAAGAAAACGATGGTCTTTTTTATTTCCTTCTGGGAGAATGAGCGTCAGGAGCAAAAGAAAGGAGTGGACTATCAAGCACTGCTTTCCGCACGAAATGGTGAACTCGACCAGCCAATCAAAGAAGTATGGTCATGCAATACGAATCGAAGGGTTAGGGAGGTGTCTGACGAGGCTGAAGGAGCTGCTGTTCTCAAGGTGACGAATAATGGTCTACCAGAAATGTTGTAAATGTTTGGAGGTCGGCGGTTGACGCTGGAGTGGGAAACACTCCGGCGGCTGGTGTGAGTGGTAAGCAGCGGAAATGAAAGCCCGAGAAAAGATGCAATATAACCATGCGGGGACTTGGGATCTTGACTCCCTCATCCAGATCGCCGCATAGTAGCTAGCGGCTATGTGGAAGAATAAAAAAAGGGGGGAAAGGAACGAAATAAAGGACTGACTTAAGCACGGCGTTAAAAAAAAAAAGGAGTGCAGGTTGAGGGCGAGGTCGACAAGAAAGAGAAGAAAACAAGATCAAAATGTATGTCAAAAGAAGAGGGAAAAATCGGACAAGGAAACAAGAGCAGGCAGGTAGGCAACCGGGTTGTTTGCCCCGGGCTGGCAAGGACAGGGAAGGATAGCTATTTTGGAGACTGGAGACAGCTGGACTGGGCCACTGGGAGAGGAGAAGCCAGGCCTGAAACTCCTTGGGAGCCCGGCTACAGTCAACTCCTGCGCAACCTGTGGCTTCCAGAACAAGCGGGGGCAGCCGTGCCCCATAAAGCGTGTCATTCCCTTAGCTAAGGATTATGCAAGGGACTAGGATAGTTTGGCCATCGTTGCATCTCCGAGCCAAACTGACCGAGTTGCCAATCCCGTACAATTCGTCCACGTTTCGCTGACTCCGTGCGCAAACTTACATCCAGCGATCCAGCGTGAGAGAAAGAAAGGAGTGCGTACCCGTATAACGGAGAGCATCTCTGTTCTGGCACCCGCATGTCCGTTTGCTTCTTTCTTTAAAATATATGTAGACGTCGCTATATGTATGCACATGCATATAAAGGAGCGCTAGAGCAGCGCAATACTGGGAGATCGCCTTGCGAGTGGCTTGACACCATTCAGGAGGGCGCACGAGTTCCTGGCAGCGATGCCCAACGAGCCAGCAGAAGCGGTGTGTTCGCGCAGGTGCATGCCGTGCCCAAGTATCGGCCCTCAAGAGGCGACTTTTCTGATTTTATTTTTCTGTTTGACTTTGCCTCAACTAGTTATGCTGCATGGAGGTTCTGTGCTCCAGTGTCTCAGCCACCCACCAGGCGAGATATCTCGCTACATATTTCATGCCATGGGCTCGCCGCCAGAGCAGCAGACAGCCAGAGACGAACAAGGAGGGAGGGAGGTCGGCCAGGCACCCTGCAAGCAGTCAGCGCTCCATCGTCTGCACACCAGAGAAACCGGCCGGTCTCCTTCTTCCCACCACGCGGGACGATTCTCCACCACCCAGTCGTCCCGGCGATATCTGCAGAGTGGGCAAACGCGTCTGAGTGGACAGCTCTCACAATCCTTGACCGTAGCTACGGAGCATAACACACTTAATATACTCCATGTATATACTTCAATACCTGGCTGTCAAATAATGCGTGAGAAGACGAGTTGCTGTCGTTTGTCGTTGATGATGAGAAGAAGAAACGAAAAAGGTCGACGTCGTCAAAAAAGCCGGCTCACGTGATTCCCCTTTTCGGCGACGGCTTTTTCGCGACTTCGACTTCGACTTCATCGACTTCACGATCAACTCCACAGCAAGGAGAATGATGCTAGTTGTGATGATTCAGGGATCGCAGCTAATAATAGTGCTCACTAACTCACTAAGCAAGCCGCTCCGTGAGGGTGAGTCAAGTTATCACCAGATCATATCCAAGCTCCACCCTTTCCAGGGCTTCAAAGCTCCCAGTATGACGCTAGCTGACTATCCAGGAAGCTGTGTGAGAACATCCTCGTATGGATTTGTTTCATCTCTTTCCTCACAGATCGGACCGTTATCCCCCATTCTCGCTTAGCTACATACGGAGACTTACTTGCAGGAGAGAAGGCCAGATATCCACGTCGAATATCCTCGTCCGAGAAAGTCCGGTCGATTCTATTCTCACCATTGTTTGGCAACAATACGAGCGACACCAGACACAATCACACCCACTCCTACGGAGTACGTGGCAGGAGTAACTTGAGTAACTTACATACTGCAGAAGTGTAGGCCATGTTTACTGTTCCACGGCAGATCTCAACAAACCTTTCGGATTACGCCTCGGGTACTCCGTGCCTGAGCAAGGTCAGGGCGATGAACGCTGGGTGCCATGGCTGGTTCTGAGCCTGCATTGGCCTGTTACACCTAAATCAATAACGGTGGCCGGCGCCATGGGTGAAGAGCTCAAGGATGGCACCTTACCCGTCCGCTAGACCTCAAACACAGAAACACAATTCTGCATATTAATGGGCGGATGTGTGACGTCCGTCCTAGCTATTGAAACACCGCCCGCGGCTGCAGAGATAAAAAAGAGCTCCATCATCCCATCACCCTATTCCAGTATGCACGGAAACCCTGGCAACAGTGATGTCATGTGGTTTTATCTATAAAATTAATCTATCTATAACTAACGGGTCGGCTACCCATACTATGGTCTTACTTTGGCCTCCCGTTATCTAGCGCGCATGAGCCATGTCGCCGTTGCGTCTTGGGCATTCTGGAGATCTCTTCAGCACATCTTCCCTCGTAAGGAATGGGATATATATACATATAGATGAGTTCCGCACTAACCTTCCCCATTAATAAACCCCGTCTATAAATGACGGTTCAATATCATACAGTGGGGTGGTTCTTTGGCAGCGACTGTCAAAGCATATACGTAGATTGGGCGTGTGGAGTTTAAATGGAGCCTGGGATGTTTGACCTTCATTAGACCGAAACACTAGAGGTGATATTCATAAGCCGGATATCGGGTGAGCATACCGGAGGCTAGTTTCTCATTTTAGCGTCGATTTGTTTACCCAGTTTATAGTTACGAAGATTGAACATCATCAATCTAGTTGGAGATCTGTGTGACTCTGCTGTCTACTTGTTCAGATGTTTATTTACGAGAAACCGTACTCTCGGCAATCGCAGTTGTGTACTCCGTACGGAGAAGTTACAGAATAGCTAATGTCATCATTCAGCCATGGTTGTTGGATCGCTATCTAGCTATGTGGTGAAGTAGCTATTGAATACGGGAGATACCCAAAACATCCACGGACAATATGACACTATTGGGAAAAATGATAGACGACTGTCGAACACTCAGCTAGCCATGTTCATTTTAACTGTGCCATCATTTTGCATACCGATTTATGCGTTACTTTCCAGTCCTCCCTCTGGCATTCCTTCGAGCAATACTCTGCTATTTTGCAGCCACTGCACCTGAGCAGCTTCGTTCCACTTCCAGGTTTCTTCCCACAATTTGAGCACAGCCTCTTCTTTAAGTCTAGCGGCTCTAATATCTGGGAAATATCTTCCTTGTTGTCCTCCTCATTGTCGTCCTTGTCCTGCACGCCAGACAAAACCCCTTTATCCACGAATGGGACCCAGTAACAAGGCGATATGGCGATGCGGGTGGCGTATTTCTTGATATTCTTCCACTCCGGAACTCCCTTGATTTCATAGCCGTTGGGGAATTTACCTTCGCCACATGAACAAAGTATCGGCTGTGCCCAATCAGTGGAAAGGGGTATTTTCCCGGTAGTCGTATACTTGCACGACGGCAAATGCTTCCAGGTACGGCACCGTTCGACAAAGGCAGGAAATACGTGTTTCCAAAGGCGGAACTCATCCTCAGGGACTCTGATTGTTACCAAGCCCCGTTCGGTGAAGGTACGGAGGCTTGAAGAAATCATCTGAACAAGATCTGTAGTAAGAGGAATCACCGCTCCGTCAAGTACCATACTTTGATTAGCAGCCTCCAGTCGTAAAGACGAGATGAGAACGATCACATTCACCCCTCTACCTGCCTCGTTGTGGAGACCAAAAACCATTTGGTTGCCTTGGCCGCTGACACCACTGACGCCTCCAAACAGAGAAACAAGTGAATCTTTGAAATTCATTCGCACATCTGAAGAAGAAATAATCGAACCTTTCAAGAGTTCATTTCTTTCCTTGTCTTCTGTGGCAGAGAACATATCACCTACAAGTAATTTAATCCAACTCAACTTTGAGGAATCTTTAAGCTCAAGCTTGGGCAATTTGTCAAGTGCGGTATAATCTAGATTTCTCAAAACCGGACCATTATCATAGAGGTCGACGGGGAAAATATTGTCGGGGTTTTGAGCAAGATCTCTGGTGGAAGCTATCGGCGCAATGAACTCAATATACGAGGACTTCCGGGCAATTCTCGTTTTGGTATTCACCGATAAAACGGGGAATGGAAGTTGGATTTTGGATTGGAAAGGCTTCCCTCCCAGCTGGATGCTTATTTTGTATGGAGAAATCTGCTTCACGAGGACTTCGGCCCCTTGCCGTAGAATATCCTGATACCTCGGCGAGGTGATCTCAAGGTGTGTTGTTAGTAGCACAGCCTTTGAACAGTTAGAATTAAGCTCCAAGTGAAATTTTAGCTCTATCCCTTCCATATCTTTGGGTGAATCTGAAGGAACGACGCTGCGGTTCGATTGGATTACTTCGGGGCGTTCTATCCTTTGGTGCTTCATATTCGGACGACAGCGGGTGATATACACGTCACTATCAGCCAATGTAGACTCATGGATGGTCAGATTCATTCCAAGTTCCCTCACCAATTGGATAGTGATGGGAGTTGATTTCAGTCCAAAGGAAATTTTACACAATAGGTCTGGCTGTAGTAGAATTACAGCTGTAGAGACCTTCACGGAAGCAAGGAGGGGGGCGGTCCCGTCCCATCCTCTCTCATCTGTGATGACTTCAAGCGCATACCCTTCCGTGTATTTCATCCCAGATGTCTGTATTTTCCCAAATCCTAGCTGCACATCTGCAAAAATGCTTTGTCCTGCTTGCGATTCCAGCATAATGTGGCATATTGGTGTGCCATACTTGTTCATAGGTGCATTTATAAACAATGAAAGCTTTTCGTGAGGAATGGCCAATGTGACTGATAGCAGTGGGGGAATATTAGCCCAATTCCTGAATAGGCTTTGTGGTAATCGAGAAATTGTGCCATCCAGATCAGGTTTGAGACTTGGCACCGTATACAGGTCCAAAAGATGCAGGTGTAGGTAAAACTCTTGAAGATAATGACGGCCCATAAACAAGCCAGAATCCCGACTTATTAAGTCGCAAAATTGGCTGATGAAAGTCTGCCAATTCACTATGTTCGATCCTCGTAAGCTCTGCAAAATAGAGCAGAGACTTGCTCTTGTATAGGCTTTAAAGTCATCAAGCAACCTTCCATCCTGCTGCAGTTTCAGGAGATTAAGTGGATTTTCGTCCTCAAACATGCAAAGGTACATAGAGTACATAAGACCAGAAAGTTGTTTTGGGTCATATGTGATAGAGTCCTCAACCACTCTGGTCCATCGCAGAACATAGCGAGCTTGAGCGGCGCTCTCGCGTATAAGTGCAAAAACTCTCTCCATAAAATGCGAGGATACACTCGCACCGGTCCAATATTGGTTCGGGGTAAGTTTGAACAAGGAGCCAATGGTTATCATATCCCCCGACAGAAGCGATTTCACGTATTCATCTGTATCTTTCCTCCGCGAAACTAATAGCTCCGTGGAAATAGTTGATGTGGGTTTTGCCTTCAACAAAGGGCCAGTTGCTGCTAGAATGTTTAATGCCCCAAGATGGTCTACTAAATTTGATGTATCAATGGCATCAAATAAACGAGGAGCTCCAGTTCCTTGTTCGGGGTATTCATATGGGTCCAGGACAAAGGGTTCAAACTGCCAGTTATCACAATATTCCTGTCGGGAAGTCATGCCATACTCTTGGCCTTGAAGTGTATTGCAAAACACTAAAGCATCAGCACACGCGAAGCGGAGTACCCACTTTGGGAATACTGCATGAAATGTGTTTACGTAGACACGGAACTGGGCGAACGCAGCCCTGATAATAGTGGGCGTGCCACCTAGGCTATCGGGGGTATAATCCAGAGGCGATCCTTTTACAATCGGCGAGTATGCGGTGGCTAGGTGGAATCCTAGCAGCGGCTGAGTGCCATAGTGAAGTACTAGCCTTTCACTCTGTGTCCCAATCATTGGATTCATATGTAGTGCCTTGGGAAAGGAGTCCGTGTTTGGTGCAATGACTCCTTCTCTCCAAAACTGGTCATAGAACTTATGGCTCTCATTGATATGGGTAATATCACAAGGTGCAGCGGAGCGGATCCCGGTCATCACTTTTGTAGAGCCTACAGTATGTTTCTGTAGATCTTTGGCCTTCTTTATCATCAGTTCGAGCTTTTTCTGTTGATCTTTGAAAGCCTGCTCATTTAAGGGATCTAAGGCATAAAATTCCCACATTCTCATAACACGGGAATACGTATCCTGCGTGCAGAATCGAAGTGTTTTGCCATATTTCCCATCATTCCAGTTCGAAATACTGTTGCTGATCTTGACAAGCTTTTTTGCTTGACTGCGCAATAGGTCGAGGGCTGTGTCATTAATCAAAACGTTATTGTAGATATTCCATATATCCTCAATATTCGTGTCGTTCGTGCTGTCAATGATGAGAGTGTATAGTAACATGTTGCGGGCTATTATAGGGTCAGCAGCAAGACAGTCAACAGGGAAAGCCTCGATGTATACCGATAATTTCTCCTTCCAAGTCACAGCAGGTAACGTCTATCTTTCGATTCCCTAGCCATATATTAGTAGCTAAGCTCAACATAGAATTTCGAGAAGCGCTCGCTGAGCTTACCTGAACCCAGATCTGCGTATGCTGTGAACAGCACATTGCGAACATCCCCGCATCCAAGGAGGAGTAGAGACACATCCTGATCCGGGGGAAGAGAGTGCGTAAGACACACCGCTGGGGTGTTCCCAGTAGCATAGAAGAATTTGGTAGTAAGAAGGCGAGATGGCACAGGCATTTTGCCTAATTAACTGCGTGATATTCAGATACTTTGCCTGGTAGATTGCGGCTGCGTCCGCGTTGAAACCCGTGATGGCTTGGACACAAGAAAAACCCTGCACCTTACTTCCGGCCATGTAGCTATGTATTTGAAAGTGGTTACCCAGGCAACGCTAGCTACCAAATTAACGACGTCAGGCCTTAGAAAATGAATCCCATAGGAGAATATTGTACGCCTGTGTTTTCTTGCTAGTAACTGGCGAGAGTCTTCATTAAATATGCAGGGGATATGCTGGGCTGGATAAACCCAACTGTCTCTTTCACATTTGCAGTATCGTTTGATAAATATTACAGTGACAGCGTCACTTTTGCTGCATTACACTTCTCCTCATCCTCCACTGCAGCTACATAGACTGCGTAGAAGGTCTCCCGCATGTTCTTGTCTAGAAATTGACTCCATCCAGCAATTTCGTTTTTGTAGGTCTCCAGCAAGAACTGTAGATCCAAAAGATCGGAGAGTTTTCTGTTTGAGAACCATGCGGTGAGTTTTGTCTCAACTTGCCATGTAATATGGATGACATTGACCCGGCTTCCTTGCGGCGTAGGGAATGCTGGGGTTATAGACTCGTAAGACTCCGCTTCGTCAAGCTTTGGTGTACCTAGTGCGCCTGTAGATAAGATGAAGGTTAGTATATAGTGCCGAATGCGAATGGCCGCAGTTTGGACACTTCTAACCTGAAAGAGTTATATTTGCACCAACAACCTGACCATCTTCTCCGATGTCAACGAAAAGCCTCTCTTGAACAGTGCCGGAGACGAGGTGAAACGACAGCAAAGCCCTGTTTTTAGGTTTAGCCATAGACTTACGGGCCGGCAGTAAGGTCATACCAATCATGCTGTTCTAGGATAGATCTTATCTCGGTCGTGTCCTTGGCCAGGACGAGAAGACTAAGGTCGTGCGTTTCCCGATATGATCCGCGAAGATTCAGTGCCCATCCCCCAAACCAAGCAGTCTTCGTACCGGTGAATGCCTGCTCAAGATAGGATGCAGCTTTGGCTAGTTGGCTTTGCTCCGCCTTTGCTGCGTTCCGCTCTAGATCCCTAAGATCATGAGGGGAGCTTTCGCCAAAGTATTTAGCTTTCTTGTGGGGGATGCCATTCGGTTTTTCATACATCTTGAAGCTCGATTTTAAAAGCTTCCCTAAGAATGATACCAGTCCCCTTCTAGGTATTCCTTTACGAGAAGCGTGCCGTGCGCCTCTGCGAGTAGTTCGTGTAAACTACGCGTCAATATGTAAGGTTTGCCTGTAATATGATACTTAGCAAGCGCTTCCACGAGCAACCTGACGTGTATGAATCCGTGGCAAGGATTTAAACCTTGCTCTTTGACCGTTGGCCGCTGAATGTAGATTTATATCCTTTTTCTTCACTAACAAAGTAGCTTAAATGAGCCTCAACCTGCAAAAGCTGTCTCACGTGACTATGACGACAAAATCCGACCAAGAAACGGAGCTTGAAACAAACAGCAAACGAAGTCGACGACAACTTCAACGGACGGCATGAATGATGTTAGAATAGCGCCTCTTTTCCAGTTCTTACTCACGGGTTTAGTTTGCTTGAACGTCGCGTAAAGAGATTCCGCCAGTTCAGCACCTGCGCGATGACCCTCCTTCAGTCCAGCCTCATCTGGATCGTGTATGCGGTTGTTGTCGCGATCTTGGTCGCGATAGCTTCGGTGTTTGTCTATATTTACCAAGCTCCGAGAGAACGATCGGGACTGGTATCGGCAGTATGCATTCTCACTGTATCAGCTTTGCTAGCTACCGTTTTACTCCTACCAGTGGACATTGCCTTGATATCATCTACCAACTCGCGCAAACTGGGCCAGCGGAAGGATTGGGCGACTCCGGATGCTGTCGACAGTATCGTGCGATCTCTCACGATCGTCTATTATTCTCTTTACTCGTTTGATACCATCCTCTGCTTGCTCGTCATTCCATTTACGTACTTCTGGTATGAGGAATATGATGAGCTTGCTGAACGGCAGGACTGGAGTGCCTTCGGAAAGAGATTCTGGGGTGCCTTTCGATACACGATTGCATTTCTTGTAGTGACAATCATCCTATTTCTGGTCGGGTTTTTCGTCCCGGCTGCTCGGAATAAAGCCGGAGCAGGGCTTGATCTTGACTATTTTAAACATCTGCTCACAGAGAATAGTACGTATTTGTGCGGAACTTCTTTCGTTGGTGACAAATAAAACTGACCTCTTCTTTGTAACTCTAGACGGCGAAAGAGCTTTGACATTTGCTCTGGGTTTGCTGACGGTAATTGGAATCGTTGTTTACGTTCTTTATACATCAACCGGCCTTGCGCTCTTCCCTGTATCGTTTATCAAAACAGCGCCCTCTGTCTCTAGCCCTTCTCTATACGCTACAACCGCTTCAAGGCTGGAGGAGAATGTTGAACGCCAACGTCAGCTCGAAGGCCGATGCGGAGGTAATCTCGATCATTTATCGTCAAAGGAGCGACGAGAGCTTGACTCGCTAGTTCGCGAGGAGCGCACTTTGAGACGTCGACAGCGCCTTGCAGAGTCTAATGCAGGCGACGGAAGAGGATTCCTAGTGAAAGCATGGCACAAAATAGGGGCCGTATTCCGTCCCATCAAGCTTCTCGGAGGGCTGCTCTTGCTCCTGCTTTCCATCATTATCTGGGTCTCGATGCTGCTTACAGGGATCGACAAGGCGACGAATTCTATTTGCAAACACAACTGCGGTTACATCCTAGCGAAGGTTAACGTGTTCAACCCTATTAATTGGGCCCTTCTTCAATCTGCGAAAGTCTTCCCCATCGACTACATACTCTTCACAGTGTTGGTGTTACACTTTTTCAGCAGCTCAGTTGTTGGAGTTGCAACCGTCGGGATTCGCTTCTTATGGGTTAGAATATTCGGTATACGGAAAGGGCATACCACTCCTCAAGCTTTGCTGCTTGCCACAGTGATGCTTGCTCTTATTATTTTAGCACTTAACTTCTCTATATCCATGATGGTGGCGCCTCAATATGCGACGTACGGTCCACAGACGTTCTGTGACATTCCATCCGAATCGGGGGAACACGGTATAACCTGCGAGCACCGGCCACAGGATGTCAAGCCCTGTTCTGAACTGACGAAAAATCACTCGGCCAAGGACGTGTGCACTCCGAGCGTTGTTAGCGTTTTCTTGAACCGAATCACGCTTAATTACCCATTCTTCGGCATGGTTAATTTCTGGGCCCAGTTTGCTTTCCTAGGTAAAGGCACTTTCTCAGTCTATTGAGTTACTGCTGCTAATTTTCATCATAGGTATTTCACTCATTGTCTTTATCACCACGCTCTTCCGGACTCCTCAACTTGATGAGCAACAGCTGGACGAGGACGCGGAGGAAGCCGAAGAAGAGGGCCTGCTTGCCTCTACAGGTAGGAGATTTGGTGCTACATGGGAAGATATCATGGGCCGGGCACCCAACCCACACCCTGCTGCTGCAGGTAGAGGTTCCCGCGATAATGCATATCATGATGACCACTAAGGCTTATGAGATTTTCGGACGAATGGTCTATAATGGTAGGTTGGAGGGTAGAGAAGGATGGAAAGGTGGAAATAGTTTGTTACATTATTACATACCAGACCCTGAGGGGCTTCTTTCATAACGAGGACATATTCATAATCCCGGAGGACGTGTCATAAAGCATACATTAAATACTGATTCATCTTACATCAATCATTGCTCATGAAATTCACTCTGTGCGTAGGAGGGCAAGAGCACTCTCAAATGCCTTGACCACGTTGGAATCTGTATACATACAAAGTTAGCAACGTTAAGATGTAGGTATAACCAGGCTGACGTACAATGTGCTTTCTTTTCTTCTAGATTTGCTTCTGACTTCTGGACATGATCCATGCGAGTTTTAAACCTGGTTCGGGTTAATTGCCACGCTATTTCCCGAGGAAACAAATAGGACTCCACGAACCTCTTATAAGCTCTATCTTCATCACGGAATGTAGTTGTCTGCGACCACGCCATAAACACCTGTATAGCAAATCAAACAAAGGCGGATTAGAACAAGACATCAAACTATAGTAGAGTAGTGAGACTAACTTCAAGGAGATCAGCAGTCTCTTTCTGCAGGGTATTTTCAGCTTTGGATCTTTCGTCCATTTCTTCGGTAAACCGCTGTTGCAGTTGTTCCCAGGTACAACCTTCTAGTTCACGGGCTAGACTGGAGAGCTCATCATCAGGTACCGGGCTGGGTTTAGGTGTTGGTTTAGGTGTTTGTCTCGGCGTTGGTTTGGATATAGGAGTGGGTATAAGTGATCTCTTTCGCCGATGCCTAGGTTCCGTCATAGGCTCTACCATAGATTCTACTACGGTTTCCTTAGTTGGCGATGCGGGAACAGATGCAGGAACAGACGCGATGGTAATGAATGCATCTTCCTCATCTACCTCATCCTCCTCCCTTGAAGCCAGGTTGATCTTTGGACTTCTGGGGTAGAGAGGAGAGTCTACCATGGGAGAGTCTGGGTCAAGAGAAGAGCCTGGCACGGGTGTCCCACTCCTGTCTTCTGTCTCAATGTCGGTCTCCATGGTAGCTGGTTTCTTTGAAGTCGTGATAGTTAATATAAAGTTTATGTCCTTTTTAGGATGTTTATAGTGAAGCAAATTCATGGTTGTCGCGCACGACCAACTAGATAATTCCACATCCAATTAAGCCCACCTACTTCCAGCCATCCCTAGGCCTCTCCTTAGGCATCTTTCTAGGCCTCTTCTTTCTACCCATCTCCCTAGGCCTGTTATCTAGGCATCTACTTAAGCCTACGCTCTAGGCTCTTTTCTAGCTATCCCCCTAAGCCTGCTCCTTAGGCATCTCTCTAGGGCTTCTCCTAACCTTACTCCCTACCCTTCTCCTTAGGCCAGAGGGAAGTCTGGTTGTGGGCCAAAGGAAAGAAGAGTGCCCTTAAGAAAAAGAGCGTCACGGCATTACATAATCATATCTCGTGGCGGGATCAGGTGACATCATCGGGGCTCAAGCGACGACGACGATATCAAACAACCTTGGAAGTTCAACCGACGCTTTTGTGTATTGTCACAGGTTGATATCATGACGAGACACTTCCAGGGACTACAATAAATAAGGGATCTTCGCTTATAACGGCACCAAGCCATGACCCAATACATGTTCAGTGGTTTAGCGCTGCTCCCTGGTGTTCGGCGAAAAGGCACGACCGGCTTGGATTGGAGAGACTGTGGAAGCTTGACCACGACGCAGCTGCTGAGGATTACCTGACATGGGTTGCCACGTATGTTCGCAGCCGCCCAGTTCACGGCTGGGGTTTTACTGCCCAACCTGCGCCCGCAACCAGCTATACGGCCTCCGATACAACCATGCGAGAGTGCTGCTAGACAAGGATGCAGCAGGAGCGCAGATCGAAGCGTCGATAGAGAAGAATACGCGAGAGAACGCAGAGATACTGGGCGGTGGTGATATTCTGCGATTATCTGAAGATGTTGGTGGAGCTGAGCCGGAGCCGTCAAGGCTGTTGATTCAGACCAAGCGCACGGCTATATCACAGTCTGCTGGCCGGACAGAGGATATACGGTCTCACATATCTACGCTGGAGAAGGAGATTGCAGATGGGAAGAAGGAGATTGCTAGGCGGCGGGCGGTTCTGGCTCAGCGGCGGTCTGATGCAGAATCGGCTAACTATGAGGTGACAAGCCGACGGGCTCGGGCTTTGACAACAGTCCAGAAGAGCATCAAAGCGAAGGAGAAGCAATGGAACAGCGTGCACGAAAAGGCGGTAGAGTCACGGGTGTTCCTTAGCAGAGAGGTAGCCAGCCTTTTCGGCTTCCGTCAACGAACGAGGCGGAAGAGAGGGGACTTGACAAACCAGTTCTCCATCGGAGGCGTCAATATCGTCGACCTTCGCCAGATGAATAGTAAGTCTAGCTCGCCTTGCTACGTATCGTTTCCTCTGACTAACTAACGAACTTGTAGGTGCAAATCCTGCGCATATAACTGCGTCTCTGGGCAATCTCGCCCGAATGGTAATGCTGGTATCCCATTATCTTGGCCTAAGACTGCCCGCAGAAGTAGTGGTGCCTCACCGCGGCCACCCTTTACCGGCTGTCTACACACTCTCATCATCCTACATGCCACGCCGACAGGACTCCCTTGGCTCTTCGCCTAACTTCTCCCCTACCCAATCATTGCACAACCCTCGAAGCGCAGAGGCCATGCTCTTCCCGCGCCCTCGACCGCTCTTTATCGACCGGACTCTGCCCAAGCTAGCCAAGGAAGACCCCACGGGCTACGCACTGTTTATCGAAGGCGTGGCATTACTGGCATGGGATGTATCCTGGCTATGTCGAACGCAGGGCCTACATCTAGGCTCAGAGTCATGGGAAGATGTCTGTGATATTGGCCGGAACCTCTGGCAACTGCTGGTTGCTCCGGAGCCACTACTCAAAGCCCTGGCAAGTGACCAAGCAAACAATGATACGAAAGTAAATGGAAACGCAAACGCAAACACAAACACAAATGCAAATGCGCATGAGAATGAGAATGAGAACGAGAGTGGAAATGGGAACGGCTTACGAAGAGTTCGATCTATGCCTATACTCGGCCACTTCTCGCATGGTTCAGCACATACCTTCCTCGGCTCATGGGAAGGAGTGGAATTCATGAAGACATGGAAGTTGCCATCTCCCGTGAAGATAGCAGATAAGTTGAAATCCACCTTACTAGGCGAGATGGCGAATGCAGAGTGGGAGTTACTGGCAGAGGGAGAGTGGGAGGAAGAAGGCGGGCAGGGACAGACTGCCGATAAAGAAGAGGTGGTTCTGCTCGAGTGAGTGAAATGTGGTAACTATTGCCACAACTGCATTATTGACCCAAAGTGTGGTAAGGTTGGATAAAAGAATCCATGGCGTCCGGTTGGTTACATGGGAGGCGAATAATAGATTTTTTTTTATACTTTATTTCTTTCGTGCACTGTCGTTCGTTCGTTACATGTCGTCGTAGCCTATCTTACATACATGCAAGTCATGAATTCGTAAAAGGAAACCTACCCCATCTCAAAGTCTAGATCGAGTTGACTTTTTTCTCTTTTGGTTCTTTCGATTAAAGAGCGGTTAATTGCTTGTGGGTCGATTCGATCGAGATCTTTGTTTTTTTAGCGATCCGGCATCAAGTTAAGATTTTAGATTAACTGGGTCCAAACAGGGATTGGATGGGATGTGGTAGGGGACAAAGTTATGGAGACAAAGATGAGAAAGGAAAACTGGCGGCATGCTACCACCTGCTGGTAAACATGGATAGGTTAGGGACTTTCAACATCTGCTCGCCGGGCAGTAGACGAGGCGCAGATTCATCTCTGACAATGCCTATGTGGACTGGTTGGAGCGGGAAGGTCTCGCCTAGCCAGATGCCAATGACATGTTCCAGGACAACCTGCTGAATGACGATACCGCTCTGTGGCAGGGCCGGAAGCCACTGTCCGTCGATATCAAACTACGCTCGTTAACACAGAATAACATAGCATGAAAAGAAAGAGAAGCCGGAAGATGGAAAGTTACCTGTATGAATGGATGCTGTTGGCCGGCGCCTCGACGACAGACAGACAGACGTAGTGTCCATGCTGGCCTTATGCCAGGGAAGACGACAGAGTGGCCACGGTAGCGGTGTCGGTCGTCGTTGACGTAAATCTCAGTGATGCCGAGCCGGACGAGGTCAGTGAAGAAAGTGACTGACTGGGCCTGCTGGAAGGAAGTGTATGTAGCGCGTGCCAGGTACGTTGATGGATCAGACTGTTGTGTCGGCCAGGAGCCTACTCTGATGCTTGAGTTGATCCATGAGTTCCCTGGCGGCATGCAGCCTGCGTCGAAGTAAGGCTCAACACCACCTCTATTAGTGGGTAATATGGCACGGCATTTCATGGACTGGTATGTATAGTTAGCAGGAGTAGATTGTAAGTTGAGGGAGAGGGAGCTTTTTAAGAAGAGGGTGTGTACATCACAAACGAGGCGTAGTCTGTGTAGATCTGCGTCTCTGACTCTGGATATCTGTTTATCAAAGGGGGCTGTAGGGTGGTCGAATATCCAGTTTGGTCGGCCGTCACTTTCATCCAAGGCCAGGTCAACCACGCCAATACCATCTGTCTTGACTGCTAGGAACGTGCTGTCTCCAAACCGGTAGTCCTTGTATTGTAGGGTATATTTTTTATCTTCTTTTTCATATTCATGTTCATATTCATATTCATCCTCACGGACCTTATCTGGATCCGAGAGATGGCTGATGTACGCACGGCCTCCAACCCGCACAAGATGTATCCTGACCGTGTCCCCACGTACATCTACCGTCTCGAGCTCAAACCTGGAATCCAGCATGACCAACGGCGAGACATCCAGAGTCTGAAGCTGCGCAGCCAGCCTGACGAGAAACTCCAGCCTGCCGACGTCATAGTTTGATATCAAGTTCCATACTTCATTGGGGAGGGTAGAAATGCCCCTGCGGACATCTACACCTGTATCTACACCTGCACTACTAGCAGTGGTATCAACGTGAAAAGCGCCGTGTATGTCTACCAGCCCCGTCGAAGAGGAGAGGAAAGTAGGCTCTATCAGGTCGAGCAGACGGCTGACGGAGCCCGGGGCCAGGTGGCTGATGAAGGAGAGACAGCGGCAGTGGATGAGCACGGCTCTGTCTGTGTATCTGACGCCCGGGAAGCGTCTGTGCTGGACGAGGACGCCCTGGACGAAGACCTGGCCGCCTGCATGCTGGGGCTGTTCCTGGAGGGAATTGCAGGAGCGGGACTGGTGCAGGGGGAAGAGACGGTAGCTGGCTGGCTGGTTGACGGCGACGTCGTGCTGGCAGAGCGGGCAAGTCGGGTGGAAGTACGGATGTCTCTGTGCCTCCGTCATCGTCTGCTCCCTCTCTTCAGCCCGGGACTCTTCTCGCGTTGTCTTTGTACGAATATCTACGGTGTCTGCCTTTCCGGCTGTCTCGTCAAGCAGTCCACTATCGTGAAGGAGCCGCATCACATGACTGTCTAACTAAATAGGTAGTCGGCGGTATCTCGTCTCCAGCATCTTAGCCTGACGAGCGTGAAGACGAGTATCCGGGGTGTATTACTCTCTGGACTAGCTACGAGCGCTGGTCTCGATGTATTTACCGTTGGGAGGGCATTAATTCCCTTTGTGTCACTCCTACAACTCCTACAACTCCGTACAGCCGGTCTATGGATCAAAACCAGGGCCAAAACCGGATTCACTTTGGTAGACCAGCCAGGAAGCGCCAGACGAACGTGCATGTCGCAGCATGTAGATACCCAGTAACGCCCTTCCTACCAGTGCTTCACAAGCCTGTCATGTACTCATGGAAACGGTAGATGAGAGCCTTGTTCGCGCAGTATGAGAGGAAGAGATGGTCCGGGAGCATAAGGAAGCATTCCACGATATGCGGAGGCGGACACCGGTCCTGGCGCTCGCTGGGCCGTGTACTCCGTATAGAATGCGATATCCTTGTGCAGGTCACCTTCTCCTCTGCATGGTCTCGGACTGTCTTCACGACCACCGTCGGGCTGACGAGGTAGACGTGCGCATAGCCGCCGACGCCAACGCAGCCGTGTTTGCTTAGGCCAGGCATCACGACCATTCACCTCCTTTTCCTGCGGCTGCTCCTTTGTTGTTATCGTGTCTA
Organism: Nannizzia gypsea CBS 118893; assembly: GCF_000150975.2. Lineage (NCBI taxonomy): Eukaryota > Fungi > Ascomycota > Eurotiomycetes > Onygenales > Arthrodermataceae > Nannizzia > Nannizzia gypsea. The sequence continues at coordinate 867,385 of NW_003345198.1, forward strand.
TCGTCTCCCATCGGCCGCCCACGCCACATCACCTTGCTTAGCACCGTCACCGTCGCCCCGAGTTTCACCAGCGACGATCCGGTCTAGCCAACCAGGCGCATCTCGCAGTCCCCTTGTAGTCCGACCAGCAAGGCCCACTCGACTAACTCCGACTTCTCCAACCGCGTCCCCTGACTTGACTTGACTTGGCCTGGAGGAGGAAAAAGAAAGAAGAGAAGAGGAAGTAGAAGAAGAAGAGAGAAAGGCCAACGTTGTCCCTCTTGTTGCCTTCAAAGGGGGCTCCTTTCCCTTTCCTCCTTTCCTCCTTTACCCTCTCTCCTTTCTTTTGTCTTCCCGCGTCTTCACCACTTCTTCTCTCTCTCTTTCTTCCCTTTACCTTCTCTCTCTTCCTCTTCTTTTGTCTTCTTCTCTTCTATCACTTCCTAACCTCCTAAATTCATCAATCTCTCACTCTTTTCTCCTTTTTGGCCAGGCTGAAACTCGTAAGCGTCGCGTACCGTAAGTAATAAATGTACCAGATACCGCCCTGATACCAGCCAAGCGCTGGTTCCTGTCATTAAAACCTTGTTCCTGGCGCTAGGCCTGCTTCGGGCTAAGAGCGGCCACGCAAGTCTCTTCCCAGTCCTGCCTCTCAACCAATCACCTGTCTTGGTTCTTCTGTTATGCTGCCGCTTTACGTGAGTCAGGGGGGCCAGCGGGGCGGCTCTTCTGCCGTGTGACGCTCCGCCAGCGAACGGGAAACGCGTATCGGTATTACCAGCTGACTTTAGCTTTTCCCCCTTCTCTCTCTCTCCTTTTGTCTTTTTCCCTTAATAAGAACTTCTTCCTCTTCTTCTTCTTCCTCCGCTTTTTCTCTTTCTTCTCTTTCTTCGTCAACTTCGACTTCGTCTTCATCTCCAGCTTCAAGGGTCGCTCCTTTTTGTCGTTCATTTCTTGCTGTTGCTTTAAGGACGTTGCTGAGACAACTCCTGTTCCACTCCTTATCCAAGACTCTCGCTCTTTAGACGACCTGTCTGTCCTTGACGGTGAGTGGCGCTTATACGCTTGTACGGAGTAGTAGGGAGAGAGAGAGAGAGAGAAGACTCAAGAGTCGAGATATGAAAGATAGGCTGACTGACTGATGTAGAAGATGCGTTACTCTTTCTACCTCGGAGCTGCGCTCGCAGCCTCCGTCACGACCGTTTCCGCTGAGGCCGGTTGCACCAACGACGGCGGCAACTGGTACTGCGAGGCCGTTGACCTCATCAAGTACGCCGGCTTCAAGACCTCCGGCACCTACGATGAGGTTTCCAGCATGGACGCCGGCTCCATGACCTGCGGCACCCAGTCCAAGTCCTACGACAGCGCTTTCGGCCCTCTCGGAGAGGAGGTAAGCTTGATCCTGATAAAGCAGAAGATAAAGGAATAGAGACTGACGAGAGCAGCTGTCTATGCACTTCCGTGGTCCATTGAACCTGCACAACGTTGCCGTCTACAACTTGGGCTCCGAGACTTCCAAGCGCGACCTCAAGCCATCCATCCACGAGCGTCGCCACGGCCACTCCCACCAGCGATTCCACGAGAAGCGCGCCGTCGGAGACAAGGTCGTCGCCACCATCAACGGCCAGGTCGTCTCCTGGACCAACGAGTACGGTGGTGGCGCCCCCGCTGCTCCCACTCCTGCTCCCGGCTCCAACGACCCCCATGTCAAGAGCACCGGCGGTGATTCCTACGACAAGCCCAAGTCCCCATCCAAGGGCAGCTCCAAGGCTCCCACCATTCCTGCTGGCAAGTGGGGACGTGTTGCCTACTACAGCTCCGAGTCTGGTGAGAGCAACGGCCTCACTTTCTTGAACAACGAGGGTGCCTGGGCCAAGGGTGTCACTCAGGCCTTCGGATGCGCTCTCTCTCTTGCTGCTGATAACCTCTTCGGCATCGCCAGCACCCCATCCACCCCCAAGGAATCTTCCGTCCCCGATGGCAAGGAGATCATCATTATGACCGACAAGCAGTGCGATGGAGACAGCTGTGGCTTCACCCGTCCTGGTGCCACTGCCTACCGTATGTTCCCACAAACTACATAAACTAACAGTTCTATATACATGTACTAATTACCATTCAATAGACGGCTTCGGTGGTCAGGATAAGATCTTCCTCGTCAAGCTCGACATGCCCTACACCGGCAAGCGCTCCGACTCCATCTACAACCCCGTCGACATGCCTGCCTTCTGGCTCCTCAACGCCAAGATCCCGCTCGTCTCCCAGTACCCTCCAAACCCCAAGTGCACTTGCTGGCCCAACTGCGGTGAGTTCGACGTCCTCGAGGTTCTCGCTCCAGGTGACCGTCGCTGCAAGTCCACCTACCACACCGAGCAGCCTCACTCCGGCGGCTCCAGCTACTACTTCGACCGCCCAACTGAGCCAACCACCGTCGCCGTCGTCTTCAACTCTGGCGACAAGACCCTCTACGTCAAGGTTCTCAAGGACATGAAGGACTTCCCCGAGACCCTCGACCCCGAGGAAGTCAAGAAGATCTGCAGCGACGTCCCCAAGACCAACGTCTTCGCCCTCGCCTCTTAAGCAAGAAGCCTGAGCTAATCCCGTCGATGTTTTCTTTCTTTTCTCGTCTTGTCCTTTCTTAACTGTTATCTTGATATCCATGCCTTGCAAATAGCTCCCTCTCTGTTTTATATACATACATAAATACATACATACTCCCGCTCGGTGTTGAAACAGAATCGGCGCACTCCGGTGACCAATGCTCCCCTTTTTACCTCCTTTACTTCACTTTTAAATTCACGAGATGATCTTTTTCCCCCTTTTTTATCTTCTTCCCCCTTCACAAGGAGGCGTTAAGCGGAATCCGGACATCTGGCTGACTGACGAAACCCCTTTATTTGTTCTTTTTACTCTTGTATCTACCTCCTTCAATGATCAAATTGTCTCTCTTCAACGGTTTTTTTTATCTATATATACATATATGTAGATGCATCTGTAGACGGCGCGTACAAGGACACCCCTGATAGTTTAGAATTACCTGTATGCCCCTGACAGCCAATATGAGGACGGGCCAGCGTATTCTTATAACGTCCTCAACTTAACCCGTCAACTCCTGTTAAATCCACCTGCCTACGTACGGTCCAGGCTTTACTCGCTAGAAGCTCCCTACTTACATCTCGTCTTATCTCGTCTAATCCTTCTTGATATTTGTCTTCTTTGTCTTCCAACTGCTTTATCTGCGACATCCCGTGACTTCCCAGAAAAATTGACCAAACTTGACACACGACCAGAAAGACAGCAAGACAGCACAGAAAACAGACACCAGCAACATCCAACCGTTCACCAAGACACCTCTTCGTCGGAGGATATATCAATTCCATCGCTTCAGGGCCAGTCGTTCGCTACTCTCCTCGTTGTGGTGTCGTTTGCGCAGCCGGCGCTTTTCCCTCGCATACCTACCTAGTTCATACCGTCCGACTTCCCAGGGCTGTCTGGCTTACACCTACGAAGCGAGATAGAGACGAAGCAGATATACGACCATTGCAATTGGGATATTGATTGGATATGGCTATGTGCTCTGCATAAAACGGACGGGCGGTTACATTCATACGCTGGACTAAAGACGACGGAAGGGTGCAGCAAGCGGAAACCGATAGTATCTTGCCGGGCAAGGTACACATACACATACCTACATACACACATACATGACGACAGCCGGAAATAGAGAACGGAAACCCGCTTAATACCCCAAGATGGAGGGTGAGTTGAGTCGGCCTGCTTCGTTGGCGCCGGAGTGCGTATGCTAACGCCGTGAATAGCCCCTGCACTGTCCGGCCTAGACGCCATACCACTCGATAAGTTGAAAGACGAATATCTCCGACGGTCATGCGGAAGTAAGAAGACAAACGCATATAACACGCCCGCTCACGTAGCTGCGTTGTTCCTCATACTTGCCCTCAGCACATTCGGTACGTCATCCCCCCATCTTCACACTTAGCTCGGGTTGTATTTGTGACATGCTAACGCCAATTACCAGCCTGTGCGTTCCCTATAATAGCACGACGGTTCCCGAAACTACCTATACCGCGCCGTTTCCTCTTTTTATCCCGCCATTTCGGAACGGGTGTGCTTATAGCTACTGCGTTCGTACATCTGCTACCTACAGCGTTCATATCCCTGACGAGCCCATGTCTGCCGCGGTTCTGGAATAAGGGGTATCCTGCCTTTGCGGGGCTGGTGGCTATGGTTGCGGTGTTGATGGTGGTTTGCATTGAGATGTTCTTTGCCATGAAGGGGGCTGGTCATGTTCATGGATCGGAATATGATACGCTCATAGGGGATATGCACCATGATCATGACCATGGCCATGGACATGAGAACGGATCATCGGTACAAATGGGGAAAGTACGTCGAAAGCCACCGGCTAGGATAGTCATAAGCGCTTCGACGGAGAACCTAGTCGATGGAGCAAGTCCGCTTATGCCGAACGGTAATGGCAGAGCTCAACTTGGCGGAGAAACGACAGATCCAAGTGACGATGAAGATCTAGATATAGATCTGGAAGAACTTGATCCGCAGCCAGACGACAACGAGTCTGTACTCGTACACTCTAGACACCAAGGACATGCCCACCACCACCACCGTCACCACAGCCACGACAACCACATGAGCGAACAAAGCGCTCAAAAACAACTCCTTCAATGCCTCCTTCTCGAAGCCGGAATCCTTTTCCACAGCATATTCATCGGTATGGCTCTCTCCGTAGCCACGGGAGCAAACTTTCTAGTCCTACTAGTCGCTATATCCTTCCATCAGACGTTTGAAGGCTTCGCGCTCGGCGCACGCATAGCGGCTCTAATACCCGCTCTGTTCCCTGCCTCCTCACCCAAACCGTGGCTCATGGCTCTAGCGTACGGTGCGACTACACCTATAGGCCAGGCTATCGGGCTCGGTGTACATAACTTGTATGATCCAGCGAGCACCACGGGCTTGCTGATGGTTGGACTGACGAATGCGTTCAGCAGTGGTTTGTTACTATTTGCTGGATTGGTGGAGTTACTTGCTGAGGATTTCCTGAGTGATAGAAGCTATGAGACTTTGCAAGGACGGAACCGGCTTGAAGCCGGTATTGCTGTTGCCGCTGGTGCGTCGTTGATGGCATTGGTAGGGGCTTTTGCTTAGCTTGTCTTTCCCCCTACCTCCTTTTTTTTGGGCCGGCTATTTACTATCTGTTCCTACTTGGTATCATTTGGCTATATTATGGAGTTTCAATGTATTTCTATCCACGGTTTAAGTTAAGTTATATGGTTATTAATTTTGGACATTGTAATTTTGGTTTTTTGTTTTGTTTTTTCCTCAATGACCCCGAAATGTTTTGTTCATCAATCAGATCAGACTTTGGAAAGAAAGTATCAATAAAGTCATTTCTCTTATACCGGATGGTATTCATTAACGTCAATCAATAAGTCAATAAAGCCAGTAAATCTACTGCAGGGACTCAATGACCATAGCACTAGCACCGCCTCCACCATTACAGATACCCACACATCCAAGCTTCCCCTTTTTCTCACGCAAGACACCCAAGAGAGTAGTCAGGATACGAGCACCGCTAGCTCCGAGTGGGTGACCCAGCGCAACAGCGCCACCGTGGATGTTGACCTTCTCCTCGGAGAGGTTGAGGAGCTTCAAATTTGCCAACGCAACAACGCTGAATGCCTCGTTGATTTCAAAGGCGTCAATGGCACTTTGTTCGACACCAGCGTGTTTAAGAGCCTTGGGGATGGCGAGGGATGGAGCAGTAGTGAACTTGCTGGGTGCCTGGGCTGCGTCACCCCATCCGAGGATCTTGGCCATGGGCTTGAGGTTGAGCTCCTTCAGCTTGGCTTCGGAGACGAGGACGAGGGCTGCAGCGCCGTCATTAAGGGGGGAGGAGTTGGGGGCAGTTACGGTGCCGCCGTTGGGGATGAAAGCGGGCTTGATGGCCCGGAGTTTGTCGGGGTTAAGCTAGTTGTTTGTATTAGTCGTTGTGTGATGCATCTGAGATAAAGGAAACTCACGTTTTTGGCTTCTTCGTCCTTGTCGACGATGGTGGATGGTTTTCCACGGAAGCCGGGGATTTCAACTGGTGCAATCTCTGCACTGAGAGCACCGGAGTTCTGTGCAGCTTGAGCACGCTGGTATGAGCGGATGGCATACTCGTCTTGCTGCTCACGGTTGAATCCGTGATCCTGAGCACACTCCTCCGCCTGGAGACCCATGAGCTCCTGCTTCCCATATGCATCCATCAAACCATCCTTCATAATACCGTCCGTAAGCCCCTGGTGGCCATACTTGGCTCCGGTACGCATATTTGGGAGGTAGTGGGGGGTGTTAGACATTGACTCTGTTCCACCGGCGACAACGATATCGGCATTACCAGTCATGATAGTCTGGGCACCCAGTATGACTGCCTTGAGACTGGAGGCGCACACCTTGTTTACAGTAGTGCAGACAGTCGAGTCCAAGAGTCCAGCTCCCAGTGCGCATTGCCTAGCAGGGTTCTGGCCGACACTGTTGCAACGTCTATTAGCGTACAAGCTACCCCTGGTAAAGAGGAGGGACATCTTACTTTGCAGAAAGGACATTGCCAAAGAAGACTTCCTGTACATCTTCTGGCTTAATTCCCTGGGCTCTTTCAAGGGCGGCTATGCAATTTTAACACCATTAGCACTGGACAGTACCGGTTGGCAGGCAGCAACAATAGTCTGCTTATACATACCCTTGATCGCATGGGATCCCAACTGAGGGGCAGTGAGAGACGAAAGGGAGCTGCAAACCGGCCAAGTCAGTAAAGGATCTCATATTTCACCAGCTTTCCAGCTTCTACCGTAACGGATAGCTATAGGAGAGCTGTCTGTGACTTACCCAAGGAACGAGCCCACTGGGGTTCGAGCTGCGGATACGATATAAACTGTAGGACGGGAAGACATTGTGGGGAAATTTGACAATGGAGATCTAGCGATGGAGAGAGATCTGACGTATATACTGTATTAAATGTGAGATGTTCAAATATGCAGAGCAGGCGGAAGAAGAGGAAGAAAATCGAGATGTAGCTGGTTTGGTAGATTTTGGTGGTTTTGTTGAGCTCGCGGGCCTAAAATTGGATATTTAACTAGACTGGACGTTGGATCTTAGCCCGGCAGGTGAGGCCAGCGTTATCGGAGGCGCACCCGTCGCCCGTACATCCACTCTCTTCTATCAAATTTCCCTTTGAATGCATTTCCCGTCTACAATTCAGCTTTTGATTAACGAATTTATGTTATTTTATTCTATTTCATTCATCCTTCTCTTCAACTTTGGATTATTACTGTTTTTGGCATGTTGAGCCTGTTTGCATTTAGCAGGATAACTTAAGGTTTCGGTAAAAGATTATTATTAAGCCGGACGCGATAGTTAATTGCGCTTAAATCCGACCTTTCACTCCAACGTTGGAAACAAAACATTCACATTCCTCTCAAAGGCCAGGATGCTTCTCTTCTTTGGCAGCACCATATGCTTATGGTACGGGAATGGTGGATCTTTCACAGGATGATTGCGACGTTATCGAGCGATACCCTTTAAATGACTCACTCGACAGGCTACGCGACCTGCTGCAGATGCAGAGAAGGTCTACGACTCCGATAATGCTGCCTCTGACAGTCTCAATCTCTATAGAGGTGCAATAACAAAACTTGTCTCTGCACTACTGGCAACTGATGCAGCATCAAATCTTTCGTCACAGATAAACGATCAAACAGTGGATCTGGACCTGGCATCCTTATATACGCAACTCCGGAAAGGGAAGGGAAGCTTCAACTACAGTCCCTATCGAGCCCTGGTACGCCTAGTGGTTCAAAAGGCTCCTTGGAGATCGACGTTGTCCTCCCGGCGCGGTAACGAGCAAACTCGCAAGCTGGTGGAAGAGAGGATCTTTGGCGAGATCAAGTCATGCACACACAAAGATGTTGGGGGATTTGATGCGAAGTATTTCCGAAATACAAGTTGGGAAGAGAAGTTCATCGATATCTATAAGAAGATACGGAAGCAAGACGATACTGGACTATCGGATTTCCCCGATCCGCCAATTCAAGATGATGTTCTAGATTGGTGGTTCCGATTACAGGACACCTTCTTGATGGAAACCCGTGGGATATATTACTCTACTGAAGGCAAAAAGAGCATCAAAGACTCTGATGCTGACCGCCAGGTAGACGTGCTGATGAGGGTGCGAACTGGTGAGAACGCTGTGCCAACACATAGCTGGAAGGATATACGCGTTGTCGGCGAACTTAAGCAGTCAAACTACGACAAGAAAGGAACGCTCCTTCAGATAGAGCGGTATGTATGAGACGTCTTCGCCGCCCAGCCGACCCGTCCATTCATTCACTCCTTCACTCTCTGCGGAACGGAGATGGAGATGTGGGTGACTGATCGATCGGGCCCATACAGCTCAGCTCTGACTCCTTTGATATCTGTGACGAGCCCGAACGGTTCTTCTGTGCAATTATCGGATACACGCTGATGAGCGATGATGAGCTGGGTCTAGATACATTCACCACGCTACACAACGACGGGACGCGAACTGTCTCCGTCGAGGATCTTGACACTGGTGAGAAGGAGCCGCTGCGACTAGAATCGATGCCCTTATCAGTTCAGCTGGCGGTGGTCTGCCGCGGAACGTGCTGCTATCGAACCAAAAAATATGCTGCTTCTAAGTCACAGGATGCTGTCAAATTCTCCTGGACTTCTGCCCGACGACAACCCGAGGTGAATCTTCTTCGATTAGCGCGTCAACGCGAGGTAGAGGGTGTGGCCAGGGTGATCAGATACAGATCCATCACAAGCATTGCAGAATTGCGCGAAGGCCTTGAATATTTAAGAAAGCTTATCAATTTCGCAACGTAGCACCACCAAGCACGTCGTCCTCTTCCCAACTTCAGCCACAGCTCCAGCGGTCCAAATCGTCCACGAAGCTCCAGGGCTTAAGCATCGCCAAAGGTTCATCTTCAGGCTCAGGCTCCTCGAGGAAGAGAAAGCACTCTACTCAATCTGCAGCCAAATCTCTCAAACGTTCAAGGTCGAGCAACCTTCGGTTAGATAGCGCAGCAGCAGAAGAAAAAAACGAAGTAGCAGTCTCTGTGGAGGAGACTCAGAAAGCCAGTCTTTACTCCACATGGAGATGGCCCCTTCGAAAATCGAGTCCTGCGCTGCTTGGTGATATCCCCGGCCGGCAAAGCAATCCATCAGTTTGATTCTCTCGAAGAATTGCTCCTAGCACTCCGTGATGCGATCAAAGCGCATCATTCTCTGTACATCAAGGAGAAAATCTTACACAGAGATATATCAGAGAATAACATCATCATCACCGATCCTAGTATCACCAATGGCTACTCAGGCATGCTGATTGACCTTGATCTCGCGAAGGAGCTCGATAGTGGGAGAACTGGTGCTCGCCACCAAACAGGCACGATGGAGTTCATGGCGATCGAAGTGCTACGTAATATCGATCATACCTATCGCCACGATCTTGAATCGTTTTTCTATGTGCTCATCTGGCAGTGTGCCCGAAGTAGCTGGAAGCGCTTAGGCTCCCTGAAAGACATGCCGAAGGAGAGCCTGCTAAGAAAATGGTATACAGGGAGCTTCGAGGATATTGCTAATGCAAAGGCCGGCCGTATGGGTGCTAAAGGTTTCGAGTATTTGCTGTTGGAATTTCCACCTGAATTGGAGGATGTGAAGCCGCTCTGCAGAGAGCTGCGGCAGATATTATTTCGATTTCATCAAGGTGATATTCTCACCGGAACGCCGGTCAGGTCGGAAACGCTATATGATCCAATTATCAACGCGTTCAACGAGGCAATCCAAGACTTAGAATAAATGATTACCTGGGTACTTTGACCGCGTGGTTGATGGTAATATTGCGGAGCTCGCGAACCCTTTTAGGGTACACCTGTATTTTTAGAAGATGATTACCCAGTGGCCTATCATTATATACTGTTGGGATATCCACTTTAGCTAGACTTGTACATATTACCCAAGGATACCTTGGGAATTTAGACCTTTTTTCCTATACAATCTCCATTGCTTTCCTCGTTTGAATCGATGGTGATTGGGTGGTCTAGTCAGCGATACAGAAACTGGCTAGAGAAGAGAGTCCCGTCGGGTGTTTACAATGCACAGTGCTAGAAATGGTGGTGCCCTTACCCTCTAAGAGAAATGATAACGGCGTGGTTTCTTACATGTTTTGGCTTCCAGATTGAAATATCTAACAGGCACTTGCTGCGTACTTCCTACGGAGTACCGATTCTTCTGCCCAGCATTAATTTGCCCCAACACAAACATAGTACCGAAGCCATAGGCCGTAACAATTTTTTCCAACGTTAGGGTTCCACTCCATAAATTTGGACAACGAAATTCGATACTTTCGGATGATAGTGTCACATTTATCGCCTTGAACGACCTGGTGCCACTTGTTGCATTTACATATGGCACCAGGTTGAGTGGGGGAAGGAAGGCCAGGACTTCGACAGCCCGTAGGGCTTGGACTAGGCATGCACTTCCTTGTTGTAGGTGTTCCCGGTATACCTATACAAGACAGATTAGTTTGAAAGCACTGTTCATCCATTGATGGGGTCCTACTAATGCAGTAGTAGTAGTTCAGCCAGAGACCAGAGCAGTCTTCTCCAACGGCTGGATTCCACTTGATGAACTCTTCCTGAGTGAACGTTCCATACTGTGCGGTAATACTTGTGCAGGTGTTACCCGATACCACTTTATGCCACCGCCGACAGTTACTGAGAATACCATCCTGAGTCCGTCCGGGGGCGGCCGCAGTTACAGTCGCATTTGGAGTGGTGGTAGTTGATATGCCCTTTGGAGGCGCATTGGGTATCCTGGGAATGCCAACACAGTAATAATAGCCAGACCAAAGCCCCGAACAGTCCTTCTCGAGTGCCGGATTCCACTTAATGAATTGATCCAAAGTTACAGGCTGATATTTGGATAAAATCTTGCTACAAGTATCACCGCTGACTGCCCGATGAAATTTTGTGCAGTTTCCCACCAAACCATCCTGAGTTGGGGATGGTAACGGTGGGCCGGTGGCGGTGGGCGATGCACTCGATGTTTCTGAAGTAGTGGGAGTCGCTGACGTAGAAGTTGAAGTAGTTGATTTCATTGGTGCTTCCACACAAACTGAGAGGCCAACTTGAAGCCCACTGCAGTCCTTTTTCACGCCGGGATTCTACCATCTTTCCGTTAGACACAAATTCTGCGACTTCTTCGAACAGGCTCAAGCATTGACTGACTTACCCATGCCACAAAAACCTCATGGCTCAGCTCCCATTGTTTTTCGATATTTTCGCAGGTATAACTATCGTCGACAAGGTCTAGATACCACGTACAGTCTGGGTTTGTACCCGCGTACTTTGGGCCGTTAGGTTTTGTGCCATGTATGCTAGCGGACACTGCACTGGTAAGTAGGAAAATAGCGATTTTTGAACCCTTCATGACGATACTTAGGAAACTCTCGTTCACTTGGGGGAGGGTCTACACCCTCAGTTCAGAAAGGTATCTCCTAACGAATTTTCATCGAATTCTTTACCACCTCATATTTTTATATAGTACTGGCTCGTTTGAAAGGAGCAGTGAATAAAAAAGGTCCTTAAAGGGCTTGTGAGTTCGCGCGACTCCCCACTGCGCTATGCATTCGGGCATCGTCTACAAACCGCGATATATTTTGTGCTATAATCTCAGCAGTAGCGGTTCGATTCTTGTTCTCAGCTCAATTCGGAGTGTTTTTGCCGGCTTAATTGTGATATACATGGCTGTAATCACGCATGCAACTAATGAAAATTGCAGATTAATACATCTCATAGGCGAGGAGATTTCTGGGTATATTGACACCTCCATCTTTGAGGCGCATACGCTTCCTTTGGCCGCATTATCCACAGTTCATCAATGGGTTATCAAATAACATCGAAACTCGTCAATGCGAGACCAGTCGCTTTGTGCATATGTCAGCTCTGTTCTCTATTATGGCTCCTATTTTTTGAACATACAACATGCTGGATGTTGTTATTTGTGACGTTGTAGAAGTTGTAGTCGTCCAGGCCGAGAAATCATCACGTGACCCAACTACGAGGTCTTGAGCTTAATATGTCTTGGCGCAGATTCTAAAAAGAAGAAGAAAGTCGAAGTTGATAAACGCGAGGATATCTCATTCAGAGAGCATCCAGAGCTCTGCCCAGCGGCCACTCATAACAATCTTGTCATATTTCATGTTTAGTGGTGTCAAGTAAGGAGCTTAGAAATACCCCTTACCCACTAACGGACCTCCGCGGCATCTTGTTAGCACACTTCTACAGGCTGGGACTTTGCGATCGCGTGCCAGCCCATCATGGATGACCTTTATGACGAGTAAGTCCTTCAATTAGAATGGGATATAAGCTGTATATTGATATATGGCTATTCGTTTAGCTATGCGCAAATGGATGGTAAACTAATTGTCTCCTCAGGTTCGGTAATTATATCGGAGGAGAAGAGTCAGAGGAAGAATCACAGCCCGGTGGTGTTGAAGCACAGCAATTCGATTATGACCTTGAATCAGAGGTGGAGGCTCCGGCTGCTCATGGCCAGGAGCTCATGGAGATAGACGGTAGGAAAGGAAATGCCCCTAGTTTGGTTTGGCTTCCTATGGCTAACCAGCTCCCTATCTTATAGACCAGGGTCCATCAAACGCAGTTATTCTTCATGAAGACAAACAGTATTATCCAACCGCACAACAAGTTTATGGAACAGATGTGGAAACGAAGGTACAGGAGGAGGATACACAGCCACTGACGCAACCAATTATTGCGCCAGTTCAACAGAAGAAATTTGCTGTCCAGGAAGCAGACCTACCCCCGGTCTTTTACTCGCGAGAGTTCATGACAGATCTATTGAACTATCCCAGCCAAACACGAAATATAGCTCTGGCAGGCCATCTACACCATGGCAAGACCGCCTTTATGGATACGTTGGTTATGGAAACACATGACTTGTCGGAGAAACTTGACAAGCGAACCGGCAAAGCCAAGGATGAGCAGCTACGATACACAGATGTGCATTTCCTAGAGAGAGAGCGTGGATTGTCGATTAAATCTGCGCCAATGAGCCTTGTCTTACAGGGAACTAAAGGAAAATCTCATCTTTTCAACATAATAGATACCCCTGGCCATGTCAACTTCGTGGATGAGGTCGCCGCATCGTTGCGACTAGTAGATGGAGTAGTGCTTGTTGTGGACGTCGTTGAGGGTGTGCAGATAAACACAGAACAAATCATCAAGCACGCCGTATTAGAGGACCTCCCACTTACTTTGATTGTTAACAAAGTGGACCGACTTATACTGGAACTAAAACTACCGCCCACTGATGCTTACTTTAAGCTGAAACATGTGGTTGAAGAAGTAAACACTATTATTGAGAAAACAATACCTGGGCAAGGTGAAAAGAGACGACTCAGTCCTGAAAAGGGCAATGTTGCATTCGCTTGCGCCTCAATGAACTGGTGTTTTACTCTCCAGTCATTTGCGAAGATGTATGCGGACACGTACGCAAAAGTTGATCTCTCCGAGTTTGCTGTAAGGCTATGGGGTGATATCTTCTTCAATCCCCGCAGCCGGAAGTTTACACGCAAAGGTATGGAGGAACAATCGAAACGATCCTTTGTCCACTTCATCCTTGAACCTATCTACAAGCTTTACTCGCACACCATTAGCGAGAGCCCCGAAGACCTGAAAGACACGCTAGCAACGCTTGGGATCAACTTGAAGCCCTCGCAGCTTAAATCAGATGCAAAGGTGCTTTTAAAACTGGTTTGCGCCCAGTTCTTTGGCCCTGTTACTGGGTTTGTCGATATGGTCGTTCAGCACATTCCTTCTCCTGTTGAAGGAGCTAGCAAAAAACTGGACAGGTATTACACTGGACCTCGGGACACTAAAGTTGCTGCCGCTATGGAATCCTGTGACCAGGATGGCCCATTGGTTGTGCATGTCACTAAACTGTATGGGACGCCGGATGCTGCTGGGTTCAATGCCTTTGGACGGATCATGAGCGGAACTGCAAGGGCAGGCCAACAAGTCAGGGTCCTAGGAGAAGGATATACAGTAGATGATAATGAGGATATGGTCGTTGCAACTATTTCTGACACGTTCATCGCCGAGTCTCGCTATAACATTCCGACAAGTGGCGTTCCGGCGGGTAACTGGGTCCTCCTCAGCGGAGTAGACAATTCCATTATCAAAACGGCAACTCTTGTGCCATTGACACTTGAAGATGACGAGGAAGCATATATCTTCAAGCCTATCAAGCATATGACAGAATCTGTTTTCAAGGTTGCTGTTGAACCCATAAATCCATCCGAGCTACCTAAAATGCTTGAAGGACTTCGAAAGGTCAACAAGAGCTACCCTCTGATATCAACTAGAGTTGAGGAGTCAGGCGAACATATCGTACTTGGAACAGGTGAGCTCTACATGGACTGTGTTCTTCACGACCTCCGTCGACTATACGCGGAGATGGAAATCAAGGTATCAGATCCTGTGACAAGATTTTGTGAAACGGTGGTTGAGACCTCTGCAATTATGTGCTACTCCATCACCGCCAATACCAAGAATAAAATCACTATGATTGCCGAGCCCCTCGACGACGGTATTAGCGAGGATATCGAAAGTGGCCGGGTCAACATTCACGACCCGATTCGGAAAGTTGGTCAATTCTTTGAAGAAAAATATGACTGGGATAAATTAGCATCGAGGAGTATTTGGGCCTTTGGCCCTGATGACATGGGCCCAAATATCCTTCAAGACGACACACTGCCTTCTAAGGTAGACAAAAAGCAGCTTGGATCAGTAAGGGACTTCATCCGGCAGGCCTTCAGCTGGGGAACGAGAGAGGGTCCCTTGTGTGAAGAACGTGAGTTAATTATGCATTTTGAGCCCATTTTCCCTTACGTGATAATGACTGCTAACAATGTGTTCATTTCTTAGCCATTCGAAACACCAAGTTCCGTCTTACAGATATCCAGCTAGCAGACCAAGCGTTTTCTCGAGGTGGTGGGCAGATCATCCCGGCCACTCGTCGTGTCGTCTATTCATCTTTCCTGATGGCCTCTCCCCGATTGATGGAGCCCATTTATACCTGCTCCATGACGGGACCTCCAGACTCAGTTGCTGCCATATACACTGTTCTTTCTCGACGACGTGGACATGTCTTATCCGATGGTCCTATCGCCGGAACCCCTCTCTACTCTGTGCGAGGTCTTATTCCAGTCATTGATTCTTTCGGATTCGAAACCGATCTCAGAATCCATACCCAAGGTCAGGCCACCGTCAGTTTAGTATTTGACAAATGGAGTGTTGTGCCGGGAGATCCATTGGACAGAGACATAAAGCTCAGGCCACTGGAGATGGCAAGTGCCATGGCAACTGCCAGAGACTTTGTTCTCAAAACTCGCCGAAGAAAAGGTCTTGCAGAAGATATAACCGTTAGCAAGTTTTTGGAGCCGGAGCTTTGGAAGGGCTTGAAGGAGAGCGGTCTCCTCGGCGAAACATGATTGCAACATTACATAGAGTTTACATAAAAAGGAAGCACTGGTTTTTATTTATGAATGCACAACTAATGATGGAGTTAATACGCAATCGATTGTTGACAACAGTGTTGATCTCGTAGTTATATGGCCCCACCCAGATATACATTGAGCGATTGCAAAAAATTAAGCAAATAATTATAGTTACAGTTACCTTAGGCATCATTTAGATGCCAGAAAGGAACTATGATCACCGTCCAACGGCACCGTACCAGCAAAGACCGAGAACTGCGCCCATCATAATCGCGACTGGTGGCGGGATACCAAACCATGCGCTCTCAACATAAGTCACAGCAGCTATAACAACCCACCACGGCTCCTTGCCTAAGCTCTGCCCATTGGAAGTTTGGGACGTAAGATAACCAATCTCCCACAGGCGGTAAACCGCAGTGAAAACCAATCCAACAGCGGTTGCATTAACTCCGCGAAGAAAGTCTGTAAACCATTTTCTCTTTCGTAGCACTGCCCAGAAGCTCTGGAACGCAACAGCTAAGGTGATTCCAGGTAAGAATATTCCCAAACCACCAAGAATAGCGCCGAAAATGGTCGGGAACTGTGATTTTTGTAGGGCTAAAGCACCGAGGAAGATGGCGAAGTTGAAGTTCGGACCGGGGAATGCCTGGATGATAGCAAGTCCAAGAAGGAAGTCTCGGCCTGACACCCAACCGGGGTCGACGACGTATGATCGCAGAAGTGGAATGACAACAGGGCCACCGCCGAAGATCACAGTTCCTGCAAGGTACATACTAGCAAAGAGGTCGAGGGCCAAGGGTGGAGCGCGAAGAACTCCTCTGGCGACCAGAACGCCTATGAACGATGCTATAGCTATCGTTAGTATATATAGCTTCTTTCTCCGCAAATACGCAATTAACAAGGCTTACCAAAGAATAGCACAGTTATTAGTATGCCAAATCTGATCCGGATAACATGCTTTTGCGAGTTAGCAGGTTGATTAGGGTCAGAAAGAGGACCCGCCCCATCGTGCTGTAAGCTAGCCCCCGGAGTGTTTGTTCTGCGGGATCTCATTTGAGCACTGTCCTCTGGCCCACTGGAATTGGCATGGCCTTGCCGGTCTCCTGTGTGAACGCTCTGCGGCTCTACTGTTTCCTCCGCAGCTTCGGGGTGGGTATTCCTTCTCTTTCGGTTCTGCCCGAAGCTACGAATTTTCTGATACAGCCATCCATCCCAGATAACGGTGGCCATTCCACCAAGGACCATTAGCAATGGGAAATACCACAATGCATTGTAGCATAGCCCGGCACAAGCACCAAGGGTCACCAAGATGCGAGTCAACTTATCCTTGATGGCTTTTTCCGCTAGCTGTACTGCTGCTAGAGCAATGATTCCCACGGTAGATGAGTTTAGTCCAGATAGTAACGGATAAACGGGTGCCGGAAGAGTCTCGCCGATTCGCTGAACACCCAGAGAGAAAGCATACATGCCAATTGCGCCAGGAAGACTAGAATCAGTGAGCTAAAGGCATTATTAGGGTATGAATATCGGAGCATGTAGCCATTACCACCACAAGAAGAATACAAGGAGAGCTGGAAGAAATCCTGCATGGAGCAATGCAATGCAAAAGAGCAACTTTGTGCTCGCTGGTCCTGGAAGTCCCTGACAGATTGCGAAGAGCTCCTGGTACTATAAATACGATTAGCCCCATGCAAGCAGGACCTTCGGGTGTTTAAAAAAATGACGTATATAGGCACTCACAGTCTGCTCATCAACCCATTTCTCCTTGACTCCTTTACCCTCGACGAATCTCTGGTGGAAGATGCGAAAATGCACCGGTGGACCTCCGAAGGACGTAAAGCCAAGGTCCCAGGTAGACAGAAAGACAGTAACTAGCCTGGTAAAAAGCGACTTGGTATCATCCTCGGGCCGTGAAGCAGCGTGGCCCTGCCATTTCCGCTTCAGCGACTTGAGAGACGCTACGTACTTCGACAAAGGAGCTGGGAGGAGCATCGTTGTTCCTTCGGTCCCTGGGAAGTCGTTGTCACGCAGACAAGGACATGTGAGCGACGGGCATGGATCCTCCTGCTTACTTATATAGAGCTTTAGTAACGTGGTGATGCAGGGGTCTTTCCTTGACTTCAGCGCCTCGTATTTTAGGTGCACGAACAAAAAGTCATGAAGACAGCACGCGTGATGCCAAGCCTTATACCGCTCGCGTTAGAGCCAGACGCTAAACCTTGAAAAGGAAAATGACGCGGCTGGCGCTTGGCTGAGCGCTTGGCCAGGAGTCTCAACCAATAAAAAGCAGGCGGTATGAAGCCATGGCGTTATAAGGTTATCCGAAGACGCCAACCTTATTTCCTTTCCACTCAATCATTCGTCCCTTTGATGTCAATCAAACTTCAACTGTTGATGGAAATATTCAATTGCAAAACGAGGAAGCATTTGAGTGTATGGAGTATATCTTGACTTGATATCTCACAAACTGGTTGCTTTATAAATAAAATAACACGCCCCTAACCCATACATATGATGAATAACACAATGAATTTCGCTATAGCAAGTTTTACTTCCTCCCATATGGCTCTCATCACTCGTTCAATAGTCAACGAGCCGTCAATAAAATATAGTAATCTTATTTCGAACCGAATTTTATCTTCTAGACATAATTAGCACTTAACGTTCGTTAAACAATATGAAGATGGGCCACTCACCAGCCATTAATTGGGGAGGTGTCGCAAGCGCGAACCCAGCAGAAACGCTCCGTATCACAGCACCGCTGCTGTTGATTTTGACAAGGGACGCAGCCAAATCTTGGCTTTTCGGAGACCAATGTTGGTCTAGCGTGGGCCATGGCGCAGATTATACCAAGAATCACGAAAAACTTCATAGTAGCTGGTTATATAGATGGTGCGAATTTCACAAAGAAAATCAAGGTGTAGGTAAACCTTTACTTCAAGTGTTAGTTGAAGGTAAAAGTCGGTTCAGCATAGGGTAGTCTCTATACCACTCAATGCTGAGTAAATCAAGTTTTGTAACTGTGTATATATTTGCTCCAAGTTGGAATGCTAGAGAAACCCGAACAGCGAGGGTGCTGGCGGAATTACCCCTTTTATAGACCTTTACGACCACTAGCCAACCCAACACCATGGATGTCTAGGAGTTAGAAGATCCCGAAAAGAAACGTGTACAACATACTGCAAATAGCCAGTTACGTTAATGGCTAGTGGTATGCTTTGCTGGCATATTTTTTGGGTAGCAATTGCAGATATGACCTCAAAACGTTGCATTAAGAGGACCCTTGAATCTTAGCATAAATAAGTGTAGAGAGTTAACTCGTTTGTTGAACTATGTCCTAAATAGGTGATATACACCAGTGTTATCAAAATTGCAGTATTGAAGCCCTACCTAGAATGGGAAGCGAGGTTGTACTGCTTTGCTGTCTGAGACACTGCATAACCAGCGCTACTATGGCTGACTGAAGAGCGATGGAAAGGGGATCAATCGATATAATACGGTAGCTTACTTGTTGCTTTCCCGAGACAAGACGCCAAAAACGTCCGACAGAGTAGCACAATGATAGGCAAGCAACGCCTGAGTGTGACAAGCAGGGCGTCTGTTGCGAAAAGTAACAAACAAGCTGCATCTCACCACGTTATGCTGTTATCCAATGTTCGGGCGACAGCATGCAACTACCTGTTGACCCTTCGGCATAGCCGTAGACGTAGACTAGATTACACCTATTATTATGTTTGGCGAATCGATGATATCTCTCATACTACAGACGGGCCAAGGTAGCATTTATACCAAACCAAACCAAACCCTTGATATTATGTGATCTATAACTATTTAACTTCTTCACGCCATATTCCAATAACTGCCACGTCTGCAGTGGGCAAAAGTCTGAGGGATCAAGGATATGTTAAATTGGTAATCACAACATCAGTACGTAAGGGATGAGGAGAGGTCTGGTAAGGTACGTCTACCTATACCTGCCTGTGCCTTATGCTCTACGCGTAATGCCTGCCTGTGCCCGTCCGTCCACTGCCTGGTTTAAATTCGATACAATAAAGTGTAGGGGGGGATGTCGACGGGAGCGCGCGACGCATGCGAGGCATAGAAAGCATAGAGTAAAACGTATATCTGTAAAGAAAGTACCAAAAAACAAGGCAAGGGGGGGCAGGACGGGACACAGGGCGGCCATGAAAGAGCAATATGCGGCAAAGGCACAGAACACGGCAACGGCAATTCGACGCTCGGGGTTTTTTCTCCTCCAGGGACGGCAGGGTATGGGAGCAGGATGCAGGTTGCGGGTTGCAGGAAGGATTCTAGTCCCGGCCCAGAGGCGGGACAGTTGGGCAACTTAGGGGCGGCAAGAGTAGGACGACTTGGCCTCATCGTGATCCTCCATCGTGTCGCCTTCCGCTCCACGGAAACGGTTGGAGAGCATCTGCAGCTCGGCTCGGTTGCTTGCCGGGCAAGGGTTCTTCCACTGGCAAGGTCGGGGGTCCCAGGCAAGGATGAAGACAAAAATATCAAAAGGAAAAGAGAACAGAGGCGGACAGAGAAGGGGTGGTAAAAAACAAAACAAGGATGCCCGGAGTCGACGGTGACTCCATGGTCATTCCCGTGAGTTATGATAGTTCTCTTTTCCTTTTAGATGAAGTTAAGAGGGAGAAGGGGGTAGGGAGAAAAGGGGGAGGGAGAAGGACGTGGATTTTTTTTCCCTTTCTTCTTCTTCTGGTTTTTTTTTTATATATGACACACGATGCACCGGCAGGAGGAAACATCGAGTGCCATAACAAGGGCTGTGGGACGATAAGGGGGTTAATCTATTGATTGGGTTGGGGTTTTTATTGTAAAGGCAAAGGCATGTGGTGCGCATGATATATAGCAAACGGACGCATCTAGTGAGCGTCCATAGTTTACTCCGGAGAGGCTATAAGAGGTATGTATTCTTTTTCAGCTGAATCCCTTAAACCTCTGCCTCTGCCTCTGCTCTGCCTCCTGCCCCTGACTTTGTGCGCTTGCCTCTGCATTTCGAGTCAACCCGCCCGCCCCCCGAGTCCAGGGAGAAGAGATATAGTTATATGTTGGTAGACTAGCGGCTCTTGATGGCCGTCGAAGCTAGCAAGCTTTTTATATCCCCAGAACCTTTTTGCAGTGTAGAGTTCTAGTAATGCTCCGACTGCGTTATAGTTCGAGCAACGGCCGTCTGGCCCGCGGTAAGACCGCAGTCGACAGGTAGACAGATCCCCGTAATAGCAGCGGCCTGCTCGCTGGCCAGGAAAGCCACCGCATTCGCCACGTCCTCCGGTTCGACGATACGGTTGAGCGGGTACCACTGAGCGACATCTTGGAAGACGTGTGGGTTAGCCTCCTGTCTGGCCGTCCATGCCGCCGTCCGGACCGTCCCTGGGGCTACTGCGTTGGCCCGGATTCCGTATCTGCCATACTCCACGGCTATGGACTTTGTGAGGTGGATGAGGCCAGCCTTTGCGGCGCTGTAGGCTGGGTTTCCGTAGACGGCGAGACCGTTGACGGAGACGATGTTGATGACGGATCCCCGCGAGCGTTTGAGGTCGTCCTGAAAGGCGCTGAAGCAGAAGAACGCTGCATCGAGGTTGAGTGCGGTCTCTCGCTGCCAGGCTGTGGGCGTCGTCTCGTGGAGGCTGTAGGCTGCTGAACCGCCGGCGTTGTTGACCAGCGTGTGCACCACCGCATCATTTTGTTCGCCTCTTTGGCCCAGGATGCGGCGAGGCAGTTCTGCTACTTGCTTGCTGTCGGTGATGTCGCAGAGACATCGGTCGAACTTGTCACTGTCGTTGAGGGCCGCCAGGGCTGCGTCGAGTCTGCTGCTGTCGATGTCGAGGATCACCACCTTGTCGTGGGAGTCGCTAAGCCTGCGGGCGATGGCCAGGCCAATATCGCCGGCGCCGCCAGTCACGATTGCAACGGACGAGGGCATCTTCAGGCGAACAGCCATGCAGGGAGAGCGGCAGAGCAGACGAAGAGAGAGACAAGGAGGCTTAGAGCCGGTGCAGCAGGAGAGAAGCGAAGTCGAGTTTTTCTCTCTCGATCTCCATTTTGTGCATATACAAGGGCGAGTTATATGGCTGACTAAATATATAAACCCTGCAGTAACTACGAGAGCAGACGATGAGGCAGACGAGACGCTGATATATATACAGGACGAGGCAGCGAGGGATACACTGAGGACATGCAACCTGCGCTGCACGGCGTACGGGAGGCCTGGGGAGTGATACTGAGTCCGGGTAATGGTCGAACTGCCTACCACGGTAAGACGCCACTGAGGGTGTCCATAGTCCCGACGACTGGAGTTTCTTCTCAATAAATATATACGATGTATCATCAATCATGGGCCCATGGCGGCTGGCGGCTGGTGGGAGAGGGCACAAATGGTGGATAGGCGTGAGCATAACTGGAGCCGTTGCTCTCGCCAGTACGGAGCAACTCCATCGTTTATACTCCACGGCCGGCAGACGACACAATAGCCAGGCAGTAGTCCGGCAGTCCAGCAGGTCCAGCAGTCCAACAAACGTCCAGCCGCCCCTCCAATGCAGCAGCTAGGCAGCCAGGCGGACAGCCAGATAGACGAGTCCAGTACGCCAGCGGGCACATCTTGCGTTTTTTGCGTTTTTGCGTTTTGCGTTTTGTGTCTTGCTCTGGTCCTGCAGGGGCAGAGGCAAGGAGGAAGAAGCAAAGAAAAAACATCCCGAACCCGTCACTGTGGAATAACGAAGAAGTACGGAGACGGGAAAAGAGAAAAAATCAAAAGCAAAGGGAGTCAACTGATGTCCTTTCCTGGGTACTGGTCAGTGGCGGACAGGGAAGATAGAATTGATGTGCAGAAGAAGCAAAGAAAGGGATAAAAATAACAAATAAGAGAAAAAGAAGAATAATAATAGGGGATATGACTGGCAGATGGCTGCTCTTACTCACATATACTTGGGTACTCCGGTCCTCCTCCCCTCCTGTCTCTGCCTGTCTCTGCCTGCTTTTGCTGCCTCAAGACCCTTGTCTGCA
Source organism: Nannizzia gypsea CBS 118893 (assembly GCF_000150975.2). Taxonomy (NCBI): domain Eukaryota; kingdom Fungi; phylum Ascomycota; class Eurotiomycetes; order Onygenales; family Arthrodermataceae; genus Nannizzia; species Nannizzia gypsea. The sequence goes on from NW_003345198.1 coordinate 890,009, forward strand.
TTATGATAAAATGCCATTCCGCCCCATAATATACCCTCATTATTATTATAGTCACCGTCATGCCAGGGAAGGATGAAGCCCAGGTCATCGACAGGTCTCCAACATCTTCCCCACGACGCCCATGAGCGTCTGGTTCTCCAGAGCAGCCGCCACCCGCTCCTTATCTGCCAGCTGCTTGTTGACCTCGTCTGCCGTGCTGTGCGAGCCCTCCTTGAGCCGGACGTCGACTCTGAACCGTGGGGGCAAGGCCTGCTCCAGTCTGACGCGCACTCCAAGCCCGATAACAGTGGCCAGGCTGCAGTGGGTGATGGTGGGGGTGAGCAGGACGGTGACCTTGCGGAGAGGGGACGACGGCGAGCGCGGCAGTGCCGGAGTGATGCTGATGTCCTGCAGCGAGACGACGGCCAGCTCAGCCAGCGGAATCGGATGTTCGGGGTCAGATATCGTTGCTATCAAGTCTGTATCGGTCAGTAGGTGTTGGTAGATGTAAATTTAGAACCCACTAGATAGTAGATAGACAGTAGATAGACGGTAGATGATAGAAGGCATACCGAATATCTCCTGCTCGTCAATGGGCTCCTCGAGCTCGTCCTGGCTGGCACTGCTGCCATCCTGACTGCTCCCATCCTCCTCCTCGTCATCTTCACGATAACTGGCAAAGGGATCAAAGGTCGACTCGGTGGTGAAGATGCTGTCGACCTGGACCTTGGACTCTGCGCCCTTCTTCTCTCTGCTGGGCAGGTCAGCCGCGCTCAGCAGCGTTGGATTCGAGTTCTGCATCCTCTCTCGCTATATCCTGTATCCTGGCTCTGTACGGAGTATTCCTGAGTCTTCCCTCGTCTCTTCCTCTCTGATATCAATCTCGTCGAGACTGGACTATCCCTGTATGCTCTCAGCGCGACTGGGCTATCCCTCCAGACCCTCGTCCCGCAGATGGCCGGCGCTTCTTTTCTTTTTCCGTGTCGTCTTTCTGTCCCTCTCAGGCTCGCCTTTCCTGCTTGTCTTTTATGTTTCGTCTCGCCTTCGTCTGGCTTCTGGAAGGGGCTGAAGGTTTCGCAGTCCTTGGTGCTTTTTTGCGGTCGTTTTGCTGCGAAGATGCTGAAGCCGCAGTAACTAGTACGAAGGATGAAGACAGCCGGACAGGACGATATCGCAGGATAACCCGGCCTTCCTCCAGCTATCAGCGTCTCCCGTCTTCCGCTTATCCTTCTCGTCTCCCTCGATCTCTTCTACCTGGCTGCTGCTGGCCCACAGTCGCCTCCTGCTAGTTAGTTAGTCAGTTGCTTTAGCGGGCGAGGCCTCTCCGCCAGCCATAGGAAAAAAGCCCCCGAAGACTTCGCTCGTTTCTTCTTTCTGTCCTTCTTATCCTCCTGGTCAAGAACCTCCCAAGCGTATCACAAACCGCCGTCTCGAGCGTTCTGGCGTCTGTCTGCTCGTCGTCGCCGTCGCCGCCGTTGTCGTCGTTGTTCTTTGCCGTCTTCGCTTCCTCGGCGGCTCTTTTTTCGCCTTTGAATAACACTCGAACTCCAACTACATCAACTACAACTACATAACTACGACTACCTAGGTACATAACTGCAGCTGAACCAGCCAACCGCCGGCGACGTCAGCGTCCCGATAACAGAGAGACAGACACTCGTGCTTCCTGCTTGTCGTCGTGCCGTTGTCTGTTCTATCTACCGGACTGCGATTGATTGCGCCGCCCTGTCTAGTCCTCGCCCCAGGTGCTGCTGATACGCAATGCAGAGCACCATCTTGCCCGCCGGCCAGGGCGGGGAGCGCCATGAAGGCCGAAAGAGTGAGCTTTGGCTGATGTCCTTGCAGAGATGCAGATATACGAGAGAGGGACGCTGACTGGTGATAGATTATGTCTTCGTTGACGAGCACAACAGGCACAAGCGACTCAAAGGTAGCCCCGGCCTCATCCTACGACCGTAAAGACGTATAAGACAGAGAAAGACTGACAATTCACAGTGATGAGAGCCTGCAATGGCTGCCGCAAGCGCAAGATCAAGTGCGATTCGGCTACTACCAACATCTGGCCCTGTTCGGCGTGCACTAGGCTCAAGCTGGTCTGCATCCCGCCATCCATCGACCAGGATAGCGAGCCGGCCGCCCACGAACAGATACTCGACTTCTCCCAGCCTGCTCCGGCAGCGGTATCAAGCGCTCTCCCGCCTCCGCCTGCTCCTGCTCCTGCCTCTGCAGCTTCGACTTCGCAGATAGACACGACCTCGCAGCCGTTTCATGCGCGCGAGTACTATCCAGCCGAACCAGCACGACGGGCTGGAGACTTGCGTGGCTACGAGAGCGATTCGCAGCTGTATCAGACCCCAACAGCAGCAGCAACCACAGCAACCACATCAGCCGCATCAGTATCTCACTTCTCCCACGGATGATGGGCGGTTCTACAACCCTTCTCCTGTAGATGCTTCCCACGGACAGCTGCAACACGCCTTTCACTACGCTCAACACCCACAGCCACCACCGCCACAACCATCTGCCCAGGTACATCGAAATCCGCCGCCACCTTTTTCGGTATCAACGCCTCAGCCCATCATACAGGTCTCTGAGCCAGCTCCACAGACTCCAACGAATTCTAGCGACCTTACAAACGCTTTTAATGAGCTCAAGATAGACGAAACTGGCATTGGTAAGACCTTTTTCGGCTCCCACTTCGTATCAATCATATACTAAACAACTTCCTAGCGCCATATATAAATCAAGAGTCAAAAGACCATGTAAAACCGCAGACTGCTCTGGCAGAGTGTGAACGGTCTCTGCCATCGCTATATAACGGCGCGAATTCGTCTCTGCAATTTCCGGCGGAGCTTATGCCCTCTGATACCGAGGCGCTCGAATACTTCAAAGTCTACTTTGACGACCTACATCCATATGTCC
>NW_003345198.1:893232-894421 GCF_000150975.2 Nannizzia gypsea CBS 118893
GAAGGCTCGAGAAGCCATGCCGCGCTCCCAGGTTACTACTACCGTTCATGGCAGACGATCAAGACGATCATCTCCATGTCAAGGATCTCGAGCTGCATGAGCATTACCAATACCATGCCGAGGGCCGGCTGTGTGGCTATGACACCGTAGAGTGCCTCATTCGCACCCGTGTGTGGCAGACTATTCTCGTTGTTGAGATCATGGTTGGAGGACCTCAAGGTACGTCGCCCTATAATACTGAAAAATTATAGGCATCCATGTATCCCATGTATCAATACTAACGCTTAACAGGCCGCTCGGATTTCGGCGTGGAGACGGATACGGTGGAGGTCCGCCCGTCCTGGGATATCCCCAACCTCGATGCATACGAAGTCGAACGATCACGACAGTTCAGCTACTTCGTACATAACGCTCTCAACATTCGTCGCATAGTCGATGTCTTCCACAAAGTGAAAAAGACCAAGGACTGGGGTGCAAACCCGCAGTTTGCCCGCAACAATCCTCTTTTCGAAGCATGGTATAGCAGCCTGCCACCAGATCTCATGGTCACCTACCCACCAGACGGTTCGCCTCCATGGATCCCGTCACATTTTGTCGCAAACATGCATTCGCACTTTGAACTAGCCAAGATTATGCTACATCGCCCCCAATTTGTCGCCGCCAGCTCGTTCCCGGCAGGCGGAGAATGGAGACACCATTTCTCGATATGCTACAGCTCGGCCAAAGCACTCTGCCGACTCCAGGAGGCCCTGATCTCGTCGTTTGGCGTATCAGGTTTTCTGTGCATGCAGCGAGGAATCAACTTCTCCATCTACTGCATCCTAACCAGCGTCATGCTACACCTTGTTGCTATCACTTCGCCAGACCCAGAATTCAACAAAGATTCCAGGTCATACTTTACTCGGCATATGAGGGTTCTCGAATCATGCAGCTCTTCATGCCTATGACGGAATTGCAGTCTCAACTTGCTGCTCTTCGCCTGGCTTTCTCCGCCGATACCAACAAGCCGTTCGAACTTAAGCCAACATTCCCCTATGGCAGTCCAGTGGGAACCATCGTCTCAGACATTGTCCCGTCAGGGATGCATTTATACCATTCGCCATCAACAGCGAAAACCCACGAACCCTGGATCAAAGCTCGTCAAAGCCTCCCTTTTCTCCGATTCATACCCCCATCAGTCCCGCCAGAG
>NW_003345198.1:894591-1019817 GCF_000150975.2 Nannizzia gypsea CBS 118893
GATCCGGATGCCGATGAAGCTCCTGAATTTCCTATGGACGAACTCCCTGAAGAGATTGATGAAGATTATGTTAACGGAGAAATCAGGGACCTTTGTGGCTCATTGATTGAAGTTCGAAATGACAGGGAAAAAGAGCGAAGTGGCCTCCTTGGCCAGTTTGATACCCCTCAGGCCTATGGAACGATCCATTTAGTCCACGCTTCAGTTAAAGAATACCTTCACTTGAAGTTTGCAAGCGCTGGAGATATTTCGAGTCCAGGCAAACTGTCGCCCGGCGCTGCCAGCCTGGCTATGCAACACAGTGTACTCGCAAAGACTTGTGTTCGTTATCTTACCTATTCCGAGGTATGGGACCGTGATGTGCTGCCCGATTTTGACGTTCCGATACCTACGGTGACGAACAAGCCAAGCGGAGAAGATGATGATACTGCCATTTCTAGTATGCCTGTCAATTACTTTCTTTCCTTTTTGCGTGTGTGGTTCGCACTGGTTTCTGGTTTCTGGCTTCGGGTTTCTGGTGTTATGCCTTTTGGGATATGATTTTATGCCACGATGTTTCTTTTTTTTAGGTGGGGGAGATGTCGGATATTTCTTTTTTTATTTCATGTTTCCCGTCTTTATTTTTACCCTCATCTCATGGCTGATCTGCCCTTTGCATCTTGAATCTCACTCGTTTGGCTTCTCGACGTTCCTTACATCCATACCTACATAATACTTAATGCTCCCCCCTCTGCTCCGTACCTCTATGCTACGGCCTATGCTCGGGATATGGATCGTTGTTTTTCCCCCCTTGCGATAATACTCTCGTTTACTCACAAGTATCTGATTCTTACCGCTGGAGGCATCACACGAAACATGTTCTTCCCCACGTTTCTATTTCCATATCTCTCAGTCTTGAAAGGGGTTATTGGATTTGGGCAATGTATATTATTCTTCCTTGGCTGGTTCATTCCCTGCCTGTTTTCTTGTCATGTTTTTGGCATTTAATTGACTTGACATAATTGATACCCTCACCCTCGACCTGGAAACGCGATTGCTTGAGATGAGGCAACCATTGGCAAAGAGAAACAGGGGTAGTTCCCTGTTTGTTCTTGGGTGCCTTAAAAGAAATTACCATTGGGATATATGTATGTACTTCAATGCATTCATATGTGGGACTGTACATGCATACATGACTCTGCCCAATTCGAACCAAGATGTGTTGGAACAAAGCTGGTTGCGAGAATTGATTAATTAGGCTATGGCGGCAGTGCCGCCCGAAAGGCGCAGAGTAAGCATGAATCATCGAAAAAATACAGGCTATGAACAGGGTGTGGCAAATATACCCTATAATCAGCTCAATTATAGGCCACACATGCGGACGGCGGACCGGGCGGATGAACTCCTGGTGTTCTGCGACACCTAGTTACCTACTCATATGTATAAATGACATGACCATTTGTCTGCCCAAGTAGTGATGTGCATATCCCGAAACTCCCCCTATACTTCCTGACTGCATGATGCGCCCCGCTAGCAAAACACATCGCAAGGATACCTGCATGTCGACATGGAATGGAATGCCCAACCCTGCTCCCACACATGTAGTGGCCATGTATATGCAGAGCACCACGAAAATGCAGCATTTCAAGCTCTATTCGTAACCATTCCACGTAACCATTTCATGCCCCAGCCCCGTCCAAAGCACGAGAGGTAGGGACATGCCCCTTATTTTATAGCCAATGAGAATAATTCAACCCTTTCGTGGGCTGCAGATTATGCAATTGCCGGGCCGTCTATGGTCAAAAATAGCACAAAACAGGTGGTATCATAACGTCCTTTGTTGTCAATCATGTTTTTCGTTTTCTTCCGATAGGCGTGGCCATGGTCATGCGCCCTTCCTAAACAGACTATCATGTTGAAACTTCTACCCGACTTCTAGAACTCCGGGAAATGGATATCATGCATGTCATCATCCATCTACCGTCCCACACCAATTCTCTCGTCTCGAGTTCGGACTATCCGTGCCTTGTCGCCAGGCAAAGGTTTCAGTTCGTCATTTGGATCGACGCCCGGCCGGTTCGAACTGGACATGGAGTCCTCGTCTTGATCCCGGACCCCATCGTTCTCAGCCTTCTTGCCAGACGAACCTGTCTTGCTGGAGTTCTTGTTCATGAGCTCCTGTTGACGGCGGAGCTGCGCTTCTTCGAAAGCAATTATATCCTCGGACGTTACTGTAATGGCGGTTGGCTTGCGGCGGAGCATCCTTGCTGTGCTTTAACAGTTGATATTTGGATCTCCAAGAAGTACCTAGGTATGCTGCGTCCGCCTGTCGTCTGGAACTCACACGAGCTGCCGTTCGTAGGATCTCAGCTCGATGCGGGGAAACGTGGGATCAACGGGTAATATTCTTGCTATGATGCTAGACACCTGCAGCTTGTCTATAGCAGTTATGCAAACCAACGGCCAGCCAGCGGATTTTTATATTAGATATTCAAACGGCCAGAAAATATTTTGTTTGGCTGTGAAATCTGAAGAAAGCAAAAGACGGACCAAAAAGCTTTCCTTATCGGGAAAGCTGTATGTTTGCTCTGTTTACTCTATTTGCACTGTTTGCCTCCATAACTAATGGTATTTACATATTATGTAATTTGCTGTTTAAATCCAGTATAAAATACCATTCCACGTGACTATTATTTTTGGTTGAAACTTTCTTGCGAAACTTCAAAGTTGAACAAGAAGCAGCGGAAAAGAAGCCAACGGCGGTCGGTGGGAAGATACCAATCGTTAGCAGGATCTGCAGCGAGTGTCAGACATGGCGGCCCAAATATTTCGACGTCCTGCGACGGGTGCGCTGCAATTGACCCGAAATTCTCTCGTTACGGCCCGGGAGTTCACATCGACATGCTCTCGCGCTGAAGGAGATAGGCCACCAAAGGCTTCTTGTAAGTAGAATTATGTCTCCATAAATACACATTCACTGCTTTCGTATGCTTATAATCCCTATCTAAAGCACCAAGGAAACCTGCTGCGTCTTCGGACGACTTTTCCAGCCGTCGAGGAGCCGCGGTGCGACGAGTCCAAGACGTGATCAACCGGACATCAGCTCCGCGAGAGGGAGCCTCAAAGCCAACAATCCGTTTCACATCCGATATAGAAGGCTCTAATTCCCGTCCCATGCGGCCAAGCGGGCCCCCAGCCCGCAATAACAACAGACCGGGTGGTCCAATGCTTTCAATGAACGCCGACAAACTAAAGGAAAGACTCAGACAACGGGGAGGTATGGGGGGAAGTAGAGGTGGCATGCGGTTACCACGTATGGCTACTCGGCAGGTGAAACGAAAACCAGTGAATCGTCAACAGATGGAGGAAATGAGGAGGCTAGCGGAGGAGCAATCGGGTGCGGATGACGCTGCAGATATGCAAGAGTTCATGGAATTCGAAAGGGAGTATCAAGACAAGGAAAAACACCAACCAGCCGTCCGCTACAACCCTCAACCATATACCGCTGAGAGTCTCAAGGAAACATGGCCAGCTCTGGCTATAAACGGAACCTCGAATACCAGCACCATCCGGGAGAAGCTCTCGTGGTTCGGTGAATCATATGTTGGATGTGATGAACTGCCTGAAGACCTAGCAAAGCGAGTCTACCAGGGTAAACGTGTGTTTTTCTCCAGCGAGACACAGAAGGCCGAGACCATGAAGTTTGTGAAGCAGCTAGCCAGTGAGCATGCGTCTAAGCTCAGCCAGAGGAAGGGAGAAACTGTTGAGCCCGTTGACGTGCAATTCGAGAATGTGAGCAAAAAGGAGAAGTCGGATATGATTTCCTCATTGATCCGGGGAGCATACGACCAACCCGTCAAGCTCGACGCCAATGCTTCTCCAATTCTCAAGAATGTCTTGAGAAACCTGTCGAACAACCACACCTATCACACTGAGCACACTGAACGGTTCATGGGCAGCCTCATGCAGAACCTCCCTCTCAAGAAAGCAAAGGCTAAGGCTAAGTCTGCTTAGCGGGCGCATTACGGTGTATCATGTTATATAGACAATTATTCATGTACCAATAACTTTTTCCATAGTATGAGTTTATTGATTGGCCTTTTCCCCAGGGAATAGCTTATCGTTGGTTCTAATGTACAGTAGAGCAATGGGCCGCCAAAATTCGATAATAATCCCCAACACCCGGTTGAATATGAATAGTCTTCCAATTACGCCTCCAGTGCCTTTTTGGCCGCCTCAAAGACATCTTTCACATCCTTCTGACCTTTCTCAGCAATCTTCTCCATCTGGTCCACAGCCTTTCGTACATCATCCGGCCTAGCTTTCTTAAGATCCTTGCCCTTCAGCTTCTTATTCAGGGCAGCACGTCCATTACGAACAATGTTAGATGCCTTTTCCATAGCTGCTTTGGCGTCTTTAACAGTCTGTTCTCGAGACTCCTTTGTTGGAGGCGGGATCGCAACGTTCAATTGAAGCGGGTTGTGAGGGTCTGCCTGGGGGTTCAGTGATAGATCAGAGGCTGTGATTGCAGACATGACCGGTTTGACATCCTAGGAATCAACATTAACAATCTGTCACGAAAGCCCAAAGGGTATACTTAATACACACATGCTCCTCTCCAACAAGTATCGACACCGATCTTCCTCCCTTGGGGATAACAGACGCAATTTCTCCCAACCTAGCAGTGTCCTTACTGCTTGAGCTTGCGCCTTTCTTTCCCTTCCCAACCTCAGCACCGCCCACTTTGTGCAATGATACTCGTAGATTCTCAATGGCTTCAGGTGTAACTCTTCCGCCGCCCCGGAGCTTAGAGAGGTCTTCTTTTAGTCTTGTAACGGCATCTTTGATGCTATCGTGAAGCGAAGAGAAGTCAAATGGGTCTTCTGCGCCAGCACCACCGGCGGCCGCAGCCTTGTCATTATCCTTTGAGCTTTCCTTCGAGGCTTTCTTCTTCAATAGGGCAGAACTCTGGGAGAAATATCGGTTGGATGGTTGAGTGGTTGCGGGCTGGAGGATGTATTTGCTTAAGGTGTGTATGCGGTTGTTGGTCGTGTGAGTGTAAATACAGCGGCGAGGAGAAGCGATAGGGAGTCGCTTATTTCGTAGCACGCTGCGCAGAGCAGTGCATTGTGCAAGCTGAGCCGTACTCGACATGATAAGGTATGAGTTGTTGTGTTGCGTCGGTCTTCTTGCCGTAGGTGAGGTTGTTGATAGTTTGATAACAGTCGAGTTTGCAAGGTTTTGATCTGAAGATCCGCCCTTTGCCAATATTCATGCGTTTTAGGCCACTCTACATCCACAACAGAGAAATTGAACTCAAGCTTCTACGATAACTACGTTGACTGATACTATTGATTGAAAAGGTTGTTGCTGGGATTGGGGTCTTTTTTGTAGCATATCCATTGAACTACCTATCGAAGCCTCAGAAAGAGTAGCATCCGGACGGACATAACAGGCATAAACACATAGGGAATAAGATAAAAAGGAAAAGGCGTAACCAGAGCAAAGAGGAAAAAGAGGAACAAAGTAAAAGGTCATCCCGTTTTTATTTAGCCCACAAAATTCAAAGACAAATATGAAAAAGAAGAAAAAGAAAGGCAGCGAAGAAACACAACACGATTCATTTTCGAGGTCATGATCATACTCCGTCGTCTTTTTTCTTTCTTTCTTCTTTCATCCCTTCATGCACACGCCGCGGCTGTCGCCGTCGTTGAAATGATAAACAAAACACATGTCATTAGGCTATGTCTTGCCGAGCATATCAAAAAAATCTTCTTCGCCTTTTTTTGGTTTTGGGAGGGTTGGTTTGGTGGTGTTAGGCGTTTATCGGGTGGACATGGCCTTTGTGATGAGTCTCTTCAAAGCGAGCTCCTTCTTCTTGAGGTCCTCGGGGGCGGAGTCCTCGACCTCGAGCTGGGCCATGGCGTCGCTGAGGGCGGACTCGATCTTGTCCTTGTTGCCACGCTTGATCTTGAGGGACATGGTTGGGTCGGTGATGATCTCCTCAACACGGGAGATGTAGGACTCAAGCTGCTGGCGGGCCTCGAAGCGCTGGCTGAAGGCCTCGTCACTGGACTTGAACTTGGCGGCATCTATACATACAATCGTTAGTGGTGTTGTTATTATTGATACTACGGAGTGGAAAGACAGGACATACCGCTGATCATAGCATCGATCTCGGCGGTGGAGAGCTTGCCAACAGCGTTGGAGATGGTGATGTTGGAGCTGCGGCCGGAAGACTTCTCGGTAGCAGTGACCTTCAAGATACCGTTGACGTCGACCTCGAAGACGACCTCAAGGGCGGCATCACCAGCCTTCATTGGTGGAATGGGGGAGAGAGTGAACTCTCCGAGGGAGGTGTTGTCCTCGCAGTTGGTACGCTCACCCTGGTAGACGGGGAACTGGACAGTCTGCTGGTTGTCGACAACAGTGGTGAAGGTACGCTTCTTGATGGTTGGGACGGTCTGACCACGGGGGACGACGGGGGCGAAGATGTTACCCTCCATGGCAACACCGAGAGAGAGAGGAACGACGTCCAAAAGGAGGAGGTCGCTGGTGTCAGCAGAGGTGGCCTTTCCGGAGAGGATACCGGCCTGGACGGCGGCACCGTAGGCAACAGCCTCATCGGGGTTGATACCCTGGATATTTGTTAGATGTGTGTACTAAAGACGTAAAGGAAAAAAAAAAAAACAGGGGCGGTGTGAGGCTTACCTTCTCGAGCTTCTTGCCATCGAAAGCATCGCTCAAGAGCTTCTGGACACGAGGGATACGGGTAGAGCCACCAACAAGGACGATCTCGTCGACCTTGCTCTTGTCAATGCCAGCGTCCTTGAGGACCTGCTGGACGGGCTCGAGTGTAGCAGCGAAGATCTTGGCGTTCAAGTCCTCGAAACGAGCACGGGTGATCTGGGCGTTGAAGTCCTCACCGTCGAAGAGAGAGTCAATCTCGACAGTAGTCTGGGTAGCGCTGGAGAGAGTACGCTTAGCACGCTCGCAAGCAGTGCGGAGTCTTCGGAGGGCTCTGGCGTCGCCAGAGAGATCCTTCTTGGTCTTGCGGGTGAACTCCTTCTTGAAGTGGTCAAGAAGGTTGGTATCGAAGTCCTGACCACCAAGATGGGTGTCACCGGCGGTGGCCTTGACGGTAAAGACACCACCCTGGATGTTGAGGAGAGAGACATCGAAAGTACCACCACCGAGATCGTAGATGAGGACGTTACGCTCCTTCTCGGACTTGCCAGAGCCGAGACCGTAGGCAATGGCGGCAGCAGTGGGCTCGTTGATGATACGGAGAACGTTGAGACCAGCAATGGCACCAGCATCCTTGGTGGCCTGTCTCTGGTTGTCGTTGAAGTAAGCTGGGACAGTGATGACAGCCTTAGAGACACTCTTTCCGAGCTTAGTCTCGGCAACTTCTTTCATCTGTATATCGAATTAGCTCTACTCCGTAAACCGGACACTCCCAATTGCAGTTGCAGGGAAGTAGATAGATACTACATACCTTCATGAGGACCATGGAGGAGATCTCCTGGGGAGAGAAGACCTTGGTCTCGTTGAGGTACTGGACCTCGACAACTGGGTTGCCGCCCTGGTCAATGACCTTGAATGGCCAGGACTCAACATCTTTCTTGACGACGGGATCCTCGAATCGTCGGCCGATAAGACGCCTAGTTGCCACGAATATTAGCATCACCAACCAAAAACATGAGGAGAGCATCTCTAGTTTTGCAATTGACATCTCTCCCGTTCTGTCTTCGGGGATCACTGCATGCACTCACTTGATATCGAAGATAGTGTTCTCAGGGTTCATAGCGGCCTGGTTCTTAGCGGCCTCACCGATCAAACGCTCCTCATCGGTGAAGGAGACGAAGGAGGGAGTAGTAAAGCTACCCTGCTCGTTGGCAACTATTTTTCATACGTTAGCAGACATCCTCTGCGCAAAGCGAAGCTGTCCCACATACTGATCTCAACGTTGGCGCCCTCATAGTTGGCAACGCAAGAGTAGGTTGTGCCTATTGAAATTTTCACAATTAGCCAATTATCCCGTAACAAACTACACAGAGCAGCCAGCCTTCATCTGCTCGCCGTTTCCTCGTCTGCTGGCTCAAATGTGGTGATAGTGGTTTGTGGTGGTGGTGATTTGCTGCACTGCTTGCTCGCCCTCGCTTGCGGTGCTCAGGACATCCCACTTACCAAGATCGATGCCGATAGCACCGTCGTAAGTTTCAGTAGACATGCTGGGCCACGAAAAAGAAAAGCGAAATCTCCTTCGTCTAGTTCTTTCGTTCTCTTTCGAGTGTCTCTCTCTCTGTTCTCACTGCTCAACGACTTAGAAGAAAAAGTCGGACGTTGTAGTCTTTCGTGGTGGGCGTTTGGAAGTAGAAAAAGAAGTCGGCGGTGGAATTTTTTTTATATGGAGAAAAAAAGAAGAAAAAAAATTAAAAAATAAAAAACGAAAAAAAGACGTTATTGTGTATGAAAATTACCGTAATTTACACTAGGCGAGTTAGTTCACGTGATATCAAAAAGCGGCTGGCGAAGTTGAAGATGATGAGAAAGACAGAAAGAAAAGACGAAGAAAAGATAAAGAAAGGATGCTGGAGATGATGCAGGTAGAGTAATTTACAGGCAGGAGTAGCCGCCGGGGATGCCATCCGCAACACCATAAACACCTAGCCAAAAGACCGAGTCATGTGCCTGCCATAGGAAAGGAAAGAAAGGAAGAAAGGGAGAGAGAAAGAAACAAAACCGCAAGGAGAAGACTAGGACCGTAAGAGGTTGATAAAAAGGATGACTCGCTCTGTCGTCTCACCGTCTCCCTTGCCAGAGACGCCGACGACCAGCTTGTTGACGCCCTCTCGCAGCCGTACGTCGTATGCAAACCGGGTATAGTCTGTGAACGGCACGGCCGAGCTGGTCGGCGGAGTAGGGTTCTTTTGGTCACAGACAGTAAAGTAGTGCTGTGTCGGGCGGCGGTGGGAAGTCGAGGCGATGATGGGGCTGAAGCTGATGAGGTTGATGCATGAGGGAAGGGTCAGACTTATGGGTTGAGAGGGGAGAACTGGTGAGCAAGGCAGGGAGATGTGGAAGGGCTGGCGGAGGGGGAGTGATGAGTGTGATGATATGGAGACCTGTGATATTAGGCCATTCCCGTATGCTAAGAAGAATGTTAATGTTTCTCCCCCTTCTCCTACGTAACACAAGCAAAATGGGATTGACGTACCTTTGTTTCTTGCTTGGGATAGCTTCTCCCAGTCCGCTGGCGAGAGCGGCGTGGGGCCTGTGCTCGTGCTTTTCGCCGGTTGTTCTGGGACAGCAGGAGCCGGCGTGGGAGTAGCAGTCTGAGATTCCGGTAGGCTCGGCGAAGGCTTCACTGCTGCCTCTGGTTTTGGCGCTGTTTCTCGCTCCAACTCTGCCTCTGCTCGCCGTGTGAGAGGCGTCCGTGACCTGAGTGAAGGCCCAGCTGTAGTGGCAGGGGCAGCTGGTGTACCATTGACGGCAGCAGTGGCAGGAGTCGGCGAAGCTGTAGCAGCAGCAGCGGCTGCGGCGGCGGGAACCCGTGCAGAGGTTGTTCTGTCTCGTAGGGTCCGTGTTGGCGTCGCCTGTACATTGTTGCTGCTCGGGGTAGGCACCTCAATCCCGTTTGTCCCTGCTCTGACAAGCTCCTGTTGCCGTTTTAGCGCCTCGGTATCAACTCTCACGCCAGCCATCTTTGAAGTAGCTGGAGCAGTGTCCGTCTGTTGTTTTTGTTGTTGTTGCTGTTGCTGCTGCTGCTTGCCAGGTAGTCGTAGCTTAAGCTTCGATGTCGTGGTCACAGGCGGTTCCGGCGTTGATGCGGCTGCTCCCAGCTTCAGCCGTATCTTTGGTCCACCGCCTCCGCCTCCACCGCTACCGCCGTCTTCCTCGGGTGCAGGAACGGTTTTCCTTGTCTCTGCTATCCGGGTATTTAAGAATTTCTCCAGCTCGCCAGCAAGAATGGCAATTTCACTCTCATCTTCATTGAATGTCCGTGCGTTGGTCCACAAATAGTTGACTTCGTCGATGAATGCTTTCCATGACCTAAACGGGTTGGATGCTTTGGGCTTTGAAGTCGTGGATTTCCGTCTGTCTGTGCCACGAACTGTTCGTAGAATACCTCGTAATGAGACAGGGTGATCTATTACATCGTAGTATTCCTTGTATAGATGTTTATCTGGGAGATTGATGAACGGGGCAAATTTTTCTTCGCCGCTGTAGTTTGATTTTGTTAGTTCATTGGCACTCGTAAGAAGATTGGATAGAAGGCAGCCAACTTACTCCTCGTCCTGCATGCGGATAGCTTCGTTCAGTATTGTTTCCAGGGCTGTCTGGAATTTACCTGCAACAGCGCCATCGGGGTCCTCTTTCTGGGCGTCTGCCTGACTTTGGTCACGATCAACCGCCGATGTACGTCCGCCCGTACGTCTTGAGGATCTCGTTCGTTCGTCTCGAGTTGTTGGCTCCGGCTCAGCTTCCGCTTCTGCTTCTGCTTCTGCCTCTGCTTCTGCTTCTTGCTCAGACTCCTCTTCTCCTTCTGGCAGCTCATCGATGAACTCTTCTTCTTCTACCTCATTATTCGGTAGTGGCGTAGAAAAGGGAACGTAGTTGGGATCTTTATACGCAGGGTTAACCTTGGGCATCTCCGCAACCACTATCTTGCGAATCCGTTCTGCATTGGAGAAGAGCAGAGAACTCTTTTCATTGTAGAATTTAGCATTGGCTACCATGCGTCGGAGATCAGCTTCAAGAGCGGTCAATTGGGTATATCCGTGATTCCTGAGTTTTTTCTAGATGCCAGATTATCAGTACGAATGCCGGTTGTTAGAAGTGAACAGGCGTGTGGGTACCTCGATAATATCAAGAGCAATAGGGAGTCGGATGGTAAGGTAGTATTCGGGATACTCTTCCTGTTGAATAACTGTCAGCGAACAATCGGCAATTGGCAGAAGTAGGTAAGAAGAATTGACAAACCCCGTCAGGAAGCTGAAGGAACTCGGTAGCGATAGGCTGTCCACTAAGCATGTACCGTCAGTACTGTGCGTATAACTAGTAATAGACGGCGATAAGCAGATTATAGCATACTATTTATCGACTGCGACCTTGATCTTTTCTAGTATCTCCAGGCCATGCCGTGTGGTTCGTTCGGGCGTCTCGTTGGTCTCGGGCGTGTAGATCTATGACGGAGACCAAGAGGCGGGCGTTAGTACATGGCTCTTCCAGCAATCAGTAAAGTCTATCAAGGATTAAGGCGTTCAATGATGCAGCTATGATGCGCCGGGCGCGAACGCCAGCTCTTTCATTTTGGCCTCGACATTTACGGGTAGACAACAAAGCTACAGGAGCAGCCAGCTTCACCTGAGCTCCGCGACTCTTCCTGTTGAGCAGGCACAGGCGTCAAGCGCGAAACTACCCCGGCTGGCGCAGCTTTGCGACCAACGCCGCGGGCGCAAGCATTCTCCCGATAACCATGAAGTATACCCGAGCAAGCCCATTGAACCGGATAACTAGTTATTTTGGCCACACAATCGACGACCAATTTCCCTGCACCTTCCTGCACGCGCAACCGAGATCCAAACAGACAGCTCAACTCACCGAGACTCTGCGCCGCTTCTGCTCTTTGAGGGGCCTCTCTGGCGCCCCGCCATTGTTTGCGCGTCGCTTGGTGGACATAGCTATCAGACAGGTTCCTGAGCTTAGCTAGCCTCGTGTTTCGATTGGGGGGTTTGGACGGAGGGAGGGAGGCAAGGCGAGAGGCTTCTCCGGCTGGCGGCGTCGCGGGGGCATCTAAGTCGCGCGGCAGACGGCAGAGCAGCCAGAAGTGAAGCCGGCGAATTTCTTCTTTCCTTCTCGACGGAGCGAAACTTGGAGTCGCAAAAGATGCGAAAGTCGAAGAAAGCGACAAAAGGCGTCGTGAAGCTACCGCTTTGGGAAGTCATGTGATTCTGCTGATAAAGAAACGACTAATCATGACTAAGGTATGACTAAACAGCATACCACATTTGATTGGGCAAAAGCTATGCAAAATCTTGAATTTCCATTGGACAACTCTGACTTATTACTCCCTCTGACTGGCCCCCTGAGTCTCTATATCCAGCCAATAAGCGTGTGCTAGGGCTTATTTGTTTACTTTCTTTTCCCCCTCTTGAGTCGCTTTAAGCGCGGGACGAACCTTTTCGACTTTGTTCTTCGCTTTTCTTCTTCCTCCCCTCGACTTTTGATTATCTTCAATAGATACACAGAGACACAGCGGACAGACAGCCATAGCGAGTGCCCGTTTTGTGCGACAACAGCCAGCGAGTTGGACTCCTCCCGTCCCAGCACTTCCGTCGCCCGCGTGAGCACCCGGCAAGTGTGCGCTTTTTGACCCCTCAGCCAGCGCTCTTCGTACTCTCGCTCGCTCAGTTACCACCTGCACCCGAGCTGCTTTCAAATACTTGCGCACTGCGCTCCTGTTTTTGACGTCCTTTGAGCGCCCATTGAGCCGTCTGCTTGGCTGATACTCGCTGTCGTCCTTCTATTGGAGCTTCCTGCGCAGTCGTGCGGACCGGCACCCTTTCAACCCACCCTTGCATTTGGACAAGCACCGCCAGAAGTACCCCCTCACGAGACCGCCACGGCACCATGGATATTGAGATGTCTAGACGGAATAAAAAACCAAGACTGCTCCTCGAGTCAGAAAAGCAGAAACTCGAAGAATTTGCGGATGGCATTCACTACTCTGCCAGGTTGGCCAGACCCCCAGTTTTCAGTATATATAGAGAGAGACACCATACTAACGAGCTATGCTATTACTAGATACTCCGACAGCGAGTATGAATACAGACACGTCCAACTGCCCAAGAACATGCTTAAGAAGATCCCCACCGAATACTTTGACCACTCCAAAGGAACGTTGAAGCTGCTGTGGGAGGAAGAGTGGCGGGGACTTGGGATCACTCAGGTACGGCCACCGCCATATTGTATGGAAGAACAGCTAAAAGGCAAGATACTGACTTGACTTGTGTGCAGAGCCTGGGATGGGAACATTACGAAGTCCATGAACCAGAACCACACATCTTACTATTCAAGTGAGTGTTCACCTCTCCTCTCCTCCGATTGCCCCAGGACTCGTCCGATTTCTAACTTCTGTCTAGGCGACCGGTGAACTACCAGCCTCCCGTCGCCCAGTAACCCATCCCGTCCGCCTGCCCATCCGCCCGTCTCCCACTTTATACTCTTTGCTCTCCGTCCATTTGCCGGCGTTTTTCCCATTGCTATTGTGATATTTTACCTCACGAATCTAAATTAACGGCTTCTTACTTCTCTCTACGATTTTACTCTCACCCAAACCTTCTTCTTCTTTCTTATTCTACAGACCTCCAATCTTACCGCCGCCATTTCCCAAGCATCGTGGGCCATCATATTAGCGAGCCAGATTCCTTTCAACTTCTCTCAAAGATTCCCTTTTTTTTACTACCCTTCGCTTAACTTTTGTTCTCAAAGATGAAAACTAGTTCAGAGCCGAATCTTTATTAAGAAAGATATATACTCAGTTTTATTTCAACTTTGTTCTGCTCCTACTCACACGGGAAGTGCAATTAATTAAACCCCAACCCTATTCGGTCTCTGACGTGTTTCTCAGCATCTCGGCTATTCACATCACGTTCTTCTCCACCCATTCGAGCCATTGGTCCTTCGTGAAGCTGCTACTGATGCTTCGTTCCTCGATACCCTTGCATCGGCTCTGTTAGCATCCAGAAACCCGGTAATTAATCCAACACAGATATTAGGCACGCAGAGATCCACTTACATTGAAGAACACTGTTGGCGTAACATGCACACCCACAACCCTGTTGGCCTATATATAAATAATTTACCAGCATCGTTAGCACATCGTTACATCCTCGATCCATCCCAGGCTTCTTCATGGGCCCTTCCTTACCTTGGTCATAATCTTCACATCCGCCGTCACGCCATTCCCGCCATTCAGCTCCCCGTCCGCACCCGGCTTATCCGATACGCGCAACAACTCCATCATAGCCCCTTCGTCAACACCCACTTCCTTACTAGCGAGCTTAGCAAGGCGTTCGTAGGTGTGGTTCCTTGTCTCGTTAACCACGTTGACGTCGAAGTACTCCTTCTGATGCTCGAACAGAGCAGCGCTAAACTGCTGGAACTTTGCAGGTGCTAGCTTGAGAACTGCCAATGCTGCTTCGATCGCTAGAGTAGATGATGGGTGCCATGGTTGAATTTGTGGACGGAATATAACCGTGAGGCGTGACGAAGCTGCTTCGGGTAGAGAGGGAAGCACTTGGCCGTAGAATGTTTTGAACAATTTGGCAGAGAACTGAGCAGTTTGGTAAGTAGAGCATTCCTTCTGGTAGATTTAACAGGAGCAAGGGATCACATACGGGGCAAACATAGTCCAGATCTATGGTTTGGTGGCTCTTGTCAGTTAATTGATCCCCCAGAATCTCGGTCATAAAACATACATATCTCAACGGTATGGTGAGCTCCTGCTGCACCAGCCATCGTAAGCCCGGCGAATTTAGGTTGAAGGGACATGTTGATACTAGTACTGTCTTAACGGACAGGTATCAAGTGTCAATTGAGTATACTTCAAGTTATCCTAGAGTAAAAGATCGTGTTTATCGGTTGTTTACTGGTTGTTGTTTGATATCTCGACCCCGCGAGGTTTTCTATAGTTGTATTTACATTACGTCATAGCCATCCATGTCATATAGAAATCCGTGATATCAAGTCAGAACTTTTGACCAACCATGTCCCTTAAATAACATAGTATCTATAGCTCTATCCATACAGGTTCCAGTTGCGAAAAGAAGGTCCTAAAAGAAAGAAAGAGGAGAAAAAGAAGAAAAGTGGTATATACCTAAGGTCCGCTCCAAACACCGTCTATTGCAAATGAGTAATAGAAGACAAACACAGAATTGAAAAGCAAATCATTAAGCACTATCAAGCATCTCTATGGTGCATAAGAGAGGCGACAAGAGCGTGATTCCGTCAAGCAAATGGAAACTAGTTTCGGCGCGGCACCTGCACATGAGGTATAACAGACCTCACATTAACAACAGCACCAAATTGATCCCCCTTCGGGTCGAAAAATGCATGCGTAAAGACATTGCATTGTCCTCTTGGTCCATTGAAGCATATCATTCCTTCAATTAAGAATACCCCGGGAGGTGGGGTTTCATACCGGCCAGGGGATTTTTTCAGCAGGAATAAGAACAATGACGCAGCGGCACGTAGATCAGCAGTGCTATCATTTCGTTTATATTCTCCTCTGGATGTCTCATCGTGGATGACAAGTGGCTGAAAGGGACCAGTGCGTTTGGCATCTGGCTTACCCTGCATATTGGGGTGATTTAAGGCTGATGTGCCTCCGCTGCTTCTGGAAACCCGGGATAGAAGGGGAAGCGTTAAAGGGTATGAGACCTTGAAGGGCTCTTCCGTTTGGTTCTGGCCCTCGGATTGGTCGTTATTGCCGGAACGTAGCCTCTTCAGGTAGTTCTCCAGCCTCGTGCGTTTTATTAGGAAATAGAAATGGGCAGCGCGTATGAATGTCGCTGTGATCCGAAATGGTTCAAGGACGTTCCATATCAAGTCACCTTTCTCTACGGGTAAGGATTGCGATGTCCATTTAAGGCCATCATCAGACAATTCTAATCTGCAAGTACTGTTAGAAAAGGATCTGGATGCGTGGGTGGTGTTTGTAGCAAGCTTACCCAGATCGCACATAGGTTGGCGGCGCTCTAAATGGAAATTCATGGCGCAGATAGCTATACCTCACTTTGAGAGGTTTCCCTACTCGACTGGTGATACGAAGGTCTTTTGAGAGTGCTTCTGATATACCATCTGCCAACTGGTCTAGATATCAAGTTAGCCCGTTGCCAAAGCCTGCCACGTTGATGTTTGCCAGCCCATCCTACCTTTAAGAGCATTCAGTGAGTCCGCATCCTTGGATAGCTTGATAAAGGTTTGCCATTCAGGATCGTTTCCGGCGTAAAATTCCCCTTCTACCAGGCGGGGCAGTCCAAGCGGAATGAATATTGGTTCATCCGCCTCCTCTCCTTCTTCAATGTCATCTTCCACGCCATTGGCGCCCAAAGATCTAGTGGACTTTTGGACCCTTGTTACATCTTCTTGAGGATCAAGTTCCAATTTATCGAGCGGTCTCAGGGCAACCTCTGACCAAACATATGTCCCTATGCCATACGCCGCGACAGTCCATAATGCTCGCCTAAATTTAGTAAACAAACATCAGCCAGTGCTCATTCCCAAGCTTGTATGCTCCTCCAGCCGCAATAGTATGAAGTGGGCGCACCGAAACCATATCTGCTTTATCCTCACTCGCTGTACTCGTATCAATCCAGATTGTTGGTAGAATATCGAGCGTCGTATCTGAAAAGGCACCAACGGACGACGGGGGAAGCCTGTCGCCCTGAAAAATAGACTCATTTGACCAGGCGTCTTCTTGTATATTTATATTTGCAAAAGCATGCTGAATATCTGGATATCAGACTTGACATTCGTTGCGCCGAGGTGTGCTGTTGGACTTGGAGGATGCTGGTCAGACCACCTCAAAAGCGCTGGCAGAGTGGGCGCGCGGAAGGACGGGGTATCGGCAGGAGTGAACAGCAAACGAGTGATCCAGATCACTGGCAAGAGGGTCGAGGATATAGCTGTTGAATGGATGCAGATATCCAAAGATAAATCTGTCTATCTCAACTTTCTGCGTCTTCCAACCTTTTTTTTTCCTTTGACGTCGGCGATATCTCGGTCACGTGCCTGCAATCGTTGTTGTTACTCTTGCTCTTACTCTTACGCACTTGATTGGTATTGTTGATTATTCTGCAGAAGAAGAGAGAGAATCGATCACGCCCGCCGACGGTCGTCGATAGCAACGATCCAGCAGATGAGATAGCTTCTGCTCTGCCTAGTGCTGACGACTTTGGCTGCGCAAGGTAGCTGGGAAACGACCAGCTGCCGCCATCAATACGATCGATACCAGGCAAGCTCCTGTGTTTAGACGACTTACACCCTTAGAGCTACGACTACAGGCGCCACCACGATGAAGAGTGTCTTTTGCAATCTAGCGGTGGTGCTGTCCGCATTTACAGCTACATCCTTCGGCCAGGATTACCTCGTTCATATGATCGAGGGTGGCGCAGGCGTGGAATCCTGGAAACCGCAGCCTGGAGATAATCGAGAACGGAGTCCAGATATTGCGAAACTGCTACTTGAACGGCGGTTGGGATGGCCTGAATCATCTTCAACTATTGGAGAAGCGGATGAAGAGACTATTCGGGAATTGAATCTTTTCGGGGGCCAGCAGGCATTGCCTTTTGCGGATTCAGACAAGGAGAAGGCACAGAAGCTGTTGTTGATCCTAGAGGGTGTAGACTCAGAAGACAGTAAGTGGATGGCTATAGTACCCTAGACTCGAAGAACTCGATGGATCCGGTTGCTAATTCGATGAATGTTTAGTCAAATCACTGGAGACAAAAACACCGCACGATTTTGCTATTTCAAATCCATCAGCATTCTACCTAGACGATTCGATATTATCTTCATTCGTTTCAGAAAAGTCACAGGGTTGCCATGATCCCAATACCTGTCTATATGGTGAAGAAGAGGCTTCATGCACTGGGTTTGTAGCTTTGAGAAGTCGGGTAAGTTTTCAATCCGATAGCTGTTTGTTTCTATACCGATTAGCTAACCATTCTCAGAGCTCCGGTGCTTGCCCTCAGGATGCTCAACTTTTCTCTGAGATGCCAGACTGTACATCAGGATCAGCCAAGATTCAGAAACTCATCGAGCAGGTTACTGCCGGCTCTTCTACATATAAACATACTTCCTTTGTCCTTCGCCTTAGAGCGACTGTAAGTCGAAACGCAATCCTGACATATATTGCATATCATATTCTTACAAGCTGCTTTCACTAGGAAACTCCCATTTTACGGGACGGGGAATTAGTCTCCCTCTTCAAAGCCCTTACTGCCCTTAGCTCTGAGCTCAATGTGGAAACTACTGTCATAACAGTCCCATACGACATCTACACCAAGAACCGCAAACAGGCACGCCCCCCTGCCGACAAGGCCAAGCTGAAACTTCACCAAAGCCTTTCAGCTGCTAAGAAGGTTGTCCGTGCTGATGCCACTGCCACCTCCACCTCCACGGCCAGACCATCTGCGACCGCCAATCCTACTCCCCCATTCCATCTGCCCGTATGCTATGCAAAGAATGAAACCTGCACCGAGCGAACTAACAACTGCTCGGGCCATGGCTCATGCTACCTGAAACGCACTTCGTCGAAGAATTCCACATCCAGTACCCAAAATGACTGCTATGCATGCAAGTGCCGCCGCACTGTTGTTTCCACCAACAAAGATGGAAAGACAAAGACTGTCCAGTGGGGCGGTCCTGACTGCTCCAAGCGGGATGTCAGCATGCAATTCTGGCTTATTGGTGGCTTGAGTGTGGTGCTTGTTTTGGGAGTCGCCTATGGTGTTGGAATGCTGTTTAGCATTGGGGAAGAGGAGTTGCCCGGCGTGCTGAGCGCAGGTGTTGCACCCCCCAAGCAGAAGTGAATGGAACGAAACCTGGATCTTTTCTATATCAGTCTTTGTTGATCTACATTTTGCAGTTTATGTGCGGGTTATTAATTTGCTTGTATAGTATTTCCTATACGTCTGCTATTCGGTTCAATCATATATATCCTACCCTATATCAAACCATGTCCTTTTCGTCCCAGGGCATGCACCAATATAATAATCTACATTACCAAGATTATTCGTTTGTGGGTACTTCTTAATACGAAAAAGTAAATGCAAGAAGCTAGAATTCTGGGGCTGCGTGAGTCAAGGAGATTGAAATAAGTCTATCATATACAGTATCACGTAAAATAGGTCATTCTTGCTTCTTGTTCCCATTAGATAGATAAGCTACTGGATATCAACTGGTAGAAAATCCCAGGGCATACCAATCAACTAATCATCAAGAAACCCATTGCACCTGAGACAAAATAAATGCAACGCCCCGAAGAGAGAAAGGAGAAAAGGAGATCAAAATATTCAGCAACCATACCAGCAAAGTCACGGTGTAAAAACACAGACGCAATAAAAAAAAAATAGACACAATGCATGAAAATGATGAGCGGTGTGTAGGTGGGGGTATCAGGAGAGTAAATGGGCAAGGCAGATAGGAAAATCAAGCGGTGCATAAAATCGAACAGCTATATGGCTACTATGGACAGTTTGCCGAACCAAGGAAGTATCGGCAACGTTCGATATTGAACAATGTTAAGGGAGGGAGGTAAGATGTAGTAAGTATAGGGCATCAAACATATGTGAAATGCTATCCTCGAGAGAGATATGGATAACTTCCTGGTAGTTAAATGTAGAACGCAGGAATGTTTGGTGAGATTTTGGATTGGTCGTTAGTCGTTCCAGCGATAGGTGAAGTGAATGGCAATAATCGGGTCATTGATGTGTCGTAGAATGGAGGATGAGATGAGGATTGAGTACGTATGGTACAGGGACGAGGGGTGTAAGTTGTCCAAGCTAAGTTTGTCTATCTTGAGACATGAGTAGCAGATTCCAGTTGTCTTGGTGTAGGAGGATCAGCTACGACCGAAGAGGTGTTTGCATCGCCCTGCTGCGAGCCGTTGGACCTATTTCTCCCAAAGGGGATATTCAGACGCGGTAGGCGAGATCTCCATCCGTTGGATTGTGGCTGAGTGCCATCTTGACCTGAGTCAGCGTTTGCGTGATCTCCAGCAACACGCAGGCCTCGATCACGATTAGAGCGGTTGTTTTCTTCTCCCGGAAGCATCGGCATGAATCTCCCGGCTAGAACCATTCTGGAAGCAAACGGGGGCATGCGGGCAGTTTGATAAGGTGTGTCACCATCACTAACTGCATTGTTGTGGTTGTTGCCATGCCTCCTTCCACGCTCGCGGCGCTCTTCTTCTGGAGCCTCACCCTCAGGCCGGGGTTTAGGAGTGAAGTAGTCGGCCTTACAAAGTGGACAGCAAGCACGACGGCTAGTCAGCCAAGGGTCGACACAAGAGGCATGGAATGCGTGTCCACAGGTGAGACCGCGGACATCGTCATCGTCCTCGATGATATCGAGACAGATGGCACAAGAGTCGCCAGGGTTTGCGATGAGTTCTGTGGTAACGGCGTGGGAGATGTGGTCGTCATGGTCGTCATCATCATTTTCAGGGAGGTGAGAGTCGGTATGTTTCAGGCTATGGTTATCGGTAGATAAACGCTGCGATGGATTCGTCTGTGTAGGAGGCTGCACAGTAGTCGATTTCTCCGCAGGTATGTGAGCTGCAGCGGGTACTTGGATGTCGGTCGATTTCCGCCCTAACATACTGTCGGGACTCATCGCACCGGAGCATTCGCCCCGATCCGTTGCAGTCGTCGTGTGAGATGTATCAATGGTTCCGGATTCCTGGTGTCCTCGTCGGCTTGTATGGGTTTCGATGTTGTTATCAATACCGCCAGCAGTGGGTAAGCCCGCTTCAGCCCTTGAAGCACGCCAGCTTTTGTACTTTGTGATGGGAAAGCGGGTGTTAACATCTTCCATGGACATAAGCTTCTTCTCTCTCCTCCTACGATGAGTCCTTGGGACGTTGACCATATCGATGGGGTCGCCATTATCGTCGTTTCGAGCCTGGCGATGCCGCTGGTTATACCGGAAACAGTATTTCACGCCAACAATAATCCTGTCCATCGGTTAGAGATTGACTCAAATGAATGTAAAATCTGATCAAAATAAAAAGAACGAGCGATAAAAAAGGAGCGTTGGGAATACCATAGATTAGTGAAGACGACCCCAAACCCGAGCGCAACAAAGAAGAGCAAGGGCGAGTTATTTGAGCCTGACGACTCGCCACCTGCTCCGGGTGTAGACGATGGCGAAGCGGTAGTCATGGCTGTAGGCCGTTGTGTAGCAGCACAACCACAACAACCAAACGAGTTCGATCGACGCCGTCGGTCGGTGAGGAAATGGGCAGACGAGCCAGCGAGAAAATATGTCGAAAAGTGATCAAAGAATCAAGCCTTCTGCAGAAACCAGAAGGTCAGGCTTGAGCATGAACGTAATACGCACCAACGTCCCAGGAGACGATATGATACAGCGGAGAGCGGGTCTCGACGGAAAGAGGAGAGCCAGAACAAAACCACTGGCCTTGACTGCTCTAAAAAGTCTGAACGCTGCGAGCCCTGCAGGGATAAAGGGGGGGATTATAAGTCAATACTCAGCCACTCGAGTGCAGGCTGGTTTTGATTCGTGAGAGGTCCGAGTATGGCGTTGGGCTAAAGCGAATCGTCCAATTCGAGGATTCAAGCCAGCCAGCCAGAAAAAGGATCGCCAGCAGTCTCTTTGAGGGTAGAGGGCGGAGAGGGCGAAACAGGCCGATCTTGGCGGGTTCTTCATCGATCGAGCAGTCTTGTGTGTTGTGGAGAAGGGTGCAGAAGTGTTGTTATGGAGTTGAAGCGAAGGGGCCCCAGCAAATTGACCATAACATATATGTCTAGACCCTGACGAGGCGGAGAGTCCCAGAGATAGAGGCGAAAAAGAGGACAATGCCCTGCTCAAGTGGCATATACGGGCTATTCTGCCCTGTTCTCCCCCAGCCTTCCTTGTTCCTTCGACTTGTCGAGTATGGAGAACCAACCTCTTCTGTCTGTGTAAAGAAAAAGTGAGACGTCAACGTAATATCTCACGGCTGGCCGGTCCGGGGTGGAGATGTACGCAGCACACTAGCTGGCACTTGCGATTTGGGTGTCAAGGATTAGAAAAGGACGAGTCTGCACTGCAGCGAGTCTTCCCGTCTTTTATACGCCCCCTGTCTCTCACTTGTCTCTCCCGCTCGCTCTCTCGCAGCGCAGCCGTTTTGTCTTTAATCTTTTGTGTTTTGTGTTTTGTGTTTTGTCCCTTGTCCTGCTGTCTTATCCAGCACGTCTTGCTTCCTGCAGTTATCAAGTCCTCGAGCGTCTGGTGCGAAATCATGCCATTTCCTGCGACTAGGCGACTGAACCGTTTCTTTTTCCCAGCGCCGGCGCCGTCCTGATCGCCATCAAACGCCTCTTTTCGGCGTTCTTCTTCACCCTGGGTGGCGTACTCGGATACCTTTTTCGGCCTCGAGCGAATACGGGTTACAACCAGGAGATGTATCCCAGGCGTATATCCCCCGCGTTTCAAAGTGTGATTCTGCGTGCTACTCGGGCTTTTGCATGTCTATCTTGCTACTTGCATCAGTGTAGGGAGAACGTAGCCGCCGGCCCAGGTCCTCATTGGCTGTGTACCTCGCTGTCTCTGCCGTTGTGTCTGTCTTTGCTTCTTCGCTTCTCCTGCACAAAGGTACGAGATGTACAAGTGACGTTCAAAGATGCCGTTTCTGGCAACTCTTTGGAATCTTTGGAGTCTTCGAAGAGTGCGGACCACGTGACTGTTGGCTTGCTCTGCCTTTAACTCTTTCTCGACGACATCACGAAAACGCCCGCTTGTTTGTATACAAACGGGGGCATATCAACATCTAGTCCGTACATAGATAGCTATCTGAATACCTGCGGTGGTTTTGGATGCCTCTCTCCTGGAGACCCGGATCATCCCGTCTCCGAAAGAACAAAAATGAAGGCAAACGAACCACCGTTCCCACTCTACAAACTCTGGGCGGGTGCTCCGTACATCTACCGAATGGCCGACGGCGATGATAGTCACGATGAACGACGAACTCCTGCCGAACGGACATCAAAGGGATCTCTGATGGGGTGCGGAGTGTTCCGTCTTTATATAGATTCTCTCTAGGCAGCCCCATCAGACAAGACGAAAAAGTCTTTTATATCCTCAAACACCAGGCAATACGAAAGCCAGTGCCTCTTATCTTAGCTGGGATATGATGATAATTAAACCAAATACCCTGGTTCTCCCAGCCCAATGCCGCTGGACGTGCAACAGCTCCATCCTGGATGGAATTGAGCCTGAACTCAGAATCATATTCTGGATATTCTGCATGTTCAACAAGAAAAAGAGGGACTTGCCATCGCATCTCGATCACGACGCCACTAGATTTATAGTTACGACGATCTAGTAGTCTAACCTATTAGTCGCTTAATTAGCAGTATCACCTCAATGCTACTGGTGGACTTCGCTTAGGCTCAGTCCTTTCGAAAAAATGGCACCCAAGAATACGGGATGCGCCCAAGGCCGAGGCACCGGCAGATGCTTCCTGGCACTTGCCCATATATAAACAGGCTCGACCGTCTTTGCGGTTCCTGTCGATTGAAAGCCACCTCAATACTAGCCAGCCTTTTCTTCCATCCTTGCCAGAATGCGTCTCATCAGTTCACTCGCTGCGGTATTCCTGGGCTTTTGCGCCACAGCCGCTGTTGCTGAAGAGCCAAAAGTAAGTGTTTACTTCTATACACCTGGCTATCAGACTTATCACTTATTTCTGCTCTTGGCCTAAATATTTACTAACGAACACTACAAACAATAGGTTGTCGGTTATTACGAGTCGCCCAATGGCATGCGATCTCCTTTCCCAGTGACCGTACATGCCGGCCAGTGTGATAACTTCCCGGCTTGGGTGAAGTATGTATACTTAATGCCAGGATGAAATTTCACGTCAAAACTAACTGGTATCACCCAGAGCCGCCGATATTCCGACCGGTTATGACTGTACCTTCTATTCGTACGTTTACCATTCACCGTTTCCGAGTCTAACTACGTTCTATTTTCTTCTTTGTATTCAACCTCCACTCCTTGACAATTACTAATTGGACATGTTAGGCAATCCGACTGCAACGGAAGAATGACAGAACACTTCACGAAGAACGTCTCTAGATTTGATTACGAAGTTCGCAGCTTCATGTGTAAATCTGTCTCTGAGCCTACTCAACCCAGCTCGACTCCCACAGGCACGCCAACGCCAACGCCAACTCCTACTCCTACTCCTACTCCTACTCCCTCGTCGTAGGCTGACACTAGGGCGAAGGCAGATTTACAGCCTGGACAGTGAGGGGTTCGCACAGGATGAACAGACTATAATGCTTAACCCCCGATAGTTGTGGTGAACATTCAGTCTGACTTTCACGGAACACCGGATATGGGACAGTGGCCCTTACCTACGTTGATCGTGGGGGCTTAGTGATTGTGTATATGAAGAAGAGGACATTAGAGGATAGATACACCTAGTACATAAACTGATAATATACGGACTCAAAATTATATATAGATCGCCAGATTCACTGAGCCTCATTGAGTATAAGTAAAACCCACTTCTAGAAGATCTTCCGGTTCACGACCAGGTCCCGGTTTTGAGTATACGAATTTTACTCTGGTCCAGATTCAGTCGACTTTGTGCGCGGCTGCGCTTATTTTATCCGACATCTTAGTTAACAAACAACCCACGAATCACCATTCAGCAACCGTCCAAATCCATCAATCAATTCTACAAGCTGTTTCTACCGACTGATACCACACGTGTGTATTGATAGCCTATCTTTACTGATAGACATGAGTGCGCCGCAGCCGTCCACTCCCGCAGGGGACAACTCCAACCCCATCGTATTTTTTGATATAACGCTCGGAGGTAGTTACTTAGATTGCAAACCTTTCCACAAGCATTTCGTTCTATTAGGATGATTTTCTTACTGACGTGATATATAGGTGAACCACTTGGACGTATTAAAATAGAACTGTTTTCCAAAGTTGTACCTCGGACAGCCGAGAACTTCAGACAGTTTTGTACCGGTGAGACGAAGAATGCTCGTGGCCGCCCACAGGGGTACAAAGGCTGCAAGTTCCATCGAGTTGTAAGTCTTCCATTTGTGCTCAGATCGAGTTTCAGACTGTTTTATTTACGGTTCAGATGCTAATGTATTCGTAGATCAAAGATTTCATGATCCAAGGAGGAGATTTTATCAATGGTGACGGATCTGGTCGCGCATGCATATATGGAACAGGCTCGTTTGCAGACGAAAATTTCAACCTCACCCACGACGGACCGGGTGTGCTTAGCATGGCTGTACGTGTTGATTTCTTTTTTCCCATTTCTTATCATCCTTGGTGACACCACTCTAACTGGAATATGCTGGGTGAAGAATTCTGGACCAAACACCAATGGCTGCCAATTCTTCATAACTACCACAGCCACTCCATTCCTCAACAACAAACATGTTGTCTTTGGACGTGTGGTAGATGGTATGGATATTGTGCGTATGATAGAGAATACGCGAACTACGAGGGACAAGCCGAATCAGGATGTTGTGATTGCGCAGTGTGGAGAGATGTGATGGGGGATGATAGTTTGGTCAAATCAGGCTACTCTAAGGCGCCGGTCATTGGCTAAGTACGGAAAGATATAAATATCTCCCTGTGTCTTTCTTGAGACGGGAGACGGTGAAGGATGGCTGAGCCTGCAGCATGGGATAACTACAGTTAGAAGGATGCAGCTACCCGACATATCACACGTATGTATACGACATGACACATATCGTGCATTATCTCAAACATTTACGAGCTTGATTTGAAAAGCTAGATGGGCCACGGCTGGGGTTGTACAGAGTTCGTATGAATGCTTATCTACACTGTTAAATGGCCGTTGCATGTTAGCGCTTTTTAATGAACAAGGCATCAAATCTACGATGCATTATCTTGATATTTAGTGACTATATGAACCCCCACCGATGATATGATATACCCTTTCCGATGAAGTTAGAAACAAAATGCAAAAAGAACGGTAGAAATGCAAGTATGCTAACGAAACGTCAACAGGGGCGAGAAACCCAATCAGAGTTTGAATTTCTCCAGATATTTTGTGGCTTCATCCAAAGCCTCGTCGACTTTGTTGACCTTAGTGCCGTTGCCGATCGCGACGGGTGCCTTGCCTCCGCTTTGCCTCCTACGATGCTGGATACGGCACTGGCCCATTCATTAGCTGATGCACCCTTGGTAGTAAGGTCCTATTAGAAGGTACGTTAGTGGCAAGTATTGATGTTGTAGCAGGCATTGGCAAGGGAACATACGGGAGTCACGTAACATCCGTGGGCAACCTTGGATCCATCGGCGGCGAAGACGTACAGCGCTTTACCGCTCAATTTTGTCTTGACATGAGTCAATGATTCGCTAATTGCCTTCTGGTTTGCAGAGATAGGCAGTTTGATAACCAGCGACGGGCTGTCCTTGTTTTCTTCAAAGTATGTAGAGATAGTGTCGATAGCAGTCTTTACCTCAGCCTTCTGAGCGGCCTTCTGGGCATCCGTAATCTTTTTATGGATTTGGGTGAACTGGTTGCGGTATTTGGTCTTCTCAACGGCAGAGATTGTAAGCTGGTTAAGATCAACCTGTAGGCTCTTAATCTCAGCGTCCCTCTCGGGGCCGGCAGACATCTTTTCGAAGCGGTTGAGACGTTCACCAAATTCGCGAGCAACACGCTGGACTTCATGTGCATCTTCGCCCGTTACGGCGATGATACGGCGAATTCCTTTGGCAATACCGCTCTCTTCGAGAATGACAAGGTCCTTGATGTCACCAGTCTTTTGGACATGAGTGCCACCGCAGAACTCGATGCTGACGGCTTCCCAGCGGGGATCCTTGACGTTCTTTAGAATCTCGTCAAGCTCGACACCGACGGATACTACACGGACAGGATCGGGATACGTCTCTCCAAACACGGCACGCACGCCAGTGATTTCACGGGCAGTTGAGAGAGGCACTTCCTGTGAGTAGACAGCACAATTCTGACGGATATAGTCAGTAGACATGGATTCAATCTTCTCCAGGTCACTGTCTGAGATAGCGGATTTGTGGGAAAAGTCGAATCGCAGCTTCTCGGCAGCAACAAGAGAACCTTTCTGGTCGATACCATCACCTAGGACCTCTCTGAGGGCAAAGTTGAGAATGTGGGTGCCGGTATGATTGTTTCTAATTGGCCATCGACGCAGTTCATCGTATTCTGCAATGACGGAGTCATTGACGGAGAAGTTACCGTACTTGATGAAGCCAGTATGTAGAACGTAACCACCGTACATTTGGACGTTTTGAACATCTAGCTCAGCCTGACCATCAATAACGATCTTGCCAGTATCGTACTCCTGACCACCCTGCTCGGCGTAGAAGTTGGTCTTGTCGAGGATGATGCCAATCTGCTCATCAGCGGGAATATCTTTAGTTGAGTCAATGACCTCCTTTCCATGACAGATAGCCTTGATGTTGGCAACAATGTTTCCCTTTCCAAACTTGGCATCATCGTTGGTCTTTGGCACACCGTTCTTCTCAAGCGTGCTCAAAGTGTGAACAGTTAGTTTGAGAAGATCAGAGGCAGCTTTGGCTTGACCCTTACTGGCCTCCTTGGCCTTGAGACGTGCCTCTTCAAACTCAGCGTCGTCAATTGTCAGTTGTCTCTCTTCTGCCATTAGGCGAGTAAGGTCAACTGGGAAGCCGAAGGTATCGTATAGCCGCCAGACATCAGCACCATGAAGCTTTCCGGCACCAGAGTCCAATGCTTGCTGAGCATAGGTTTCAAACTGGCGTTCACCTCGGTCAAGAGTTTTGGCAAAGGAGACTTCCTCTTCGTCGAGGATCTCCATGACATCGTTTTGTTTTCGTTTGATTTCTGGAAACATGTCGCCCATCTGTTCTACGAGGGCGGGGACAAGCTTTGAGAAGAAGCTGCCAATCTCGACCTGCATGTATTTTCTGGCATACCGTACACCTCTTCGGAGGACTCGACGGACAACATACCCTCGTCCTTCGTTGTTGGGTGCAGCTCCATCGGTAATGGCAAAGGTGAGTGTTCTAAGATGGTCAGCGACCACTCGGTAAGCGGTATCTATTCCGTCGACATCCTGAGCACCAAAGTTACCGGTGTACGGCCGAGCACCTGTGATATTTTGAATGGCGGCAAACAGAGGGGAGAATACATCGGTATCATAGTTCGATGACTTGTTCTGGAGGATTGATACCAGTCTCTCATATCCTAGACCAGTGTCGACGTGTTGGTTGGGCAGTGGCCGTAGGGACCTGTCCGGCTCTCGGTTATACTGTATAAACACGTTATTCCAGATCTCGAGCACATCTGGGTCATCCTGGTTAACGAGATGGGCGGCGTTTCGACCTCCAATTCTGTCATAATGGATCTCACTACAAGGTCCGCAGGGGCCCTGGTCTCCCATCTCCCAGAAATTGTCCTTCATGTCACCTGTGAGGATATGGTCATCTTTCACACCAACACTCCGCCATATATCTCTTGCCTCTATATCGGGGCCAACGCCGGCCGCCTCGTTGCCTTCAAAATAGGTAACGTAGAGTCTATCAGGGTCTAAACCGTAGACTTTGGTGAGAAGCTCCCAAGAAAATTGGATGGCCTCCTTTTTGAAGTAGTCTCCAAAACTCCAGTTTCCCAGCATCTCAAAAAAGGTCTATACCAGAGAACATCGTCAGCACCAGCTCGCCTACCACCGCAGCGAGGCCACTTACATGATGATAGCTGTCCTTTCCAACATCGTCGAGATCCTATAGATCCATTAGTATCCCCTCGTAAGATTTTTTATGTACCCCCCCTTTTTTATATAGATATGGGTAATAGCGGGGTCATACATTATGTTTTCCACCGGCACGAATACACTGCAACCAAGCCAGTTAGCAAATATATCATCTCAAATATACGTAGGCGAGACAGACCTTCTGCGAGTTATGCGCACGTTTCAGCTGAGCAAAATCGGAATTGGGGTCGACGGTGCCTAGGAAGATACTCTTATACTGGTTCATCCCCGCGTTGGCGAACAGCAGCGTGGGATCCGACAGCGGGACGACCGAAGACGACGGCACTGAGAAGAAGGTCAGCCAGCAGTTCGCAGCAGCTCGCCAGCCCGAGGGCCATCGGTCCAAGCATAGCAAGCAATCAAGCATCCAGACAGGGGAATACCGTGAGAGTCATACCAAACGTGTGGCCGTTCTTCTTGAAGTAGTCGAGGAATGTGTCACGCACGCGCAACGCCGGCCATTCCACCGTCTCCTGGCCGGCGGGCGGTTGAGAAGAAGTCGAGGCAGCCATCCTGAGCGACGTCCAGGTCCAGCGATGCGATGAGCTGCGGAGGAAGCGGTTGTTGTGGCAGCGGAGTGGGAGAGTCGAGCTGGCGCTGAGCGTGCGAGTCACACCCAAGAGTGGATTTGGCGACCAAGCAAACCTTGCGCCCATCCAAGCGTCGCTTTCTTCTTTTTCCTTCTACTTTTCTCTCGCGTTCGCTCTCCTTCTTCTGCCGCCGTAACGCACCAGGACAGGGCTATATAAGACGGAAACGATGCTCCTCGACGGCGAGAGACACTGAGAGCCCTGTGATGTCTGATCAATGGCGCCAGCAGCGGCGGGGAGAGTCGAAAAGCGTCGCGGGAAGCGAGCTGCGGAGGAAGAGCTCGACGGTGAGAGACGACTGAGGAAGAAGTTCGACCGGCTGCGACTTGGTATGATGAAGCTGCCTTCTTCTCCGTGTTTCTGCTCTCTATCTGCCTTATGCCTCTGTCGATTGACGTTTGGATAGAGCGTTATGAGGCAGTTGAGCTGCTGGTGTTTTTCTTTTGCAGAGTAACTCTAGCTGTTACGGAAAAGAAGCCTTGGAGGCTAACAGCTTGGTTGTTTTACAGACAGATTATCCGAACAGACACGGCTTACGCCCGCGACGACGACAGCAGCAGCAGGAAGATACGCTCTAGAAGCTCATAGACAGGCAGAGGGATGTGGGAGTACCGGCTCGCCGTCTAAACATACGTCCTCGCGGGTTAGCAATGGCGATGGGATGCAGGTTGACGACACCAAAACACGAGTATATATCACCGATCTAGAAGAAGAGATCGCCGAGATAGAAGAGGAAGAGAGGCAGCAGGCGTTAAAAGTAATGATGCCAGAGATGGAGAAGCAGCTCATGTCGATCCCTACGTCGGTGCTTACGCATAAACCAAAGGAGGAGCGGAACAACGCGCTGGTGCTGTACCGTGTTCCGGCAGCGTTGGGAATACCGGCTGAGCAGGACAGTGTTCGAGCAGCGATGACGGACGTAAGAGAGCGAGCAAGAGAGAAGATGGCAGAGAGCTACAACGGACAGGCGGAAGGGGAGAGAACAGCACCACCGGCCATGTCTGGAGACGGTGAACAGTCGCCAGGCTACGATTCAGATCCCATGGAGATCGACGAGAGTTAGATCACTCACCCACACCCACATTCACACCCACACTCACACTCACACAATGGCTATATAATATATGGTATCTTCATGTAGCAATCATTAGTTCTATAGAAAGCTCCCGCCCGAGAAGCGCGAGTTAAAGTCAGCAGCTTTATTCAGCATTTCCCTACGCTGGGAATGGCTGATCTTCGAGGGCGCTCTGATATCCTTCTCCTTGTCAAAAGCTCTAGCACTAGGGTCGTCCTTTTCTTGCTCTTCAGTACTGGCCTTGTGCTGAGAATATAGTGACTTGTTCCTATTCTTTTCCTGTTGTTCCACATCTAGTTAGCCGGCTGCTTCAAGTGTTATGCAGATGTCAGATGTAGAGACTCACGTTATATTCACGAACATGCTTCGACATCTTTTCTGCTCGTTCAGTCGCCAATGCCTTACCAGCATCCGGTTCAGATGCAGCCGATGCAGCAGCCGGCGCCTGTATGCCCATGACTTCATTCTGCAGACGCTTCCTCTTCTCTTCCACGGTTTCGGTCCACGTATTTGATGGGCCTCCTGCCTTTGAAGCAGCCGGCCGAGCAGGGTTTCCCGTGTTGAACTTTCGGTTCTTCAGCTTAGTGGGATCCATACGGGCTGAGAGGTCGAGCTGATCGGGTGGCTTCAGCATCCAGTCGTCTCGCTGGATTACTTCCGGCTTCGATGCTGGTGCACTTGGTATAGGCTGTGTGGGTGCCTCAGGCTTTATGGCAGAGCTGGAGGAGGCCGGAGGAGGCAGGGAGGGTCCGTAATCATCATCACTCTCGTCTTCTTCATCGTCTTCGTCTTTATCACTGTCTGGTCGTGCGCTGGGTGGCATCATTGGTCCCATTACTCTGGCCTTCTTCGGCGGCGTGTCTGGTCTGGCTGGTCCGATATCTCCATCTTCTTCGCCTTCACTGTCAAGTTTCCGCTTCGGCGGCATCACTGGCCCATAATTTCCTCCCATCTTGTCTTTTCCTCGTCGTCTTCGTCTTCGTCTTCGTCTTCTTACTTCATCTTCTCGTTCTCGTTCTCGAACCTTTTGATATACACTAGCACGTGATATATCACGTGGTAATTAAGGTGACTTACATAAGGTTATTCCAAAAAGGAAATTCAACGTCGATCTCTTTTCGCTTGAAATTTCGAGTCTTTTCGACCTTTTCGACTTCAAAAAACACGAAGAAAAGACGAGATCAACCTGTCGAGCCGTGGAGGATCTCGTACAATACGTGCTGACCGACCGGTAGCTCCATAGGTCCCCGATTTGACTGACCGGGTGACGCATTGCGGAGGAGAGATGGCTGCCATCCTGCAGGACAGCTCTAGCTCCCGGATAAACAAACAAACAGATACGGAGTACATATGCAAGTGCCAGCGAAGTGACGCAGGTTGCCACAGTCCGTTTGACAGACAAGAAAACCACCATGTAATCCAACTGCCGGCCAAGGTTGCTGTCCAAGGACTTGTTCTCCGGATGGCCCCGCGAGCAACCAGGGTTGAACACTAGCCTGTACCCCGGCCAATTCGCTAAGCCGATATTGGGTCGTTCACTCCGGGAATGGAGTGAGATGCTTGTGATAGCAAAGCTGCTGGGCCAGGGATCGTCCTTCGGGGCATCCAAATTCCCTCAAGCCTGTTTACTCTAGGCATTGTGGTGCCTCCTGTGGCGGAGACGTTTACACGGGATACGCTACTAGGTAGCTTCCAATAGCAGCTTTTCCTGTTCTTCCTTTTTTCGCTGCGGAAGAATAAAAGAATGAGCGAAGAAAATCGCCATCCGGCTTGGAAAGCTTAGCTCGGATGTCGCTCAAGATCGCAATCTAAGTATACGGGGTTACCTTCATATCGCTTAGCTCGTCCTAGGGAAACACGAGCTCAAAGTGCAAGCCTACGCGGGGGAATGGGGGCACCCCTACCTTTATATCTCCACCTTTGGCCGTATATCCCGGAAATTGGCATGATATCCAACACGAAGATATGCCTGAGCACTGAGTTATCCTAGCAGCTGTCAAGGAGGGGAAAGGGAAAATTTTCTTTTTGGTCCTTCTGGAAGGCACTATATTTACCATGAGGATCATCCCTAGTTATGCTTCTCTCTTTTTTCCCTTCTCCTTTCTGCGCGCCAGAATCAGGTCACATTGATTCCTTTCTTCAAGAGCAAGTCGTGTGTGGTTAGATTCCACCTTTACTCTTCGAAGATGCGCGGACTCTCTTATGCTGTCTTGGCCCTCGCTGCCATAGATGCTGCTGCAGCTGCTAGCCTTCCTTTCCTACGAAGCTTGCAGCATGTAGGCAAAAGAGACCCGGCTGCTCGCAACCTTCCAAACTACGACTTCTCTGGAGTTCCTCCAGTTGGCACCGTGCAGAAGCGCCAGGCCTCTCACCTGAACCACAAGACAAAGAGTTGGTCTCCCTCACTTCAATTGTCCTAGAGTCATGGGAGCTTCTACCTAATATCTGCCCATGAAGGGGATATTCCCGCTCACGGAATCGCTGAAAGTTTAGGTAGCTAACATTCTTCCAATACAGAGTATGCTGTCGATGGAACCAAGATTCCAGAGGTTCAGTTCGACATTGGTGAATCATATGCCGGTCTCATGCCGATTTCGACCAAGCGCGATGAATCCCGCGAACTTTACTTTTGGTACTTCCCATCTGAGAACCCGGCCGCGAAGGATGAGATCACCATCTGGCTCAATGGAGGCCCGGGCTGCAGTTCCCTGGAAGGTCTCCTCCAAGAGAACGGTCCATTCCTCTGGCAATACGGAACTCTTTACCCAGTTCCTAACCCATGGTCATGGACCAAGCTGACCAACATGGTCTGGGTTGAACAGTGAGTCGCTAGAATCTATCAAAAGTCATCTATACGAGAGCTTAACTGACAACAACTTACCCAGGCCTGTTGGAACTGGTTTCTCTCAAGGAAAGCCATCCGTACGATCTCAAGAAGATGTTGCTACACAATTCTTGGGATTCTTCAGAAACTTTGTAGATACTTTTGACCTGCACGGCAAGAAGATCTACATTGTTGGTGAAAGTTATGCCGGACTTTATGTCCCATACATTGCTCACGCCATGTTCGAGAAGAAGAACAAGCGATACTTCAACGTCGAGAGCACCATGATCTTCGATCCATCCATCAACAAAGATGAAATTCTTACTCAGGGTAAGGCAGTTGCCCTTCCAATCACTGTTGTTTCATCATTATTAACGAAACCTTAGTTCCCGCCGTTCCGTTCGTTGATCACTGGCAGGGTCTCTTCCCTTTCAACGAAACTTTCAGCAAACACATCCACGAAACAGCCGATAAGTGCGGCTACACTAATTACATGAAGGAGCATCTCGTCTATCCTCCGAAGGGTAAACTCCCTGCCCTTCCGAAGGCCACCCCCGAGTGCGACCTCTGGACCGCCATCTTTGACGCCGTCTCTCTCGTCAACCCATGCTTCGACGTGTATCAGGTTGCCACCACCTGTCCACTACTGTATGATGTTCTCGGATACCCAGGAAGTTTCGAATATCTGCCTGCTGGAGCAAATGTCTACTTCAACCGCACCGACGTGCAAAAGGCCATCAACGCTCCCATCCAGAAATGGACCGAGTGCTCTGAACACCCCGTCTTCGTCGATGGAAAGGATAACTCTGAACCATCATCCTTCACCATCATCCCCGATGTCATTGAGAAGTCTCCTCGTACTATCATTGCGCACGGAGATCTTGACTACGTTCTTATCAGCAATGGCACACTACTTAGCATCCAGAACATGACCTGGGGTGGTGCACAGGGTTTCTCCGAGGAACCCTCTAAGCCTCTTTTCGTGCCATACCACGAACGCGGTAGCCTAAGCACCCTCTCTGGAGCCGGTGTTTTGGGCCGCCACCACACAGAGCG
Organism: Nannizzia gypsea CBS 118893; assembly: GCF_000150975.2. NCBI lineage: Eukaryota > Fungi > Ascomycota > Eurotiomycetes > Onygenales > Arthrodermataceae > Nannizzia > Nannizzia gypsea. Next base: position 928,687 of record NW_003345198.1, read on the forward strand.
AAAGCTCACCTATGTTGAGCTCTACCTGACTGGCCACATGGGGCCTCAGTACAACCCTTCAGCCTCATACAGAATATTGGAATATTTGTTGGGCAGAATTGACGACCTGTCCAAGTAAGGTGACGGGTGTTGACGGAAGCTCAGAAGATATATGCACATTTAACAAGTTATGAATATGTGTATAGGTTAATTATTCTAATAGAACTAATGCCAATGATATAATGATAAGTATCTCTCCAGCTGATTTATCCTACCAAACCAGTCAACTAGCCGATAGTTTAGCGGTAGTGAGTATATATAAACTCCATCTTTCTTAGCCAACAAACTTATAACTAAACCGGTACCCGACGATAGTTAAATACAACCCGTTGAAGCAGTGTTTACCAGACAACCGACCGCTCTTGCGTCTTATATTGGTGGCCACTTGGGTTTCGGGCATTTTGAGGGTTATACGTCCCTCGTGGGCCCTCGATGATTCCATGACTGTTATGGCGATTGTTATTCCACTTTTCGTACGTTGGATCACTATACCCCTGAGCTGCATCCTCTTCTTCCTGCTCATCTCGTACAACTGGGTACACATGGCTTCGTCTGCTGGCAACCGCTGTTCTCCGGGGGTTTGAGGGTTGGTACTCTTTAAAACGACTCTCCGGCTCGCGTTCCAGAGACTCATAATCCCACTGCTGTTTTGGTTGGTATGTCCGGTACTTAGCCTCGAACTGGCGCCGAGGCTTTGGAACAAATAAGATTTCTGTATGGCAAGTTAGCAAGACTAACCAAACTTTGGATCTATAAAGCAATATTGATAGCTTCCACTCACCCGAAGGGGCCCTTTCTGTATTCACTTGAGACGGCCGTCGTTGAATGCTGGCATTTCTGGAGGGTCTCGTTGAGACCTGCCTCTCATAGTCCGGGGCATCATACCAGCCGCTCCCTTCGTTATTATCATCTCTGCGCGATATAGTACGGCTATATTCCCTTGCAAGGCGGCCATTGTTCCAAGTTTGATATTGAACATTTGGCGGATCTTGCGGTTCATCGGACGCAAATCTGCATACCTTTGCTTGAGGCGGCCGTGTGTCCCTTAAGGAGGAAGATAATTGACGTGGCTCTACACGGCGTCTATCTCGCACTGGTGAAGGCGAAGGAGTCGGAGATCTAGGTCTTCTCACCCGATCATTACTATCATCCCAATTCCCATTTGCCGGTCTTGACCAAGAGCTGGCGTCTTTGACAACAGCCTGATCAGCTTGTCTTAATGCCGATGACTCTCTGTGGGCATAAGATCTTCTAGCGCTGTCGGGCGGAACAACCTGCACTTCATCAAAGCTCCCGGACTTATAAAAGGTATGGAGCCTAGGGTCTCGTTGGTAGCAATGGTTATGATGATGATATTGGTGGTGGTGGTGATGGCGACTGCGCCTATGGTAGCAACAAGAGCTGCATGTATCTCTATAGTCAGGGAGCGACTGATAGCTCTGTTCGGCACAGCAGTGTGGGCTGCTAGAAGGAGTTGGAAGGCCGTAATCGTGGGAATTCCCCCGACGGCGGAATGTACATAGGCCTGGAGGATTCGGACAAAAGTGGAATATATTAGGAGAGGACTCTATCTTCGTAACAGGGACTTGTGGCTGTGGATGCGGAGGGGGAGGTAGTACAGGAGGAGTAGGATTTGGAGGTTCCTGAGCCTGGGTAGCCGGAGGCGCGGGAGCTTGAAGTATCTGGGGAATTGGAGATGGTTGAGTAGGATGCTCCTTGTCAAGAACAGGCCTGGATCTACTACGTCTCCTTCTACTGTGTCTTCGACCTCTTCTAGGTCGCCTCTCGGTATCGTCGCTTTCAGTAGTGCTCTCCCCACTGGAAGTATAGGTGAACCTGCATTTTCGGCATACGCTGGTGGGAGGTATCTGGCCTGGGATAATCGGATGCCGATACTGATATGAAGGAGAACGGTACCGTCCACAAACTGCACATCTGTGTCTTGTCTCTGCTGCTGGAGCTGCGTGGGCCCTGGAGTAGGTTGGGCTTTGCGGCTCGAGAATAGGGGATGGTGCTGGTGGAGGAAGAAGAGCAGCATCACGATGATACAGATTAGATATTGCCGGTTCAAATTTTCTTGTAGCCAGTTGGTACTCTCGCCCATAATTATGCGTCTGAGCTGGGCCGTCCGTCAAAGGTATGGGTTGGTGTGTCTCCTTAACCTCAACTGGGTCAACGGGGTGAGCACCCGGGCTGTATGTATAGGGGAAACTCCATGAAGAGCCGTCTCGGTTAGGCAGAAATGCATCGGCGAGTATCGACTTTGTCGGCTTGATCTTTATCGGACGACGAACGAATCCGACTTTTCCTGAGGCGAGTTTCTGGACATAGGTTGCCCCTGGTTCCATCCTGGGTGGGATTTCGGAATACCTTCAACTGTTGTTAGACGCAATAACTCCGGCTTCTTGGGCATATTCACGAGCAAACCTTTCTACAGCCATTCCAGGTAGCCACTTAGCGAGAGTAGCCTGAGGGAGAATGACGTGTTCTCTCTATTCGAATAGGCAGAGTAAGGGAGTCAATACACGGTATCATGGACAACTTGATATCAGGATAGCCATTTGGCATAACAAATATCGATAGTAATAATAATTAGAGTAAGAATAGTAGCAGCAGCTTGACACTAGCAAGCGTCCAGCCTGCCGTTCAATATATCAAGCAGTATCGAGCCGGAAGTCAAGTTGTAGGGGAAGCAACAGCTGGCGCGAGAGAAAAGAAAAGAAAGGCCCTTTTTTGCCTGGTGTAAAACAAGATATATAAACTACATCTTGTTTTTGGGTATATTGTCTATTATAATAGTCTTCTATAAGACGAAAGGCGAAATATGCATGCTCATCGATAGAGTGCTACTGTGTTGGTTAAAGAGCTGGCGGCATTCGCCTTTGGCATCGTGATGGCGTTGCGGATGCGCCGACAAAGCATCGCGATTTAATCAAGGGAGCTTGAGGGAGATGCCGTGAAAGTGACAGCTACAGGAAGCAAACGAAGACTCTGCTGTGTTCTTTCAGCCTGTTGATTTGCTGATATCCTGCTGATATTGCTATCTATGGCTGGCTGTGCTGGGCAGTTTTAGGATTTCGTGAAGTTCAGAGTCGCTTTTTTCTTTTTGGCGATGACAGCAAATTTTCCGAGTTTGATATTTTCAACACACAACCAGGTATCCAGAATCTACTGCAGATATATCGCTATTTTGACTCTCTATTCTTAAGGATAGGAGACTTCATGGTGTTAAATGATCGATAACTTATCATACAGATAACTTTGGCTTTGGATGTCTGAAAGCTAGCCACGAGCTGATGGCCAGTGAAGACAGCTGCCGCGCCTACAGGAGAGTCGATAAATGATATCGAATATTCCTCTTCTTGGGATATATATACCCTCCTTGAAGATAAATATATTGATGGGTTCATAGATGCAACCCATGAATGCATACGATCTTTGTTGTTTACCATGCCTTTTCTCAAATATCAACTTGGAGCTTGAACCAAGCAAATAACCGCTGATATGGCTATTGAACATGGCCTCTCCCAGACTTTTGTTATGGATTTCCAGAGATGAAAATGCAATACCTGGTTACAATATTCAAAATCCCTAACCAGATTCTTCCTGATGTCATTTCTTTGCAGCTGTCTGAGAATACCCCAATACCACAAGCATGCATAGACAGCCAAGTGAAATGCTGCATCTCCAGCGTGACAGACAGGCAATATCAATATCAAAAGGCCGTCGTAGTCATCGCCGAGAGTGCTCTTGTTTATATATAAATCTCCTGTCCTGTTGTTTGTCTGCCTGTCTTCTTTCTATCAACAAACATCTTTCACATCAGATATTGACACCTTTGACCCCATAAGAAACAAACCTGATAACTCTAAGAGAAAGAAAACACCCATAATGTCTATATTCAAGCTTATGGTAATCTATTTTACCCTCTTCTGGGTTGTCAATGCTGCTCAGCTCCTTGACCTCGACTCACACGGCGTCATCCCAGGCGCGTACATCGTTGTGATGAAGAATGGTGTCTCTTCTCATCAATTTTCCTCTCACGTCCGTTGGTTGAAGAGAGCTCACCGTCGAAACCTGGCCAAGCGCGTTGCTCCATTTACAGAAGGACTCAGCTCTACCTGGGATATTGCAGGATGGCAGGCCTACAGCGGCAGCTTTGACAAGGACACCATCCAGGAGATCTTGAACCACGAGAATGTAAGTCATCTTATGATAGCCTGAACTGAATACATTACGGCTAATCCAGTATCCAGGTGGAATTCGTTGAACCAAATAGAGAGATGAAGGCTGCCTCTACTATCAAGCAGGAAAATATCACCTGGGGCCTTGCACGTATCTCTCACATGGAGAACTTCAGCCATGACTACGTGTCTACATATGGAGAAGGAGAGAACCTCACCTTCTATGGAATCGATAGTGGTATCGACATCCATCAGTCTGACTTCACTGGCCGTGCTCGCTGGGGTATCAACGTCGCAGACCACATAGACATCGACTGCATTGGCCACGGAACTCACACTGCTGGCACAGTTGCCGGTCAGAGCTTTGGTATCCTCAAGAAAGCATCTATTGTCTCTGTCAAAGTTCTTGACTGCTATGGTCATGGTGATACAACCAAATACATTAACGGGCTTAACTGGGCTATCAACGATGCCAAAAAACGCGGCCTTCTAGGCAAGTCCGTCATGAACATCAGCCTCGGCACTGGACGCTCTAGAGCTGTGAATGAGGCCACAGTACGTGCACAGGAAGCAGGAATCTTTATTTCTGTTGCTGCCGGTAATAATGCTATAAATGCTGAGTTCCTCTCGCCTGGCTCTGCCCCTGAACTCTGTACGGTGGCTGCAAGCACCAGAAACGATACCAGAGCATACTTCTCAAACTACGGAGCGCTCAGTAAGTTTACCTACGCCGCTGTTCTTGTACAAAACTCGAAACTCGTTCTCGCATTTGATTCCATATAAAAGGGGCTAACATTTTTCATCATGGCAGTCGACCTGTTCGCGCCAGGAGAGTACATTCGGTCCACTTTACCCCATAACCGCACCGGAATCATGTCTGGGACTTCTATGGCAGCTCCTCATGTCTGTGGTATTGGTGGACTTATCATGGCTGCTGAAGGTCTTGCTCCTGAGCAAGTCTGTCGCCGCCTCAAAGAGCTTGCCAATCCGGCCATCAAATATGCCGGATTCAATACCACTGACAAGCTTCTTTACAACGGCAGCGGAGCATGAATGAGGAAAATCTTTTACGTAGCCTACATGAGCTGTCAATTAAATAGTTCCGGAGCTAGTGATAGCATAGTAATGCAATACAGCTATGATACATGTTGAACTGAGTAATAATTCTCTGGGGCCCATGGAGGGGAAGGGTCTGTAGTGCAATTACCAAGTTCCACCAGAGTCATCCTGTGCAGGTTGGGCATTCCACGCAGGGACGTCATTGTTGCCCTTGGAACTGCTCTGTTGCTGTTGTTGGACATTCTGTAGCCCAGCAGTAAGGGAAGCTGCCAAATTATTATTCTGCGGAGGACTCTGAGGAGGATTAGTAGCCCTATTATTATAGCCTGTAAGTTTTGATGGAACGGTGAAGACCTCTTCCTGGGCTGGAGCATTATTCCAGTGCGAAGGACCGGATTGTGAACCATGGTTGGAGTGATTAACGCGGCCATTTTTGCTCCCCAGTGGACTTTGATACTGAGCTGGCGCATATTGCTGGGCATTTGAGCTGACTCGCTGATTTTGGGCTTGCGGTGAGCTGGAGGCCTGAGGGTGACCCTGAGATGGCACCACCATTGGTTGTCCAAGAGTCTGAGCAGCCAGCAGTCCCTAAATGACCGTCAATATACAATATACGTATTAGACTGACAAAAAAAAAAACGGCATACCTGAACGTGGAGTAGCTGCTTGAGGATCTCCTCTCGAGGAAGAGACTCCAAAAGTTTTCTTTCAGCTTCAACATCTCGCTCAATTGGCTTGCCAATCTCCGACTCAACGACATCTAGTTAGGCGTAGGTTAGGAGTGAGTCCGGTGGTAAGATTTGCTAAGTGATTCACTTGCCTTTGACCCGATACTTGAAAATAAATTTTGCGTACGGCTCCTCCATTGTATCAAGGTATTGCGGGACTTTAATCTTGTGGGAATACCTTGAAGATCTACCAACCTGAACTTGATGAGAGAGTGATCGTTCTTGGGCAACTTGCTCGGGAACTGTATATAATGGGGGCTCGCTCGCTTCCTGGCCCTGACAGAATGGCGTAATCAGAGTATGAACTCTTTGGATGGGCGGTGGAGATTTCCATATTGGACCCTGAGCTTGGACTGGGATTATTGGAGGAGGTGGCGGAGGCGGCGGGCTTGATGGACCAGGCTGAAAGTTATTATATCCATTATTTGGACTGGGAATAGCAGCAAATTGCCCATTGTTATTGTTTCCGTGGTTGTCGTTTGAATTATTGTTTGGCCAGCCAGCTGCTGGGGCATCCCCATTACCCGATGCTCCACCCTGTGCCATCCAGTTTTGTCCATTCGACTGATTGCCATTGTCCCAGGAAGTACTCTGCTGCTGGCCTTGGGCATTAGTGTCGAAGTTGGAATTGCCTTTGTCCCAGTCATCTGTATTGTTATTTTGTTGATTCCCTTGGTCTTGTCCCCAATTGTCGTTTGTAGCATTGTTTTGATTGTCTTGGTCGTTCCAGCCAGCTGAGATATCATTGTTATTCCCGTTCCAATTCGAATCGCCTTGATCATTATTATTATCCCATGATGAATCATTATTGTTTTGATTGCTGTTTGAAGTATTGCTACCACCAGCATTGCCTTCACCATTGTCTGTATTCGTTGTTGTGGTATTATCATTAGGATTGGGCTCTTGGGTTTTCTTTCCTTGCGTGCGATTATGACGATGCCGACTATGATGGTGGCAGCGTCCGCTAACTCGTTTATTGTCAGAGATTATATAGCAGCCGTCGTCTGTAGTATCGGCTGTAGCATCGTCTGTCGCGCAGCACTTGGTGTTTGAACATTGGTGGCAAGAATGGCCAATGTCTGGTTTCACCTCCTGTGCCGGTTGAGCTGAGTTGACATTGAGGATAATAGAAGGGGCACATCCACGGTTACCGCTATGCAATTCTTCTGATACTAGATTTTGACAATTTTTTGGCGCTTCTGAAGATATCTTCCCAGATGCTTTCCGAATCTTCCATCCCGTACTTTGATCTTGTTTCGGCGTTTGGGACAGAGACCGTCTTGGCTTGGAGCGGTGTTCTCGAATGTAAGAATAAGAGTTATCAGAGTCCTCAACTTCTTGCCTTGTGATGCGATCAGTTGGTCTCCTTGATCTGTAATATCGATATCCTCGGCGGATGTGATCTGAACTTGCGGTTGATTCTGTGTCATACGACTCCCATCCATTCTCCCAGTCTGACTCTTGCTCCGGCTGAGGCTGATCTTCCCAGTGAACCCGACACCGGGGTTCTGGCCTAACAGTATTTGGATGGTGCCGTCTGGATTTTCCACAGTTTATGGAGGATCGGTGGCCTTGGCGACGGTCACGGCTCTCATGTGGAACTTCATGGTCCTCGCGAGCGCAAGATTCGCAGCAACGTATATCATTTCTGCGGTGTCTAGAATCATTTGCTCCGTCAAACAATCCTCCCATAATCCCACAACTTGTATCATTTTCCTTGGCAGTAACAATTGGGCTGGGTAGGCATTCATCACTTGAGATGCTCTGAAGGTCTGCAGTGTGTCCTCTATACATCAGTTTTATGTTCGAAATCTCATAAAATGCCAATGAAAATTCGTATAGAGCGGCCTTACCATCCAGATCTGGCCCAAATGCCATAGCTGATTCTGGGCTGAGAGAGCCTTCAAGCGAGGACTGATCATGCCGCGACTCACACCGAAGGACAACCACACATATTTCGCCCAAGTTATCGAAATGGGATTTGTTGACTTCTGGCATACCGGGCATAAGTTGTACTAGAGAGCATATTAGCGATACATTGGGTATATATATTCATGAGGAGCAGAAACAAGAAACAGAGTATCAGATATGTTTACCTTTTTGAAGTGGCTCAAATCTCCATGGCCTTCCAATCCAACTCCCATCTGCCAGGCGTTCTTCTTTCTGGCGGACGCAGAAATTGACATCTTTAGTTCTTGTCTTACCTTTAAAATATCCCTTTTTCACGACTAAATCATCTCTGTTGCGATTGCATTGGTAGACGCCATCCATGTAAACGAACATGGCCAAACCAGGGGCAATATAACCACTGGAGGTGAGGCGGATGGAAAACGGGGTCGAGGCGGGTTGAACAGGGATGAGACATTCAACAGACCCATCTCGATAAGTAATGCCATATTCTTTGAATGGTATGCTACAGTTAGCCCATTCAATATGGCAGGTTAGTTGTTTTAGAGTTGGCATGGTGCGTATTGTTGATTTCCTAAAAATAAACAATAATTTGGGGAGGAGAGTGAGAGAACGCGGTGGTGGGTATTGTTTTGAGGTTTTAAACCATTATTCGGAGCCACTAAAATCCATGTGGCGGAAGTTACCGTGAATATCGGCTGGCCAAATTTTTCACTCATCCATGAACTCTGGCAGAGGTATTCATTGGACTCGGGAGAATGGTATGTGTCTCTAGGTTGGAGTAGGCTGGACACCACCTAGAGAGTGACATATACGTAAAAGTAGGGTATATCAACAGTCAGAATAAGAAATAGTTCCAGGACTATTTACCAGTATCTCCTGTGCCTTGGGGTTGTAAAGTTGAAGTTGAAGTTGAAGCTCAAATCGACGTTGGAATTGACGATTTCAACCAACCGGTCACCTGACTCTCAGCCTCATTCACTGACCTCTACTCAGGACGAACATGAAGGCTCTAGGAGTGATTTTGAATTATGTAGATTGAATAGACATGGAAACAAGAATTGATATTGGATGCCACGTTACATTTTAGGATTACCAAAAGTTCCATGCCGTTCTTTGGCTGATGTTACTCTAACCTCACGGACCTCTAGTCAACTCGATACCCATGCGAAATCCAAGCCTTCTTCCTTCGCTCCTCGCAAGGGTATACATCTAGGCCTTGGAGTAATACTCCCTTTCGCTGGCCGAGCTAACTATAAAGCAAAGTGTATTGACGCCCGTCGGCTTCTTTTATAGTGTACACATGTTTGGTTATATCTCCGCTTTGTTCATATTCATCTACCTCGGCCATAGTTTAGTTAACTACCCTTGTAGCTGGATAAAGTATACGACGGGGACAGCTCGGCCGGGGTATGTGCCCCTCATCAATCCTTCAAGCACTCGGGTGGCTAGGACGAAGACCGAGATACGTATTTACCCCTCTCACCGGCCATTTTCAGGGTAGAAAGTAGAGCTAAGGCTGCAAGAGAGATAGAAAAGGTGAACTGCACATGTCGGTGTTTGGTACTTTGTTTTAGCTTTTCGAGGCTTCCTCGACCTGTAAAGAGATTTTTAGAGTCAGTTTACCCCATTTCGACAGTATTAAGAAACGCAAGGTCATAAAATCATACTACTTTTTTGTCTGTCAATTCATCACCAAGAATAGTTCCTGTAGTAGAGAAAATAATATGATCCCAGTACATAAACTTTCTTTTTTCGATCTTTTCTTCACACTTGTCGGTCAACAGATTTGGTATTTGACCAGACTTCCCGATTGGGTCTTATAAAACGGTCCAGTCCCATCCACGGAGTATTGATAGGGCTTTCGCCGGTGTACAAGAATACGTCATATAGGAAGCCACCAAATAAACAGCCAAAGAACGGAGCGACCATTGGAACCTAAGTATAAAATATCCGTCAACGGTAAGGTTCATATTCAGAAGGTGATAGAAATGGAAATAGAAGTAAGAGTAACTCACCCAGAAATAATATCCTCCAGCAGACCATACTTCATGTCCATATCCCAGGAAATAGGACATCAATCGAGGCCCAAAATCACGAGCAAGATTGATCGCATACCCAGTTTCCCATCCGAAGCAAGCACCAATGCCAAATATGAGGAAGAACAGCCCAAGGGGCATTAACTTTCCCGCACCAAAGTTCTTATCATCGGCCATCGCGTAGATGCAAAACATCAGAATCGTGCTAGCAATGAATTCTGAAAAGAATTGACCAGTTTTAGTCAGAAATGGAGCCGGGTATGTACAAAATATGCCGGCTGTGGAGGTGTCCAATCCCACGGTTCGGATGTCGGGTCCGCCTTCGAAGATGGTAATAGCAGATTTGTAGTTTGCATAAACAATGCCGGCTGCGCAGAATGCTCCAAGGAGCTGAGCTAACATGTAGATAGGGAATTTCCTCCAAGGAAACTTCCGAAAGACGCAGTTTGCGAAGGTTACCGCGGGGTTGAGATGACCTCCAGATATCCCTCCAGAACAATAAACGCCCAGCATGACTCCGAGGCTATTGGAAAATTATCGTTAGAAACAAGAGATAAATTCTCGAAATGTTGCCTGTTTTTATTCCTTGTACTCTTTGTCCCCAAGTAGAAAAATGCGACTCACCCCCAACCCCACGATATCGATTGATAGTCTCCTTTCTTTGATTCACTTAGGACGACCTGGGCAACAACACCATCGCCAAAGAGAATCATGATAAATACCCCAAAGAATTCAGCAAAAGGTTCGCGGAATTTGGTCCGTATTTTGGTCCATAGTAATTGTCCGGCGGGTTTGGGTACATCCTCAGGAACCAAATGTGGAGTAGAAGGAGCCTGCAGCTTTTCAGGAAAGCCGTGGATAGTGGAATGAATTCCGATTCCATTCAAAGAAGGGCTATTGTGTCCCCTTTCGGTGCTTCCTTGAGAGATAGCCCTGCCATTCTCACTATGCAACGTGTGGGAGAAAGATATCCCATTTTTGACTGGGTTAGTTGGCCAACTCTCGTTCACTGCCGGAACATCCATGTATGAAATGTAGGTAAGCTGACGGATGAAAAGAACCACAAAAAAATAGAAAAGTGCTAGGGGAGAACGGCTTCGCTAGAAGGAGTAGATGATCCGCAGAAGGGAATAATAACAGCTGCACGAGGTTCTGCAGATTTTCTCCACGGGGAGATCAACGATCTTATACAGGTGCATGGACAAAAACGTAGAGGAAGGATCCTGGTATACTGTCGGCATGGCCGTTCAGGACTTGTGTCGCCTTAGCAGTGCCATGCTTTGCCATGCCGCGATCAACTTCCGTTTTTAATAAAGGTGGCACAAATTTAGCCATTAGGATCGTCCTTTGGTCCGGCCATGAACCTGTTCAGTGTCCTCCGTGCATCGTAGGGTAGCTTTCAATGTGTAGCGTAAGGGTCGGCCGGAACCGACCAAAAAGTATAAAAATCAGGTATATGACAGGCGAATCCTTCTGCAACGAAGCACGGAGTCGCAGCAACAAAGTTTGTGCTGCATCAAGGCTAAAATCCAATTGCATGAATCGAAATACCAAAACTGGCGTCGGGCTTGATATCCAGTCCAGACTGCGCATGTTAAAGGCTGCGCTAGTCTGACAGGGGGTCCCCATGCCATCAAGTTGTCGATCACGCCACTCGTTGGTGGACAGCGACAGTTGTGATGAACACCTCCGCAATTTTCTCCAGCTTGATAGACATCTGGATTCTGGGGTAATTAAGTTGTGGAATGGGAGTTACTTCCATCGAGTTATCAAGTCATAGAAGTAAAGTAAAGCTATGCTGGGGTGGAAAAAGTGCGAAACTCTGGTTGCTGGTTCATCGGGAATCCCCGTAGTTGCCGAGACACTTTAACTAACGCTGTTTCGTCCGCCGACCCGCGGTATCACCAGCAGAGATATGTGCCGAGATGCAATCGGCCAAACTTACGTGTAAGCGATGCAGAATGTCCTAGGTTACCCCAAGTACGGAGGCCTAGTAGCCTGCTTGACAGATAAGAGGCACCGGCCTTGTCCCGCATGCATATTTTTCCCCTCAATAATTATTATTGTATCCTTTTCGCCGCTCTTACTCCGAAAGCACTGGTATTTGGCATGAAATAAACCAGTTCAATGGCTGCATCTGGAAAGTTGTTCGTCGGATCGATAGATCAGGGCACAACAAGCTCCCGATTTCTCATTTTTAACACAGACGGAGAAGTGGTTGTTTCGCACCAGCTTGAGTTCAAGCAGATATACCCGCAGCCAGGGTAAGCGTTTGGGATACTCCTATTCTTTCTTTCTGTTATTCCCAAACCGCTAACCCATACATTGTAGATGGCATGAGCATGACCCAAATGAGATTGTCGAGTCTGTTATTGCTTGTATAGATGGCGCCGTTGCCGATTTCGAAACCCAAGGGCATAAGATTGATTCCATCAAAGCAATCGGCATCACTAACCAGCGGGAAACGACGGTAGTATGGGATAAGGAGACGGGCGAGCCGCTGTATAATGCTATAGTCTGGACCGATACCCGTACACAGGGCCTTGTGCGCCAGTTGAAAACCCGCCTAGGCTACAGAGAGCTGCAACCAATCTGTGGTTTACCGCTGTCCACCTATCCGTCCGTCGGTAAGGTGCTATGGTTGATCGATAATGTGCCTAAAGTAAAGGAGGCATATGACAAGGGAAAACTTGCGTTCGGCACCATCGACACCTGGCTTATTTATAAGCTCAACGGCAGTACCAAAGCAGATGTCTTTGTAACAGATCCATCCAACGCATCGAGGACTATGTTTATGAACCTTGAGCGAGTGGAATATGATGAGAGGTTGCTTGACTTCTTCCGCCTTGATCCTTCTAAGATCCATCTGCCTAAGATTGTGCATTCTGCAGACCCAAAGGCTTATGGCAAATTGGCCCTCTCTGCTCTTAAAGGATTTCCCATCACTGGCTGTTTAGGAGATCAATCTGCGGCACTCGTCGGTCAAAAGGGATTCACCCCTGGAAAAGCTAAGAACACATATGGCACTGGCTGCTTCCTGCTATACAACATTGGCGAGAAGCCGGTAGTATCAAAGCATGGCTTGCTAACAACCGTGGCATTCGACTTCCGAGGTGGTGAAGATGGAAAGCTCACATATGCCCTTGAAGGAAGCATTGCTGTTGGGGGGTCGAGTGTCAAGTTTTTGGTCAACAATTTCAAGTTCATGGACAGCTCCAAGGATTTGACGACCTTGGCGGAGACTGTACCAGACAACGGTGGATGTGTGTTTGTCACAGCATTTAGCGGGCTCTTTGCCCCGTATTGGATCGATGATGCGAGAGGAACTATATTTGGGATAACGACATATACCCAACGAGGCCATGTTGCCAGAGCGACCCTTGAGGCGACATGTTTCCAGACCAAGGCAATCCTCGATGCCATGGAAAAAGACAGTGGACATAAGCTCACCGAGCTCGCTGTTGACGGAGGAATGTGCGCTAGCGATTTAACGATGCAGGTATGTGCCATTGTCCCGGTAAAAGCTTTTGCTGTACAGTCTGAATTGCTAACTGACAATTCAACAGACGCAAGCGGACTTGATCTCTATTCCCGTCAACCGCCCTAAGATGCGAGAGACTACGGCACTTGGTGCCGCGATTGCAGCTGGTATAGCCGTCGGGGTATGGAGCAGCATAGAGGAGCTCCAAGATGTCAACACAGAAGGCCAAACAACCTTTAGCCCGAGCATTAAAAAGGAAGACGCCGACAAACGGTTCTCCCGCTGGGAAAAGGCTGTGGAAATGTGCCGAGGTTGGGCAAACTAAGGGCATTTCTTAAGACCCTAGGGCTTAATCCCTTATTTGTACTTATACACTGCCCGGTTTAGTCCCATAGACGAAAGGGAATACAAGCAGCGATACGTTGGGTGATTTCTACCCTTAAAACTTGACTACCAGCGGTGATAACCACGGAGCCATTGTCAGGATGCCTGGCTTCATCCAACCAGGGTATACAGCGAACTCTGATTGACCTTTGGTCCCTGTACTTGAAGGGCAAGAAAGTTGTCCATCCTGTCACGGGGCAATTCTGATTAAGTAGAGGTAAAATGTGAGCAGGCTTGAAGACCGTTTTGGAAACCAACTTGGAAGAATAATTTTTGTAAATTTTTGCGTAGTCCGCGTAAATTCTCGAGTAATAGGCCCTAGAGATAAATTGATTCAAGTAATTGACTGATGTATGGGCATGGAGTGAGTTGAAATTGACGTCCGAAACACTTATATACAGAACATTAGTTACATAATCATAGGGCAACCCTGGTCACGTGAATAAAACTGTCATACTTGTTAGTGGAGCCCAGATAAAACGCACTACGCAGATAACTGCACGCGATTTGAGCCGCACTTCAATCTACGTATAAGAAGCAGCCCTATTGGGTGGTTTATTTTGGATATAAGCATAAGAATTGATGACTGAGCTTATAGTGCCTAGTAATAGCCTTTTACGTCCAAAGAGTAGCTCTCTCGGCAAACCGCATAACGAACACTTATATAACTATGGACATCAATCTTTGCCAGGCCCATCAGGCAAGGAATTGCAGGCACCATAGATCGGATACCCAATCATTCAGAATAAGGATATAACTAGACAAGGGACCCTGTGCGGGCAAAACTATTACCTAGTGGATTGAGCTAATGTCTATCCTACAGAGGTAATCTTTGTTAAGCCACATATGCTCTACGGAACCGACTGATATTCTTCAGACAGCTTGACAGCATCCGTGGAAATGGCGGACCGCCGTCCCAATGCGAAGGCGCGGCCACGGATAAAGGTGACATGGTGGCTAAGAATGAAATGTCGACTGCTACGCCAGACTTCGCCGCTTAGAATTCGTGGGAGCCTCACCGGATACCAGATCCAGCAGATCCGGATCCTATTCGCTATGCAATACTCGCTTGTATTACTGAGGCATTGGTACTAGCGCTAAATTGGCGATTAAGCATTGGCGTGCGTAGGAATGGAAAGCATATTCATCGCCAGCATGGAAGTGATCCATACCCACCCTATGACCCTCTGTTCATGCCATCATGGGTGAGAGACGTACCAGCTGTGACTACTAGCTACCTCCGCTCAGTAATGCCAGAGAGCAAGCTTGACTCCGACGGCCGACTAGTCCTGATAGATGGTGAGAACGAGATATTTCGAAAGAGAAATATCATTGCGTCGGAGTACAGGTTCTACACCATTTAATGTTGGTAAAACGGACGCTTTTTTGTTATAGATATGCTTATGTATCTAACCGCTCCTTATATTTCACTTTTGCAAATGCTTCTACCTAGTGTTTGGACCCTCTTATGGCCGTTACCCCTCGCAGCCTGCTATATAATGTCATTGAGGCCTGGGTTCTTGATAGGTTTGACTTCAGAGGGCCACTGTGGATGAGACCCATTCATTCGGAAGTCCGAAATAAGTAGAGACTCCACTACTATGTACGTGTGTATATATGTATACTTATATAACTACTGCATCCCTGCCTCGGTGTGGTATAATTATCCACCCATTCTTTATATTACATACATATAGGTAGATGTCCGGGCTGTTCTATAACCTCTAGGTGCATGGTACCTGCTGGTGTCCATCTCCTGGCTATGGTCCCTCTCTGTTCTATACCCCCCACCCCACGGCGGAATATAACTTCCATGTTATATCACTTTGAGAGAATGTGGGTTATTGTTAGTTGTGTTAAGTCTAGGGCTCCGATATTACCCGAGTCATGCCAACATTCGAACGGAGCTGCCGATAGGTTTTTTCATATTTTGTTTGTCTGTTATTTAAGATAGCTAACAGGGAGGAAAGTCTTGAATAATACCATTCACACTCTGCGCTCAACTAACACCTCTCGCCAAATTACCGCATAGAGCTACCATGGGCAACCCGCCTAAGGAATGCACTCCAGAGGAGGTTATCTCCGCCATCGAAAAGTACCGCAAAGTTGTTGCAGAGGATGCTTACAAGTCTCTAGAGTGGCTTATCCGTGAAGGCGAGAAACAGGAACTAGGACCAAACTGGGAGGATGCGGATGAATCTTTGATTATTGAGGGGCAGATGCGTTCGTGCGAGCAATACCTAGGCTGCGATTTACCTAATTTCAAACACCCGCGCGAGTTACTATCCCGTTTTGACGAGGTCATTAAAGAATCCGGTTGTGACGGTGTCATAGAGTACCAAAGCCTTAAGCCTCCTGGCGTGAGCGCCGATATGAGAACCGAAGCACATATCAGCATCCTCGAGAAAGCTCTTAAAGACAATACGCATATTTCCGTGCCCTTCCCTGTCTCGATCCCTCAAGAATACAAGACTCTGATGCGTCACGTTGACTCATTATTTGGAGTAGGCTTGCTCCGCCAGCGTTCGCCGCCCCTTTGGGCTGGCTGTACGGATTCCGAAGCCAGAATTAAACGACGTGTGTTAACAAAAGAATATATAAAGGATACACTGAGAGAGATGTGGCTCTATAACTATGAGGTAGCTGCTGGGTGGGAGACTGGAGATTCTACAGAAGGCTATATCTTTATTATACTCTGTCGAAATGAGAAAGAAGGCAAACTATGGCGCTGGCGGTATGCTCGGGTTGACTGGTTTATGGGGGAGAGCGAGGTATTTGATAGTATTCCAAGTTTCCTGGAACACTACGCTCAAGACGTCCCAGAGCCTATTAATGAATTACATTGGCTTGTCCCTTTGGATAATCACCCACCATGCCCACGAGGAACATCCCAATCACCTTGAAGTATGGAGTCTGTTTCCTTCTTGCTGAATCAGTATATTTTACCGCATGTGTATTTGGTTTATAGTACTAGCTCTACTCTAAGAAAGGCCCTTACACCATTCATATTTTTATTCTATCATCATCTTTGGTTACTATCCCTTGTTAAGCTAGCACCCTCTTTCAGTTTCATAGAATTGATATATCATTGAATCGGTAATAGTATTGATTAGATTCTAGTTTCGAGTAGGCGTATTAGCACTAATGCGCTCACAAACACAGGAAGTTGTGGAACGTACATCATCTGCTTTAAGAATACCTGTGTCCATATAAGCCGTAGCGAAACAAAAGCCATTCCAGCTATAGAGCCTATATCGACGTGGCCCTCAGGCACTAGGTGACCTTTCCTGCTGCCCTTATAGGTATCCTGTGGGCAGCGACGGCGATATATATACAAAGAGAAATGAAACGTTATAACTAGTAAGCAAAAATATTCCTTAAGAGCGCCTAGGCGCATTCCCGTAGGTTATATAGGCTTAAGTAAGAGTAGTGGTGTATCCTGAAGCCTGGAGTATAATGCTCGGAATTGTGCGAGGTTGTAGGTCGCCTGGAGAATAGAATAACCACGAAAATAGAATCGTATAATGGGGGTAATATAAGAACGAAAGCTGTCAAAAAGAAGGCCCCATTGACGGTTGGTATTCTGCAGTGAAGTCATCCCTAGGGGTAGTTTATTTGAATTTAGTTAAACGATAAGGCAACAAATAGAATTCAGATGCGCTATACATACCTTCAATAACGTACATTCTCGACGCGATGTTATTTGCTTCAAAAGTACAAGCCGCCTCAAGCTCTAAATTAAGTTGCGCAATGATTGTATCGTTGCTGCCTCCATTATCGTAATCGGGGAATGTTCGGAAGATCGATGCTAGATAACATTTGTGTATCGGGTTATATAGCCTAAATCCATTGTCGGAAAATGGATCATATTCTAAGGCCCATAGGCAGTGTTCTAATTCCTTAACAGATGTCCTAAACCGATCATTACTATATCTTCTCAAAGTTTTGGTACCAGCGATAATACATACCCTACTCGGAGCCGTGAAAACTCTTCTTTCGTTCTATCAGAGCCCACCTCTAGTTCTTGATCAATAATTGACTGTGCTCCTGACTCTACCCCAAGATAGTGTTGATCAATTTCACTCTAAACAACGACAAACTCATGATCCCGCAGATAGTCACCAGAGAAGGTGGATTGAGTATGCATATGTTCATCCTCTAGTCCGACTCGTTTAAAAGACCAAGGGTATCGTCGATTGAATTTGTCTAAAAAGAATGAGCGGTAGGACGGCAATTTTCAGGAGGCGGGTTGAGGCTCTGTTCCAATATCAGGTCGAGCCCTTTTAATATCTTTTTCGTAGGCAGGTAAGGTATCGAAAACTCCGTAATCCTGATTCCAGACAAGGTGGTCGCTCCAGAGGAAGCCTGCTTGCGGTAGGTAGAGACTCATAGGGGTCGAGGGCCTTAAGGAGTATAACGGCACGGGGTGGTCAAAGAACGATGAGTTAATTAAGCGACTATCCGGGATCAGATCCCGACGAAAGTGCGCTGACAGAAAATGTAGGTTATAGTTCCCGCCTGCTGCCATATCCGACGCTGGGAACACGGCGCCATACGTAATAGTAAAAATTAGGATAGGCATAAGACATGATCGAACCAAAATGAGAGCCGCACACGTAAGAGTTTTCTTCTATACTATAAGTTAGCATTAGTCTCAAGGCGTCTGAGGCTTTCTTCGTACCACTGATTGAGTCTGATCTGCAATATTTGCGGAAGTAGAGGAAAGTCGATGCACAAATACATAGCCGTAGCAGAAGCTTGCATCGAATGTGTTGCATCCTAGTGAGAAGGCAATTACTGGAAGAGCCTCCATGACTCCAATTATAGATTCAACGCTGCGAGATGTAGAAGACACGTCGCGGATATAAAAGAAATAGGAGAAAACAACTAACATAAGACCTTCTGCGATAGTGTTCGACGTCCAAAAAGGTAGATCTACCTTGGTTTTCTAAGATACGACCAACCACCCGATAAAAAACAAAGCGAACGAAACATAGCCTCTAGAGAGCACCGTACGCAAATAAAAGCTACCCTTTATCAATAGAGAACACCAGACCGAGAGGCTAAGAGCATCGATGAGCGGTGCCCATGACTTGGCATACCGGCTCACAATGAAGGATAAAGGGGGAATTAGTTCAATGATAATCTGGCCCCGAGAAATGAACTCATTGAAAGCCCCATGGATCCTCAAAAGCTCTCGATCTTGGTCTAACAATTCTGACGAAACCGGGTATATTGACAGAATGGCAAAAGCATAGAGAAGAAGTAAAAGAAAGGACTTCATTGCGAAAAAGCACACTAAGTTGGACTGGCTGCCGGGGATGTGACATTTTGCATTGCTGTATAGTCTGGATGGCGAAGAAATATCCGTCTGTCTAAAAATTTATCTGAACTTCCTCTTCGCAGGGCCATCATCTAGAAGCCGGGCTAATGAAGCAAGCAGAAGCTAAAGCCCCTTTCCTCGCGCAGCCAAACAGCAAGACAGCCATATTGTCAAATACCCTGTAGTTCGTCTAATCTCTTAGACCTCTTAATATAGAGCTATATCACCATTTCACTCCTTATAGTAACTGTGAACTCCGGTCCAGCGGGTTTCAAACAGTGGGTATCACTGAAGTATGATATAGGGCCATCCTGGGCCGTGGGTAGGCAAGGGGCTGGCGGATCAAGCGCTCACTTCCGCCAACAATAGTATGTGGAGCGGGAGCCCCTATGCTGCCGCCGTGCCAACCTGGACGGAGCCGCAGTGTTGACCGTACGTCCTTGAAGTCCAAAGGAACGTGAAAAAGAAAGGTCGTTAACTAACTGGCGTGGCTGCTTACGTAAAGTAACTAATACCGAGTTGATGTTAGGATTAGTCATCCACTTGTTGTTACAACTCGCCGTCTCGGCTCATGTTCCAATAGAACATGGGGCACATAGACCTTTTTGTCCTATGGTCCTGTGGTTCATATCCCAACAGTTGAACTACCAAGATATATAAGCATACAGGGTACGGAGTACAATATTGGTAAAACTGGTAGAGAGGAGGAATATAGTGTCAGATGGGGCCTTAGGACACTTGCCGAAATATATACAGGCGTGGATGTGCTAGGTTGTGGGTGGGGGCCGCCTAAAAGATTTCTGGCCTAGTTAGTTACCTAAGTGTTGTATCCTTAGGAGATTAGGCCCTTTTTTGTCTCTTGTGGTCCAACAACAAACCAACGAGTTACCGAGTTAACTCATTGGTTAGGTAACTGCTAGTTATGGCGGACGATAACTAATGACAGAAGTTATATAACTAATAGTCAATTGAGAGACCAGCACATACGACCACAGGAAGTGGAAAACAGAGCTTCCCGTCCGCTCAGCTGTACTTAAGCCACTTGCCGGTCGGTTAGTAGTTGGGTGGGTGACCACCAGCGAATCCCGACTGTCGTATGTTTTTGATCACCCATTTTTTTTGCTGCTTTTTGATGCTTTCTCTCTAACCAACTGCTCTATCGAGGAAAGCGTCATCGCCGCTTTTTCCCGGCTTCTTCGCCTGCATCACCTGAACGATGTACCTGGATGTACCTGGAGTCACCCGGATTCACCCGAAGCCGCAACTCTATTTTTGTGCTTTTTATACTCTGTACAACCTGACTGTCCAACGCTGTCCAGCTGCCAGCTCTTTCGAATACTGTCCTCCTTGCCTTTCAGCCTTCGGGCATATATACCAGTGCAAAGTAAATGTTTCCACCTAACGGGGGGTGCATCTTGGACCAATAACTAGGTGACGCGGGAGGGGAGTCCCAGGGGACTGATATGCAGCTCCACGGCAGAGTCACATTCAACATGCATGGCCTGCCGTTTCCATGTCGGCCGGGGAGAGCGCCCTTGACGCCGGGTGCCCTTAAATTAGGATATCCTGTGGATCGAAGGTAAAGGGCTTCAAGGACTTGCTTCGAACATACAATATATAGATATATGTATATAGATACATATATGTATAATTATATATAAAGAAGAGAGGAAACAAACGGACGAGCAAGATGACCGTGACTCCTACGAACCTCCCTGGGACAGCCATCACTTCGACAACCGCTACCACTGTCAAGAATACGTTTAAATTGCAAGCGGTGGAGGAGCAGACGACCGACCTGCTTGCAACGATCCGCCACATCCTCGACGACGTATGTGAAGCTCAACGACTCCGCCAGCTCAAAGGGCCGAGGCTGGATGCTGGGGAGCGCAGGTGGATGGACCGCATCATCGCCGAAACGAGTGCCACCGCGCGTGAAGTCGCTCTTCTGCTCGAGCCCAGTCGTGTCGACCGCGAGACACTGCAAGGGAAAATCCGTCTCCGTACCCGTCTTCTTTGGGTGCTCAGGGACTCACACAAGCTATCTGACAAGTATGCCCGCCTCATGGTTTGCCATCAAAGCCTTATGTCTGCCATCACCACCCTTCATGGCCGCGCCGGCCCCAGTCCCCCTGTGTCGCCTGTTCCTGTTGCTGCCAGCACGACGGACGACCTACTCCCGCTGTCACCACTAGAACGTTCGTCTAGCTGGGCGGTGGAAGTACAGAGCAACATGGGGATTGTCTCCCCGCTCGGCAGTGATCTGAATGAAATGCTGGTTTGGAGACGGAGTAAACATAGTACTGGTGGTGCAGCGGATAGAGGCTCTCCGGCCATTAGTGCTTTGGCTGAATTGCCGAGTTCTGGCGATATCACACGGTAACTTAACTACTCGATTATTTAACCCTCATAGAGCTTTTTACGGAAACCAATTCTCCTGCATAACATCCGCAGCTCTTCTCTAGCTGAGCCATATCTAATCAAACTGGGCATTTACTTATAGGAGACGATAGTAGATTCGACCATTTCCTGCTCAACGTGTAAATGCTGCCCATTCTCATCAGATACCTTTACCATTGCTGGAGATATACTGATTTTCCCCACGGCTGCTTTATCCCAGATAAAGTCAAACCCACACGGCTGTTCAAAGAGCCAAATTCCCAAATCTGCAGCGTCCTCTACCACACTAGTTAAGTGGCGTATCCGTGCTGACTCGGGATACTGAAGGCTAGCATAAGCTTGGAATGCAGCTGTGAATTTCTTAACTACTCGTGAAATTTTCTCGTTTCGTGTAGCTTTATAAGCTTGCTTCTGCGTTGCTGATACTCCTCGATAGCCGTATGCGGATAACATTCTCCAGTGAAATTGGACCTGGCTTGCTGCTACATCTTGGGGGGAAAGAAAAAAGATTAGCTCTCATGTCTCCCTATTCTGCCGTAATAGAAATGTATATTACCTTGATATGATTGTAATTCCCCAAGAAATGTGAATGCAGCATATAGAGGCGGAAGGAGTGATTCTTCGTTGGAATGGTGTTTATATTGAGTTGTATGAAAAACAAGAGGAAGGATGGTCTGGATTAGGCAGTGCTTAATGACCGGTACCTTGTCCTTCGACTGGGCCAACATAGAAATGGCCGGCGCAGGAAGAAAAGGGGAATTGTAGGGGCCGATGGTCTCTGAATCCTGAGTTAAGTAGGAAGGCTCAGCATTCAACGAAGAGTTGTAAGAGTAGTAATTTTCCACATGTAGAGCAATTTGCTCAAAGGCAGTTAAAACGCGGCTGCGAACTGCTTGATCATCAGCCGAGTTAGGAATGTAGCTTCCCAAGTTCGATTTATCGTCATGTAAAGTGCGCGAGAAGAGCGTATCCGACTTATGCTGAGTACTAGGAAGTGTGAGTGCGCCACTCAGGTGGTTACGGTAACCATTGACCTCGGTGTCATGGTTATCGCTCTGTGTGCGTTTGTTCTTGGGACCAGCCCCCCTCTTTGATGAATTCCGATAGAAGCAAAAGTACGCGACCAAACAGGTCAGGATGGCACTGCCAATGGTAGAGGCAACTATTGCACCAGCTAGTACTCCATCACTGTAGCCACTGCTGGATGCAGGAAGCTGGCTAGGCCGCGCACTGGCTGTTGGATATCTAGAGGGCGTCAAAGTGGCCGAGCCTGTTGATGTGTCTGTGCCATTGCTAGACCCGGGAATTTGACCAGAACCTATTGGCGGTGTGCTCGATGGACTCGTGGTCGATGGACTCGTGGTCGATGGGCTTGTAGAGGAGGATGGACTTGTGGTCGATGGACTCGTGGTCGATGGGCTTGTAGAGGAGGTTGGGCTGGTACCTGGAGTTGGAAAGCCTTGAGGGGGAGAAGTCGTAGGAAGACCAGGCATGCTAGATAAAGAAGAAGCGGCCATTTTGCGAAAATCCAACCAGCGAATCCACGGAAATACTCATGCGCTCGAGCAATACCAACGGTGAAATGAGCGTCAGGTCTCTGCGATGTTAGGAAGAACAGCGGGTGAGCGACCAAAATATGTATCCGGGGTAAGCCATGCATGGCATCGGGGGCCCTTTTGATTGAATGCCAGTACGGAGTACATGGGATAGTGATCGCCCTTGTCGTTACGATGTCGACCAACAGTTAAATAGTGCGTGTGCTTGCTACTAATTGGTCGACCTGTACGGGATAGGGGCTTGCAGGGCCAATTTTCACCTGCAGCAGGGTGTTTTCAAGGGTATTGGGGGAGGGGGGCGTTTCCCGTCAATTGATAAAGACGAAGCCCCCCTAGCCGTCTGCGCAGCAAATCTTTATGCATCTGCGGGTGTCAGGAGCTCCAGCGAGTCAAAAACAAGAGCAAACCGGACGAGAACTGTAGTTATTCATCTATGGAGATAGACGATTGGATTCCCGACATCGTGGTGGGAGTGGATTTTGGTATGACTTGCACTGGTAAGTTGGTTAGTTATATTTAAGTTAAATAGTTAAATAAATATGTGACCAACCAGGGCTAACTAACGTTCATTATGATATTAAGGAGTTGCTTACTCGTTTGCTCCAGCATGGCCATCGCCCAAAGCCATCCAGCATTGGCCTGGAAAATTGTTCAGCGAGCTCGCAAATAAAGTCCCGACTCAGATAGCATACCGTCATGCGAGCGGCAGCGACGCTCAAAGCTGGGGATTCCAGTGCGAGCATGAGGATAGCGGCCTTGACGTGAAAGAATACTTCAAGCTGCACTTATATCCACACCATCTGGACGACCAGCCAGATGCGCCCAGCCGCGAGGAGGCCCTCGTTTGGTTTCGAGACTATACCCGCTGCATCTATCAGCATGTTATCTCGTATTTTGCCAGCATATTTCCCAATTTCGGCTCACGTCGCGTTGAATTCATATACAGCGTCCCAACCACTTGGAAAGATCCGCGCATGAGTGCTGAGATTGTACAATACATGCAAATAGATTCACCGAACCATAGGGTCGTCATTGGGTTGACGGAGGCGGAGGCGGCAGCGGTTTATGCATGCAAACAGCATTATGAGGTGAGAGCAATTTGGTCGAGCAGTAATAACGCATTTATTACCGCTGGATACTGAAAATATAAGAGAGAGAGAGAGATAGAGAGAGAGTAACTTACCTCCTTGACAGAAAGATGATGTGATCCTCATTTGCGATGCCGGTGGAGGGACAACGGTGAGAACCTTCACTAAATAGTCAACCAAAGGCAAGCAGATTGATAGCTAACAGCAATGGCAGGACGTCAACGTGCTGAGGGTTATATCGCCAGTTGGGGAACCTACTAGACTTGAGCCCCTGGACTATGTTGAAGGTTCCGAGAGCTCCCTATCCAAACTGCTCAAGCATTGAAATAAATTAACCACATTCCAGGAAAACCTATCGGCTCGGTATTTATAGACAAGAGTGTCCACCAACTGGTATCGCAGAAGCTTGAAAAGATCCGCCAGTTTCTCCCTGCTCCGCCCCGCGTTATTGCATGGAGAATGTTATCTGGCAGGTTTGAACGGTTCAAATGCTCGTTTGGCACAGACACGACGTGGAAGATTCCTGCATTAAAGCTGGATGTTCCCTATCTGAACCCAGGGTCAGATTATCCTGACGCAGGAATATACAATTCTCAAATATCTATTTCCAGGTACACTCCTACCTTCTATTTCTCGATTTAACCCAAATATTATTTCTATGCATCGTTTTTTATGTATCCGTTTTTCTTTATCTGTCGAATTTTGTCTTCGAGGTGTTACTAATAGCTTCTCAGACAGGAGCTCCAAAGGTTTTTCGACGTAAAGCTTACCGAGATGTACTCCCTCCTCGACGAACAAATTGCCCGCGTTCAAAGAATGCATCCTCTGAAACGAATAGTTAGTAGATTCAATTGTGCTTCATTCCCCTCCCTCTTGTTAACATTGGAAAGTAGTCATACCTTGTGTTGTCTGGGGGATTTGGCAGCTCACCTTATGTGAGAAGAGGGCTTCTGGAGAGATATGGAAATGAGGGTGCGGTGCATGGCATTGAAGGGATGCAAATTCTCATAGCAGACGAACCGTAGGTTTGGGCTCACTTATTCTTGATGCATAGGTCTGTCACATTGGTTCTAACTCTCTCATCGATATTTAGGCAGCTTGCAGTAGTCGAGGGCCTAGTAATGGATCGAGCTCAACAGCTCAAGCAGGGAGTTGTGACCCTTGGGTCTCGGCTGTGTCGAGTGAGCTACGGAATCATATGTGATAAAATGTATGAGCCTCATAAACACCTTGGGGAGCCAGTACGGTACGACGAACGCGACAAAACCACATACGCGCTCAATCAAATTGATTGGCTCATTGTTCAGGTGCGAAACAGTCAATTCTCTAACACCTTAGCCTAGGCTGACTGACATATTTGACGTTTACTTGGGATTGAAATGCTAACTGCTGCACTTGATAGGGCAATCCCATCCCACAGGCAGGGGTAAGCAAACAATTCCAGAAGAAACTTGAGCCGATGGAGTTAGACAGGCCATGGAAAGTCAAGTTTGTCATGTCAACTCTGCCCGCGGATCAACTTCCCCGAAGCATGTTTCACGGCGGTGTTAGAACTATTTGCGAGGTTGATATCTTCATGGACGCTGTTGATAAGAAGCAAAAGAATCATCGTTGGTATAATTTCAAGCCTGCTTACTGGATAATAAAAGTTATAGTGAAAGTTGTTGTTGGACCTGCAGACTTGCAGTTTCAGCTATGGACCAAAGATGGGCGAAGGATAAAAAGCAGCAAGCATGAACCTATCAGAGTGAAATGGGAGCCTATTGTGCAAGAAATGGAAGGTTAACTAGACCCCGATAAACCACGTTCTAGTACGATAGTAATTTCAACCTCAACTTTAGAGGGCTGGATAGTTATAGACTTAGAGTGACTGCCGTATGTTTTTGATTATTTTTGGTTGCTTTGTCTCATTAACTAGTCATTCTTATTTAGTCTTTCCCTTGTTTCTAAAGATGACATTGTCTTAGACACTGTTAATCCACCGACAACCCTACTGGTTAACAAAAGCCGAAAAGAGACTATGTCTCAACGCCACCATATAACCGCTAAGATAACTACCCACTATGGCCCTGGTCCAAAGAAGGCTACCGATTCTACAATACCAGCCTGCTATTCTAGTGCATCGCCAGCAGATTCTAAAGCCTAGCCAAACCAGAGTCGGATAGCGAGGAGCTGCAGCTATCTCCAGATTGAAATGGCTCTTATCAGGAAGTCATAGTAGGACCTCTGGTGTGCCCTGTATAGTTACCCTCTATGTCCTCTTAGTGCCCCTTTTCTTTCTGCTTTACATCGATAGTTGGTAGACCAAATACTCCGTACGACATAGGCGATGACATCGACTATGAGGCAGTAGGAAAAAGTATATCATGTATATCATACACCCATCTTCCTCGCTTCATAAGTTTCTAATGTCATCCCGCCGCCCCTTACAGCCAGACCAGACTTCGTTATGCGCGAACCGTGGATCAATAATATCGTAATGATAGAGGTACTGCGGGATACTTCGGTAACAATATTGGCTCCTCTCTAGAGGAACGGCATGGGGCCCTATGCATCAATCTCAATGTCTATCGCCCTAGTAACTATGACTTTCCTTCACCTCTATCGAAATAGAAAATATAAACAGAGTACAGCTCTATAGTAGTAAAACTGTCCCTGATCCGTCAGCGGGGAGCTCCTACAAATAAGACAGAAAGCCTATATCTACATACAACTGTGCGCGAAATTTATAAAAACCAGACAAATAACATCCTGAGATTTCGTTTAACGCATGCCGATTTTATATCTGATTATTTACTACTCCAATATTTACTGAAAAATATCTACATAAGTCCTACTCGGATTTAGAGTGCCCTGACGAACCTAGCATCCCTCTAGTCCAATTAAACAAAACTACACACCGCCCAAGAAGATGGCCGAATGCCAACGGCAGCCCAAACTTATACCATGTAAGAGGCTGCAACAACTCCACCGCTGGCACCGGCGTCATAGCATGACATTCATCTAGTGGAGGCAGGTTCTCAACTGGATTCTCGGTGAACTTCCCAACAGCCTCCAGAATAAGCCTTGCAGTATCTCTAGGTTGGCTTAAAAAGGGCGAATGGCTGGTACGAAGCTCCCTATACTCTACACTCGCACCCACGTTCCTAGCCATACCAGTCTGCATTCGTTGCACATATATCGGCAAGCTCTTATCGTCTGCCGCACCAATATACCAGCACGGCACATCCAACCAGCCAGAATAGGAATGCTCTCCTCCTTCAAATAGAGATTTCAGGCTGTGACTTTCAAGCTGAGAACACCAGTATTCCGCTTCTTCTGCTGGTACGTCATGATAGAATAGTTCGCGTGGTGAAGCGGTAAGCTCGGCGAAGCCAGTTTCTTTGTTGACACGGAAAAATGGAAGCGGGTATCCAAGGAAGGGATCCATAAATGCGAGGCCAGTAAAAGTGAAGCCAGAAGTAATCAGTATAAGACCGATGACGTATCCCGGCCTTGTTGGAGTGTCTTGTGGTCGGGTAAAACCCTTAATGGCACTGTTTCCCACCATGCCGCCGTAGGAATGTGCCAGAACTACAACATCACGGCCCTGGGTCGTCTCGTTTGATATAGCCGTTCGTGCGGCATCGAGGTCATCTTTGAACGTGGCTTCTGGGTTCCCTTTGGTTGATGGGAGAGTCACTAGGACGCATTTGAAGCCGTATTGTTCGGAGAGGATTTTGGTGACTTTTTCAAAGCAGGCGGCTTTGTGCCAGGCACCAGGTATAAAGACGAGCGTTGGCAGGTTAGCCATCGCAATATTATGCTGGTTGATGTTGATAAGATCTATATATGTACTCCGTATAGATCCATAACTCGTATTATATCGGAAGGATTAGCATGGAGGTTACGTCGTACGGAGTACACGATGATTGACCAACCTGCTGAATAAGCAAGATTCTAAAAATAATAGTGACATAATCTGATTTAGGGCTATTCACGTGAGCGGCCCGGGCACCAGGTACAAGGACATGTCGAAGTCAAAAAAGTAAACGCGACAGCCAGATATCAAAACGGAACTCAAGCTTCTATTAAAAAAAGATATATACTGTCTAAACAACAAAAAGGGACACCATCAAGTCATGAATTAAAAGGAGAAATCGGAAAAGCAACGATACCCATCCCAAATCTTGTGAAGTGGAAAAAACCAGCAGAACGATAAGGTAAAAAAAAGGCGCAGGAGCCGGATCAAAGGCTAAGGGGGAATCAAGCCAAGAGAAGCAAGGTAAGCCAAGCAACGATAACGAACAAAGCAGGGTGAAAATGCAGTAGGCAAAATTATCCAACTCGCTGAATGGGGGACGATGTGGCACAAAGATGACTGGGAGCAAGGCAGAAAAAGGCAGATGGGGCGCCCCTCTATGTCGCAGAACTAAAACAAAGTCGAGAACTGGGAACTGACTCGGTGGACTGTGATGGCTGAACTGGGCTCATCTCCATGCAGGGATATGTGTGGGTGCGTATGTACGTATAAGCCGCAAAAACCGTGTCACGCGACAGAAGCGACGAGGCAAGCGCGGAAGGGAATAAAGACGAACAACTAGAGGGTACGGGGAATAAGAAAGAAAGGAAAAAAAAAAAAAAGAAAGAGGAGAGCAAGGCGAGTCCAACCAAGTCAAGGATCCGGGTTCCGAAAGTTAAATGAAGGAAGCAAGGTGAACTCCATTGAGCCCAAAGTGAAACGAAACATCCTCTGACACAAGGAAACGAGGGAAATAAGGCAGTGTTCGGGGGTGGAGGCGAGGTTAGACAGCCCAGCTGCCTCTTCGCTCGGGGACACCCCAAGAGTCGACCGCTCTGTCAGCTCCGGAACGAGGCTGTTGCCTCGCCCATTCATGGATATACAGCTTCAACGCATTCCAACGCACGCACCCGGGCGTGGTAGTAGTGGTAGGAGTGGTGCAAGCACCAGTTCGACAATCCGGTAGATCGATGTAGCCCTTCGCATTGGCGTGCTGGTCATCGCTCCGGAGTGTTTCGATAGCGATATTTGTGATTTTACTTAGCTCTGCGTCAAAATCGCGCGCTAAGCATGGGTATCCCAGCGATAAGTAATTGTATATCTGCGTAACAAAACTATCATTGAACTCCGCTTCGATTTCACGCTCAAGATCGGGATCGTATGGCTGGACGAGAATGGCGGGGGAAGGTGATGAGGTGACGGGAATAGTGGCGAGTGAGACAAGATCGGGGGAGATCTCTTTCGAGGGCCGGATGAGAGAGCCCAAAGGTGTAGATGTTGGGGTGGGCGGTAGAACAATGTCCATTCGCTCGGGAGCAGGAGTAACAAGGCCGCTATTGTGTAGTGACGAGTTCTGCGAAGAGCGATCACAGCTTGTCTGGTCACCGGACTTTCTCTTACAGGTGCCGTTCCAGAGCCCGAGTCCACCGCAGCCCGACATATTTGTATCTGCGGTCCATAGTCCACCCGCATTGCAGGGACCTGCTGAGTTTCGGTTTTGGCTCGTGGCTGGCGTAGGCAGGTGGTCGTCTCCTACCAACGTTGATTTGGGAGACTGACATCGAGTGAAAACGATGTCGTCTCCCAGCATCGGCGGGCTCGCGGCTTCACGCATGGGCGCGAGATTTACCCCTTTCTGCCAGCCGCCAATAATGTCGTAACCGCCTGTTTCAAAGGCTTCCCATTCATCCTTGTATCGTGCGGCAAGCGCAGCCGCGGAAAATTTCGATGTATGGTTAGCCGCAAAGAGGCGTTCCCGAGACCTCATCTCTGACTCTTCCTTGTACCGTCGCATCTCCTCCAGCTCCCAGGCGAGATCGGCAGTAGACTCCCGGCGGAACCTGGACAGGTCAATTGACAGCTGTCTAAAGGCGGTTTCCATGCTGTCGTCATCTTCTTCGGAGTTGCTATCCTCTCGGTCGATGGCAAAGTGGGAGACAGGCTGGTAGACCTGCTCGTTGGGGAAGGCGGCGAGGGCTTGGTCCTTCAACTTCTCGGAGACCAGGCGAGAGTGAAGGTTGTACATGTGACTGTCGGGGTAGGAGCCAGTGTAGGAGTCGGGGTAGTGAACCTGCACATTCTGATGACCGCCTTCGTTGGAGAAATTGGTAGGGGAGGTGGAGAGCGATGAGGTTGGTGATTCGCCGGAGCCTTCACTGCTGGTCGAGGGAATGGCAGGTAGGTTGGGGACCTGGAACGACTGTCGTCTGCTTCCATGGCGTCGAGATAGGCTTGCGTATGAATATTTCGATTCCGAATCCGTGGCTCGAAACCGAAGCGTGTTCGTTGAGCAGACGTTGCTGCTACCGTAATTCTGTCGAGCAGGGCTTCCTGCAGGGTTCTGGCGGAACGACCGTTTGCCGGTCTCAATCAGTTGGGGAGTGAACTTCCGCGGCGATTGTGACGTCTTCGTTGCAGCATCCCTCGACTTCTTTTGTTGCTGATCGGCATCCCCTAATCCTGCACGACCAGCACTCCCACCAACGCCCCTCTGTTTGCCCTTGTCACCATCTCCGTCTTGCTTGACAGCTTTTCGGCTGGTCTCCGTCGTCGTCTCAATCAACTGAGGCCGGAACCTGCTCGTCCCCTTTGGCGCTGTTGTCGACCCATCCCCTGCCTTCTTCTTCCCGTCCTTATCCTTGGCCGTTGTGCGCGAGGATGACGACGACGACGACGACTTTGTGGTCGACTCTATGAGCTCTGGAACGAACTTCCGTTTCGGCGGAGGCGTACTACTCGCTGTCGAAGCCATCAGGTCTAGATAAAGAAACGAACCACCGCTCAAGCCTGAAACCGGGATGTACAGCGTGGTTGAAAAGCGAGCAACCCCGGAATATATTTAGGGCTGTAACTGCTGTTGGACAAGATGACGAAGACGGTCGTCCGTGGCAATGCGATAGGAGTCCGCCGGGCCAGCAAGCAAAACCATTTGAGTCCACGAAGCAGGGAGAGCTGAGGTCGCGCAGTCGAGGTCGAGATCTCAAGGGGGCGAGGGCGCGAAGTTGTATGAAGTCGAAGAGTCGAAGAAGTCGAAGTTCGACAGGACGAAAAAAGACAAAGAAGGCGAAGAAGGAAAAGAAAGTTGCAAAAAAAGCAAATGCAAAAAAAAAGAAACGAGAAAAGTGAAAAAACAAGGTGGCCCGAGTGGAGACAGGGCGCAAAAGGGGTAAGGCGCATTCTGGTTTTCTGCCGCGGGCTGTGATTGGACGGCGTGTTAAATAAGCAGGAAAATAAGGGCGCCTGTCAGACGGAGTAGCGCGGTCACATGCAATTCACGTGACCAACCCCTGGCCAGACCCGCCCAGCCCGTCTTAGTGCGCGCTCACCGCTTCCGGGAAGGGATGACTAACGAGATATACTGACACGTGATTGGCTTATCGCCCGTCTATCTCTCTTATCTAATGTGTATGTTTTATACTACGAAGTGAAGTAATAACATTTGGCATATTCTAGAGAGTGAACAACAACAAGACAGCAAGCACGAAACGAACAGGAAGCGAAAGAAGATTTGGTAGATAACTGGGAAGAGCATGTGAGACAGAGACGATCAGAGGCTCGGGCAGCGTCTTCAGTCGTCGTCGCTGTCGAGGTCCTCCGACCGCCAGATGTGCCCTCCCTGCGCCGAAGACCGCTCATGTGCGTCCTCCGAAGCCGCTGGATCCTCGGAAGGCCGCGAAAAGGTGCTGTCTTTGCGAGCTCGCGCATGCACGATTCCCGGGAATATCGCCTGCGCTGGCATCGAGCTAAAGCCGTGTTCCTGTGGCGTGCCACTGGCGGTCTGGGGCTTGCTCGAGTGGGCGTACGACTCTACATCGGACTGCGAGGGATGGCGACCGGGAGTGTGAGCAGTCGCTGCTGCTGCTGTACTTCCCTGCTCTGGAGGGCCGCTGCCAGGGCCCCCGGCAGCGCTGGGAGACGAGGTCTCGCTGTTTTTCAGGTAAGAGAACGAGGGAACCTTGGTTAGTGTCTTGGGAGTGTGGGTGTTGTTCGGTGTGGCGGATGCATAGCGGTCGAGCCTGCATATATAATCAGCTTTCAACACACAAAACAGCAACACCCCCTTCTCAACAATTTATTGCACGAAAAAGAAAGAAGGAAAAGAAGAAAAAAAGAGATGTGAGGGAAAAGGATCGAGGATCGAAAATAAAGAGCGGTGGGGCTTACAGCGATAGCTCTCCTGTCAGCGTCTCATATCTAAACGCCTCTCGTAAGTCCGGCACGTTACTCTTTGCCATGTTGTTGCCCTCCAGGCCGGGGAGATGGCATTTACTCCCCAGCCAACGCTGTTTCAACGCCAACTCGAAGCCGCTCTGGTCTACGCTGTGTTTGGCCAACTCACACATGTCAACAGCACTAAGCTTGTAGATCTGCGCGGCAACGGAATATTCTTCGATCAGCGGTTCCTTCGTAAAGGCAAACTGCAGCGGGTCGTCAGTGGAGAGCGAGATATTCAGGCCCTTGCGGAAGTAATTGGCGCACGGGTTCTTATCGTAACTCAGAAACAGTGCGTTGTTGCTCAATGGTGACATGGCGATCGGAATCTGGTCTAGGTAGAACAGGTACTGCAGCAGCGGCACTTTACGGAGCAGAATTCCATGCGAGATACCCTGGCAGCACAGGAAGGATGATGCAAGATGGTCGGGATCCCCAGCTTCTCCACAGTGCGGGCGGAGCACAAAGGTGTTGAACCCGCGCTGCTTTCTCCATGTGTTGAGTGATGCCATGTTTGCAAACATGAAGTAGATCCAGTAGCTGTAAGGCGGGTTCTGCTTGGTATCCCATTGCTTAGGGACTGGGAACTTGCGGTACAGTCTCCTCTCTGCCTTGCTCTCATCGTCAACGCTGTCGAAACCAACTACGCGCTGCAGGAAGATGTGCAGTTTCGGATGGCTATTGGGATCCTGGGTGACTTCGAATAGCGGCTGGAAGACGTTGCGGACAATATCTTCAAAGTTCTCTATCTTACCGCTTGACTTGAATACATCATAGAGCCGAGGTACCTGGATGAGCCAGCGCACGTTGGGGGAGAAGAGCTTGTTGTCGACAACCCAAGCAGCCAGTTTGTCCCACTCAGCCAGGGAGTGGCCGTAGATGGAAATTCGCCATTCTACCATCTGGTATTTACTCGACTCAAGGTCAGACATTACTTCCTTAGTAATTTCAGCCAAATATCTTCCTTTGATGTAGTTGTCTGTCTTGAGGAAGATCTCTCGTAGACGTGACTCGCCAATAGGGTTGTATTTGAGATTGAATTTGTCGAATCGGTGGAACGAATCCGTATGCGCCTAATTATGTTAGCAAAAAGGTAGACAAGAAGGTTGAAATTGGCCTGAACGTACATGCATGTCCAGAGTATCGATACTTAAGTCATAGGCCGTAAGGTTGATACTCTCAAAGACTTCCTTCAAGGTCAAGTGTTTCCCATCTCTGAAAAGCACCACCTCGTCTGGGCACTTCTTCATTTTACTCTTGATGAATCTGAGCAAATGCTTCTGGTTCATACATGCCGAATGGTGAACGTGGGTATCAACCTTGCGGACATTGTAAAAGTCTCGATGTGGCACTTTCTTACTGTCTGCAAGTTCCTGGTACTCATTCAGCAGCGTATGCAGCTGGAACTTACCCTCCAAATAAGATAGACGCTTGAATGCAAATGACTTCACAGGGCCATCTGTAGACACATCAAGTACGCCGTCCAGGTCCATATAAAAATCACGAATGGATGGGATCTGGATGACAGGCTGGTTCAGGTCACAGGCGGCTTTGGTCTCATAAACCTGGTAAACGCTGTTGTCATCCAACTTGAAAGTCATGCTCGATGCTTCAGGCAGCGGAAGCAGATCGTTCATGTCAAAGTCTTCTCCAATATCTTGACCAGGCTTTCGCTTCTTCTTGGCCGAGCTCGCAGGCGGGAATCCATCTGATTCACCTGGTTTAGACCCGCCTTTCGCAGCCATTATGAAGCTACTGGACATGCTCCCGGTTCCGAGTCGTTCTTTATCTTCTTCCCACGCTGGCTCAGGTGGGGGAGGATAAATGACCCAGCCGGGCTCATCTCTGGGGTTGTCACCTGGCCGTTGGAAAGAAAGACGCATGTACTTATGTCTAGTATCCAGCAGGCTCTGGATCTTGCGGCATATGGCACTTAATTCAGCCGTAATTGCCCCGTCATTAGACGCATAGCCTCCAATTGCGTACGGTATTCCTGTACCAACACTCATCCCAACATTACCTTGAATAGCACTGTGCGAAGAAGAATTGCCAGGC
The DNA here is from genome assembly GCF_000150975.2 of Nannizzia gypsea CBS 118893. Lineage (NCBI taxonomy): Eukaryota > Fungi > Ascomycota > Eurotiomycetes > Onygenales > Arthrodermataceae > Nannizzia > Nannizzia gypsea. The sequence goes on from NW_003345198.1 coordinate 963,143, forward strand.
ATGCCTACAGTTGGGAGGACATGAGCTCTAGCGGACCGCTCGGCGATGCTAAAACTGCTGTTCTCGCGGCGCATCTGCAGCGAGTTTGCCGGAGGAGTCGATGTCACCGAGTACGATGGCCCTGGCAGCATGCTGCTAATCGACTCATTATCAAAATTACTTCCAGATGTTGGGCCGTTGCTGGGCAGGACGGGGACCGATCTTGGGGGCATGTCAGGGCTCTGGGGGAAGTCGCCATCTACACTGCGGGAGGCAAGCTGATGCCGCTGGTAGAACAGTCGTGCCTCCGCATGGCTCATTGACTTCTCATAAGCATAGTCATAGGTTGCCGTCCGTGTCTGACGGTCTCGAGGGAGGATAGGCTGCTGGGATGCAGTACTGGAATCAGGCGCATCGTCCGCTGGCGGGGTTGGCGCGTTCTTCTCCATGCTTCCGGCGACGGCTCGAGATCGCAAGAGGTGGCCCGTTTGTGAGTCTGGTGTCGTTGATCGAGTGACTGCGGTAGAATCAGGCTCGTCAGCGAGATGTAGTTGTAGTTGTAGTTGTCGCAGTTGATGGATCGAGGAGTCATGGTCGTAACTATTTGACTATCGGGGAGCTCCGCATTGGTCGTTTACTACTGGCTCAGCCGTGGCACGTCATACAGGTGGACCAGATGGTTAACCCTGGAGCAGCATCAGATATTTTCGATTTATTGCCTACGCAGACGAGCTGTCTTGTCTTCTTGTTTTATGCATCGAATCATGGCGAGGCAAGCTGGGCCGTCAGGTATTTCCCGCTGTCCGCTGTCCGCTGCTTGTGTGAGTGCGAGTTACTGTTGATGTACGAGCTCTATGCTTCAACCTACCAAGACACGCGACTAATAGAGAGACTCAGGAAAAAGGGATAAAAGTAATTATACATATTAATTTTTGGGGTAAATGACAGACGAACAGCCTCCGTAGCCAGCAAAAAAGAGGTCACATAACGGCGTAATACCACAAAAAGGAAACTTCGACAGAGCCGAAAGAACATCACTTAACAAAGGGGGAGAAGATGACAGAGAAATGAATAGATAGGGGGAGACGAGCTTGAACAGAACTGCCAGGTTCAAGGGGAAGTAGGCCATTGTGGACTGCCCGCTTCCTGTGAGGTATCTGCACCACTAAAGCCAGGTATCATATGACCTAGCACATATGTAATATGCCCACGTCAACAGACAGAGGAACCAACAAATGTAGAAATGAGCGTTACACTCATCTCTAGCATCCTCAGCCGGGACAGGATGCTCTCAAAACAATGTAGTTTTTGTTAGGTTTTCGCAGTCTCAGAGCATTGGGGTGGAGCAGGACGTATGAAATCGAGATAATCGTACAAGAAAATCCAAAAAAAGACAAGTTAAAAAGCAAGCAAAGAAGTAAACTGATTGAATATCAGGATACGTCCCTCGTGGAAAACAAAAAGCCGTCAGAAGAAAATCAACTTAAAGAAAATAAATCAAAACATAAGACACAACAAGGCGGTTGCAACAGAATCAATTCTGCAATGCTAGACCGTCAAAAGAACAGGGGAAGCGATCACTCAAAATAAGAGAAAAGAACAGGTACAGTACCCGTTCTTTAATATGCTGAGTAATAGGGTGGAAGAAAAACACCAAAGCTCACTGAAGACTGGCCAGATAGAAGAGATGGAACAAGTAGAAATCTTGTTACCTATACCTGGCACGGCGTGAACCAACCGGAGGGCCTTCGGGAATATCTCGTGCGCTTGGTCCATGATAATAATGCTGGGGTTGTTCGATAGCAGGATATCGGGAATATTCCATATCATAGTCAACGTATTCTGGTGGAACGCCACGATGGATCGGACGTTCAATGTAGTACTGACCTGCGTTCTGTGGCTCGCGAGCCGCAACACGCACAGGGACATACTCCACAGCACCTTCATAAGATGGCTCGATATACTCTTCGACGTAGCGGTACTGGCCTTGTGTTGGTGCTCTGGCGTAAGAGGGATGGTCAATGGGAATACGTTCAACATAGGCTTCCTGCGGATGGGACGGGGCTATGGCGGTGGCTCTCTGTCTCGCTCGAGGGCTACGGTTACGGTAGTACTCTACCGAAGCTCGTTCTTGTGGTAAGGGGGATCGTGAGCGTGGTCGAAGAGACTCTTGCCTCTGAGCTTCGTACCGTTCGAACCTATTATGCGATCGTCCGACTCGAGCCTCCGCTCCACTTTTCACGTCGGTAGTAGCTACACGTCCTCGGCCACGACCTTCAGTCTGATCGGGCGTGAGAACGTCTCCGCGAACTGAAGGGGGGCCGCTATGCATGTCGAATGCTTCGCCCCTTGGGTCAAATTCACGATATTCACGCCCCACAGCAGGACTCTTGCCTCGTCCAGTCCAGCCATTAGATTTTCCGCCACGGCCTGGCTGGGCTGCGTGGCCTGCTTCAACACCGGCATGTGGATTGGCTGAAGCACGCCATTCTCGCTCCTCTGCAGCGGTCGATTTGGGCCATTTGCCTCTAGATTCAACTTGTGTTTGCGGATTGGACCCTCGCGAAGTTGTTCCAAAGTCACCTTGATCCTGACCAGGCACGAAGTTATTCAAGAAATGCTCGGCTGCATTCATCTCTTCGGTAGGAGAGGGGCCCTCAATCTTGGCCTCATTGGACTCCGCGACCTCACCATCTTCTGATACATTTCGGCTTTTAGGGCGGTTTGTACCAGGCTGCGATGGTCCACCGCCCGCTGCTGAAGGTACCAAGGCTGCACCACCAGATTTTGCAGCACGTTGTTTTCCATGAGATGAATGTTTCTGTTGCTGTTGACGGGGGCGTCTACCGTCGGCCTGCATCTCAGCATCTTCTCCAGGAGACACTTCCACCTGACGATGCTTCCCTTGAACCTTTTCACGAGATCCAGCATTGCCACGAGGAGCCCGAGCGTAGGGATCCCCTGCAGTTTCGATAAATGCTGGCCGGTGGGGGTCATACTCGTCATCGCGCGGGGGTTGGAAGTGCTTTGAATCATCTGGAGATTCAACAAATCTCGGGAAGTCATCCACGGCAACCTCGAGGACTGGATGGTTGACTGACTTCTTACCTCCGTGACTAGCAGCGGGGTATTTTGTATGTTCACCAGTCTTCGATTCAAAGGTACTATGGATGTTTGGCTTCATCACAGCTTTCACTGGCGCCGGCGCAATAGGTGCAGTGATTGGGGAAAATACCCAGGGAAAGGCGGAAGTAATCAGGTGGAACTTTGCTTGATCCATGCCGGGAGCTTGACCCAACGAAGATATAACGGTATTGTCTGGCAATAGTAGCATATGCACCTTCCAATCAGGCTGACTGCCATCAGGCGCCGCTGCGTCAATGTGAACTGACTGGAAATGGCTGAAGAGAGCCGGAAGATGATACATTTTCCGGTCATTTCGGGAATCATGTTGACGAGAACGACGTGTGCTCACCATATCAGCACAGGCTTTACAAACCAAGCCACTGAGATTTCTAATTGGTTTCATTTGAGGATGAGAATTCAATCCATCGGAGAAAAGCGTGAGGGCCGGCTCTTGCCCGAACTTGTCCACAAACCGAGTAGTAACATGATGAATTACAACGTGTGCTCGCACATTGTGGGGGAGATCCTTGATTCCAGAGGTGCCATTCCAAACACTTCGGGCATTTTTGGCGATTTCATCTAGATGCGTTTGGTACAGCCCAAACGATTGGCTACCTTGATTTGGCTTGTGAGCACCAGCTGGTGGCCTTGAATGATGCGCAGCAGATGGGTATGGGGGATTGTAAGGCCCGGGTGGGTGGCTTGGCCCGCTGTAAGGTGGTTGGTATGGTGGTCCTGGATGCCTTCCTGGATCTGCTGGAGGATAAGGTGGCGGATACGGCTGGCCGGGGAATGGCGACCCATATGTAGGATTTGGTGGCGGGTGTTGCTCGTAAGGACCCGGAGGGTAGGCTGGCTGTTGAGGAGAGAACCCATAGCCCGGGGGAGGGGGAGGGTAATATTGAGGAGAAGGTGGTCGATAAGGACCAGTCCCATAGGCATAGGGTGTGCCATACGGCGTTCTATTGTATGGGCCAGGGGATGGCTGTGGGTTTGTGTATCCCATATGTGGCTGGCCACCATGCGGACGTGGCATGGGATACATGAGCAGTTTTGCAGAAGCAGGATCAGGGTTGAAAGGAGGACGTTCAGGCCATTCTGCTCGCCAATGAACAACAACGCTGCCTAAACTGAGGACATTCGTGTGTTTAGCAGCATAATGCTGAATCACACCTTCGAAGCCGTAATATTTGGCATTATTGTCACAACCATTGCACAAAAACAGCTCCTTTTGAAACTGTTCAGTGAGTAGTTTGATTTTCGTGTCAAATATAAACTTCATGTTCTCTAAGATGATTTTGCGTCGAGGAGGGCCGTTTGGAGGATCTTCTTCAATTGGCTTCCCTTCAGCACGAGCACGCGCGTCTTCTTGGGCTAAATCTTCCAAGAATCTCTTCCGAACGTACATAATGACGTCGGCTGCAAACTTGGGGCACTTCTCTTTTGTGACCCCTTCGCCTCCACGCCAACCCTCACGGATGATCTCGTCGGCATAGCCGGCCATCCGTTCTTTGATTGGCTTTTGAACGTCCTCCCATTCACGGTCAAGTAGTTCCTTGGCCTCCTTAAGTTGCGCCTCTTGATGGCGCCGCTCATCAGATTTTGCTTGAAGAAGTGCGTCATGAAGCCTGCGCTCATTTTCACGACGCTCAGCAACCTCGCGTTGAGCTAAAAGACGAGGTTTCAAGATTTCCCAATCTCTATCAGTAAATGGATGAGTAATCTGGATCGCAGCTGTAAACGATTCCATATGGTTAATAACCTCGGGGGCAAGGGGCGGATCAAGCTCTGCGCATCGTCTTTCGATTTCGCTTCGACGGCTGGCCTTTGCCTCGTTGATTTGACGAAGGTTACGCTCTCGTGAAAGTTGGGAGTTCGGTGGGAGTGGGAAACCAGGCTGCGCACCAGTGCTGCGGGGCCGACTAGTAATGGTAGCATCTAAAGGGCACGCCATCAGCAAGAGAGACATAAATGTAGCTATAACGCCCTAGATATACGTAGGCAAATAAGAAGAGCTTGGATTGATGATATCAAACAATCCGTAACACCCTTCAAACTAGAGAATAGGGAGTGAAAGGAAAGTATGTAAGGATATAACTTACCTAGGTTAGTGGCTGGAGCACTGCCGCCAAGACTATTACTTGGTCGATGGCTCCCGATAGGAAGACGTGTGGAAACTGTGTCAGGTGCCTCAAGCTTTGCAGGTTGTGTCTTGGTGCCATTAGACTGTACTTGCTGTGGTGACTTAAGACTGCGAAGGCCACCCGCTAATTCCCACTGCTCCCACCGTGCTGCGTCAGCAATCTTGTCTTTGCCATTTCCATCAAGGCCTTTCATCCATTCCTCAGCAGCCGCAGGTCCTAAGGCTTTGACTTCCTCAAATCTAGATTTCAGCTCCTCAACCTGAGATTTTAGAAAATGTTTTGTAAGGACCATGCCGACAGGAGGTTGATTTCCCCGAAGTGAGACGGATGAAACATAATGCAGCGATGCTGTGAAAAATGCAAATGGAAGAGCAGGGACCAGGACCGAAGGTAAAGTGGAGGAAAAGAGAAGGTCCATTTCCTAACATGTACGGTTAGCTTTCAATTTCGCGCAACAGACGCAAAGATGTGAAAAGAGCAATAAAGCAAGACTTACTGTGTCACAATTTGCTTTTAAACACTCCCCGCATGATCGAACGGCTAATGGCCAAATGATTCTAACTCCAGTATCTCCCGGTCCACTTTCAAAGGGTGAAATCTCTGGTGATTGAACAGATCCGGTTTTATTGCAAAACTGGCAAGAGGTTCCGCGGATAAGCTTCCACATATCCATTTCAGACAGAGGGGTTAAAGGGCGTGGCATGCTTGAATGGAAAGACTTTCGTGAAATGGACCAAATATGAACGGGATTAACATATTTCAGTGAGCCTGGAGTTGCACGGCCAGTAGGCAACTCGGACTGACCAGTGGTAAGCAAAGCTTTAAAAGAGCGGTTAACTTGCAAGACACGTCCAAGTGAAACAGGCGGGAGAAAAGTGAAAATGTGCTGCCATATTTCCCTTGGTAATTTGGATTTATCCTCGGGTATGGTATCCATAGATAGATCTGCGGAATAGTCCGACTTCATATCATCTTTAAACTTAACACGCTTTGTGCCATCCACGAAACTCGATGGCGAGTCTGTTCGGGATTTAACACCAAAATGACGGCTATCATACTCTGAAGAGTACGGAGCATCTGAAATCTGGGTCCCTGCTGGATAGTCACCAGCTGCACCGCGTTTGCGTTTCCGGCGAGACTGGGTACTGTTGATGGCAGAAGTAGTTTTCCCAGCAGTGGATGCCTTCTTGCGGGTCTCCAGACGGTGGCCGCGTGAAACAGGCTGGCCGGAATGAGAACTTGAGGCAATAACATCACTGTCATCTTGTCCGGGTGTTCCGGTATGGGACTTATTCTGTGAATTTGAATCTGTGACATCTTCAGAATATGGGTCGAAAGAGGAAGAACTTGAGCTCCCAGGCGAGCTCAAAGACACTGCCATGGCTAACTATGTAGCCGCAGGGCAAAGAGCTAGCTCAGGCAGCGAGATATAGTATTATGTTCCCTCTTGTCCTCTCAAGGGTCTTTTTTTTTTCAACTGGACAATTCCAGTACTTTTTCCTCAAGGCAGCGAGTCCGTGGCGATGAATCGACACATTCAAACAGGTCTAGAGAAAGAAAGAAAGAAAAAACACGTAGAGATGAAAAGAGACAAATGGACAATTATAAAATGGTCCTTAACTGGGGGGAAGTTATGTTTTTGCTGATTTGTTCACAGGCATTCCAAGATACCCTGGAAACAGAACAGTGAAAGGGTGATTGTCGAGATGGGGAGATAAGAAGAGCCCGAGATGTATCACTAGGTGGCGCCTCCGCCTGCCACTGAAAGCACGAAACAACGAGTATAATGAAGGGTTGAAAGAAACGCGGACGAAGAGAAGTTGAGGATGATGAAGACGCGACGTTGTGAAGTTGACGTTGAAGATCGAAGTGTGAAGAGAGAAAGAAAAAAAAGGAGGAAACTGCGAAGTTTTTTGCAAGGCTGCGCACAGGCCTCTTTTACCCTTTTCGGTCAGCTTAGTGGGGCCGAGCTTCACTAATCTGGCCAATGATAGAGGATATTAAAACGTCACATGAAACGGTCACGTGTATACATGCGACTTTGATAAGATGAAAGAGGACGACGAAGCTCAAGTGATCGAAAGGACAGGAGAAGCTGGGGAGGTGATATAGACGGGTTTAGTATTTATGGGCATGCGAAGGTGTCGTGACTGTGCTACGGCGATGGCGAATCACAAGGGCCACCGGGGCTGAAGAGGCTGTTATTGGTTGATCGAGCTGAAGATTATACTTGCACGGGCTAACTAGCCCATCTATGCTAGATATGGATGACCAGCCAGCCTCGATCGTTCGACCGTGATAAGGTGCAGGATCGAGAAACCCCGTCATGAAGCTGCCGGAGACCCTCCTGAAGAGTTGACGCTCGTTAACCTGGCCTTTTTCGCACGCCTCTTCATCTCCCGCTTTGAGAGTTGCGGTTCGTCAGAAGGCGTATTCTGGCCATCAAGACCACCCGATGAGGCTTTCCGCTTCATGCCGCTCCCATCAGAGGCACTAAGAGAGGCGGTGACTGGCTTCTTTCCTGGTTTATTGGCCGGCTCAACCTTCTTTGTCCCAGCGTCATCGCCTTCACCTCCGTATACCACATCCACTGTCCCGCGGAAGCTCGTTCTCTTTACCAGAGCCATATCCACCACTTTCCTGGCCTCCTCACTTACCGCCTCCTTCGCCCTTTCAGGTTTCATCCCCCAGACACATGCGAGATTCACAATATCCCATGGTGCTCGGACACTAAGAGCTTGTTTCGCTTCACTGGAGATAATGATCCCTCTGCCCCGCGCGGCGCGGATCAACGATGCTGCATTTGATATTAGATTTCTTCTCGCTTCCATCCCGCTACCCGTCACTCCGGGTCCATAACATATTTCTAGCCGTACACCTCGTGATACTGCTGCGGAGAGGGTTTTGAATTTAAAATGGTAGGGTAGACGTGTAGATAGGTCGAGAGATATAATATCACAGTCGAGGCTGTTACAGGCTTGCGATAGCGCTTTCTCATTCACAGGGCGTATAGCAACTAGCGAGTATGATTGTGCTAGCGTTGCTAGACGCTGGTTTTGCGTGGCATCCGAGAGCGTAATGTTTAATCGAGTGAGTATAGTGAGAGATGTCGGGACATTGCTTGGTAGAGGTAACGGGGATATGGTTGCCGGCAGTTTTCCTGTTATCGACTGTGAAAGTGCCACAGTAGTATACCCCACTAAGAGACAAAGACAAGTATAAGCTTGATACTTGCCAGGAGATGTATGTTGTCTGATCATTTGGTGAACTTACATTCAGACAGGAACCGCAAGGTGTTAGCAATGCCTGGTTCATTGGGTTCATTATAGGGAATATTCAAATCGTAAAATGTCATGGTGGATATGAGCCCATCCAACCCTCCCGTTCTTGACTAACGTTATATGGCGGATTGGACGCTCTAAAGCTGTGTACTTCATAAAGCTCGAGTCGCGATCGCATAAAATAAAAATGAAAATAAATGGATAAAATCGAGTCACATGATAGCTACAATCTAATCACGTGACTTATTAGCTTATATAATAAATTTAGCTCAGTCGTCCAATGAAACGTTAGGCCATACATAACCTACCTTTTACTATTGTATTCATTTGGCTATAAATTGCACCTATCGCCCACCCATGTTTCCATGGGGCAGGTAGGCTTTGTTGTCCCATAGCACCATGGTCCAACAGGTTCCCATCATATCAGGTCTACAGATACAAATGAACATAACTAACAAAGTAAGTAGCTTCTTCAGAATGCATCGGACGTGCCCATGCGGATATATGAGGTGTTCCGTTCCTTGATCTCGGTTCTAGGTAATAATTATCATCAAGCATAAGACATCTAGCGACGTTGACACTACCACTTCATTAATAATTGCAGCCTTGGCCAACTTGCCAATACCCCCGCCTAACGCCGTTCTATGTCCTCGTCTTCGAAATCCGGTAATGAACGGAGAAGTAACTGATTACCCTCTGACAGGGAAGCCGTTAGTGCCGTCCTCGTCTTCTCAACCGCCATGTGTAAGTCCCACATCGGGCTCAAGAAAAGAGATTGCCGCAGAGGAGGTAATGTTTCCGGCGGCCGAATGAACGGACCAGTTTAGCTCCGTTCGGAGGCTTAAATATACCTAGGCAACTCTCGAGGCATAACACTTTTAATTGGATCACTTCTATCATCTTAGTGTACTCTGGGCCATGAGATCCAATAGTGCGATGATATGAACGATAAATCATATGTTAGACGTTGGATATGCAAGTTTGACAAGGACTAGGCTGTATATGCATATATATGTGTGTGCTTGGTGTGTGCATTTGAAATTCGAACAAGGGAACCGCTGCCTCCCCAACCAGGCAACTAGTTAAATCAAGGTTAGTCAGATTGGCCGAAGCTAGGATAAGCCTTTGTCTTTCTTCCCGGTCCACACCGTACGTAGTTGGATATGGCTAGTTTTTATCGAAGGAATATTGGAGGTCCAATGTATACCCCAAGAACGAGAGATAAGGTTCACGGATACTGAAGGCTACGTCAGACTTTGCGTAATCCAACATGAACCATGAGATTACAAGTAGCCTTGGTGCCGATGCCAAAATTATCCTTGCTGAACGCAAAATCACCAGCCGTAGCATCCTTGATCTTGAAATCAAATCTCTGAACTAGAGCAGCAAGGAGCAAGTACATTTCAGCCCATGCAAGACTAAATGACTCAGTGTATCAGCCAAAATTAGTCCAACTAAGACCATGCTTTTTTTTGAAGGATCTTACTTACTGCATGCCGAGACATATTCTCGTTCCTCGTGAAAATGGGGCGAATGTTGTGGTAGACCTTTTTGCTGTTGCATCCATCCACCTATTGGGATTGAAGGTCATTGGATCAGGATACAACTTTTCATCGGTGTGCATTAGTATTGTTGTCATTCCAACGGGGGTTCCGGCAGGAATACGCCAGTGCTCATAGAAAAGGTCCTGGTCCGTAATGCGTGCCGCTCGAGAGCCAACTCCAGGACTTAGTCGCAAGCCTTCTGTCAAAACAGCAGTGAGATAAGGAAGTTGTTCCAGATCCTGTAAAGTTAGAGGCCTGTGGTGTTGGGTCGAGGCTGCATTGATTTCATCTCTGAGCTTTTGAAGAATTTCATCCTTACTGTAGACATGGTATAGGATGAGTCTTAAAGTGTTTGAAATTGTTTCAAAACCTGCACCGGTAACGGTGGCCACTTCTTCAAAAACTCGATCAAACGTTTTGTCAGCTGGCGTGAGATCAGAGTTAGCAATTGCGTATATCAAAGTGCCCTTGGTGATATCATCGGGTGAAGTAGACGTTGCTGCGGTCAATGTGGCTCGTGTATCTTGTTCAGATTGCTGCTCAGATCAGTATTACACCCGACTATATCGGGCAGCAGTGAATGGTAACTGACCTGAAGATAACGAAGGAACGACTGGGTGTGTTTATCTGCCATCTTTTTGGCCCATTCAATTGGCATCGCCCTCATAGAGGGCCCGAACCAGCGTATATGCTTGGTCGTGCGCCAAAAGACACCAGCACCTTGTGACGCGAGAGACAATCCGATTCCAAAGTCTTCCACGTCAAGCTCATTGTAATACTTACCGACAATGAGCTCGTTGGCATTGTCTCGAGCAAAGGCACTGATGGCTGCCCCTAAGTTAAAGGTGGCTCCTTCAAGCGACGCAATGCGCTGGGAAAGTTTCTTAATATTTTTATGCAGCAGATCATGTCGAGCAACAATGTTTGATTTTGAGAAAAAGGGAGCAATGGCGCGACGGCGGGCTTTATGGGCATAATGATCTTTTGAAAATAATCAGAGATGGCCACACCTGTAACACTCAAGGCACAAGAGAAATACCTGCGCCGAATATAGTTGACGTCTTGGCTCCAAAGGCATCATATGTCCAGGAATACTTGTCCCAACGTCCATCCGAGCGATAAAGCTTTTCGAAAAATACTGGATCAATGACATGTAGCTCGTAGGGACTAATACGAATAATGGGTCCTATTGAATAAGAATCAGCATTAGCACTCTTGTGATACCGAGCTAGGAGAATATACCTACCGTATTTCTTGTGTAATTCAGCAATCTTCGCTGTATACTGGCCACCAAGAACAACATCATAGTAAGCCTCATACCAGCGCGAAATAGCTGCTATTTTAGGGCCGGGGAATCGTGCCAAAGGGTGGAGGAACAGCCGGTAGAAGATTAGAGTTCCATAGTATGCAATCACTGCTCCGACAAACGCAAGCCAACTAATGTTCATCTCCATGAAGAATAGTAAGTCTTTGGTAATAAAAGGAGCGAAAAACAGATATACGGAATATACACTTGAAAAGAAAGAGTTTTAATACTTAGGCACAACAAAACTGCCGCATAGATGGAAAGCAAAAATGTCAAGGCAACAGCGAACGTATCTAGATATTTATAGGGACAGCGGGTCCAATTAAGCATGGGCAATGGCAGATGGCACTAGTCCTAGTTTGTTTTAGCTCCGCAGGAGCCCGAGCTAAACTGCACAGGCCAACTTTTTAACACTGAGCCGTTGGAAGCTTAGTCTCCACCGAGTATTTAGGGGCAAATGGACGGCTGCTGGAAATACGTTTTTTTTAATATATTATTGTCTATTTAATTATCAGCTATTTGTAAAAAGCGAAATGTATCGAAGTTTGTTTTGCAAGCTAAATACTATAAACATGCTGTCGATAGCGACAAGTTGGCAAAGGCTTGCCTAACTTCTATGCCAGGCAACGTATGCTGAGCACGTCGGCTTTGCCCAACGAGCTAATGATAAATCCTGGCTCCAGTTACTTACATCAGTATCGTTGCGTTTAAGGGCAGTTCTGACTACCAGAACTCCCTTGTTGAATATGGTGGCAACGGGAATCATTTGAACTTTAGGCCACCCGGGGTGACTTTGGCTTTAGGACAGGCCTTGACTAAAGTTGGCCGTCGGTGGCATAACAATATCGCACAATAGTTATCGGTTTATCTGGCGTCTTTTGATTCAGTAGATACTGTGGGATCGGGATGGAGCGCTCGAAAAGTATTAATGATACCGGCGCCGCTAGAGATAAGTCGGCGGATATCCGACTGCGTAGGCTATGCGAGGGCATCAAGAAATCGAGAGTGAGTTTCATTAAATGCTGGATACACTTGAAAATTGCGGGTATTAACAAACGTGTCGTCAAAATCAAGAATCATGAGAGAGGTCATTTTAAGCGGCCGGCCATTTCTTCCGAAGTCACTATTCGTTGAACAACTTACCCATCAAAGGTTCTCACAGCACTGGATGTGGAGCTAGCCCAGTTATGCGATGGGTGAAGTAAAACATAAATTCAGTCAATAAGTTCTCTTACCCAGCCTTTTATGCGTTATATCAATTTAATGACACTATTCCTTGTCCATTCAAACCTTTATATTGACATAAAATCCAGTAAGGGCCACTCTGGCGGCGATGAAGAATAATACGCATCCTACCATCATAACGCCAGTGAATACCTGTAAACCCCAATAAGTGCCATTCTGACTCAAGATTGCTCCTGCAATAGGGCTCCCCGTAAGAGTTGCAATGCTAGTGCACGCAAATAAAACACCTTGACGAGCCCCTATTTTGGTCACATCGGCTGAGATCTGGCTTAAGAGAGCTGGTACCATGCCCACAAATGCACCTGATGCGAATCCATATAATAGACGGAAAGAAATATAAACAGCCGCGGAACCAGGGTTAACAGTTGTTCCCGGGATCCAAAAGCCGAGTATAACGATAGCAGAAAGCACACACATCATAATCATTACGTTAAATCGACCCCACTTATCACCTAGATAGCCCGGAAGTATTCGACCAGGGAGACTAAAAATAACAGTCAGTCAATTCAGCAAAGAAGTGCAGGGCGTTGAGAGATGTCGGTTCACCTTGCTGAATTCAATATAGTCAGCAGATAGGCAGTCAAACCAGGGTCCATGCCGGCTGCCTGCGCTTCCAGGATGATATAGTTAATAGGGACAAACATAGCAAAACACCACAGCAAGACACCAGCATAAGCAGGACAAACGGTAGTTCTGTAAATGGATTAATGTAGTCATTAATTGTAACTGGCCGGGGAACTGGAGCTATCCTTGATCAAATGGTTAGGTTAGCAATAACTAATAGGATAAAAACTAAAAATCCAGCAATCCGAAGACTCCATCCGAAGCCAATAGTAGGTAATAATCTAGATAGTATAGTTGGGAATATAACACCGCCCAAGGAGGAGCCACTCGAGACAATGCCGAAGGCTAGGGCTCGTCGCTTATAAAACCAGGTGGCGGTGCATGAGAGTGCCGGATAGAAAACTAGACTTGCACCCAGGGGGCTGCAAATACCCTGAGCAAGGAGAAACTGATAATACTTGTCAGAGATTGATGTCATCATGAGCCCAAAGATATACAGAAATGTCCCGGTGGTGAGCAGCCATTTCGGCCCATAGATGTCGAATATTTGCAGCCAAAGCATTAGATTCGATACAGAGGCTGCTGCATACAGGGTGGAAGGTATACCCGTCCAATAACTATCCCTGCCGCGAAGAGGACAAAGGGCTCCAATGAGAGGATCCAGGCGACGCTTAAAGTTGAATAGGAGCACAGTTGATGAGATTGGTAATACTCTTGGAACACTCCGATGGCTACGTCCACGCATCATTTCAGCATACAATGTCATCAATAGCGGGCAGGAAACAGCGTGCTTGCCGTTGACCCAGCCAAAGCCACAGAAGATGCAACACCAGGCGCCGGTAACCACAGTCCGGCATGGAGTCCTTGGTCTGTTCAACCTGCAGAATCAATTCGTGTCTCTCTTGCTGCCACTCCCGTTCCTGGCTTCAATTATGCGGAAGGATCTGTCTCCATGCTTGCTTTGTCTGCGGGTATGGGCTGCTATATGCACCTTGAAGGTTCGGTGGCATAGAAGGTGTTCATGGGTATATCAGCTCAGCTGTGAGCACAGGAAGAACAGAAAGAAAACTTTCAACATGGAAGAAATGCCACAAAAAACATCGAACTAGTGTTCTTTGTCTCGTCTGCAGATTAGGGTAGAGTTGCAGTGCAGGCAGCACACGACAGACAATGAAGCTTGCTGCAGCTAAACAGCTCTCGTCCGTAACCCCTGCAAACTCCGGCTCAACAGTGAGTTGGTTACATGCTAGGCCAGTTATCTCGATAGCGGGAATTGGAAAATTCCCAATCCCATACAGTGTATTTACCGCTAAATGTCACATAAAACAATCTTGTTGGCCAGCTGGTGTAATTTCAGTGCAATTGAGTGGGTATACGTAGTACGTATGTTTAAAGGCATCAGACAAGGGGCAGGGAGCCAGAAACGCCCTTCCCTCGGCCACCTCCGTGGCTGGATGGCAAGGGTCTGGCTTTTTCGTTTGTCAGTTAAATGGACGGAGTTATAACGGGGGCAAGTTTGCCCGAAAAGGCTGGTAAACTAGCATAACCAGCCAGCTAGCTCTACCCTATGCGCATCACAGGCTTTCGATCCTGTATAGCAATGACGAACGACCTATATTGTATAAACATCTATTGGACTAAAAAGCAACGCTGCTTAGTTAGCAGTAGCAGAATGAGGATACAGTAAGTATTTAACAACATCTTCCTCATGAAATTGAAGTCGAAGTATTTAGAGTTTTCCTTACCATTTCTAGTGAATTTCTCCGAAATCGGCAAATAATATATCCGTGCAGGACAAAATGAGTGTGGTCCGTGCACTGAGGGCTAGAAGTCCCGTGACCCGGTCGCTTGGGAGCTGCGGGCTTGTGAAAGATTGTTGACGCTGTTTGCTATTTTGCGAGCTGCAAGCGTTCCTTCGAGCTCAACGACAACGGCGCCCACGAGACCAAGTTCTGTTCCCTCCCTGTGATAATTACTGCAGTGTCTTTTCTCGTGCTATCTACCTAGCAAACGGCCTCTCGTCGAGTTTTGAGTCTCCTCCCCGCCTGCTCTGCATCGATATCACGCCCTGAGTGGGGTGATCGCAAACCGTCAATATGGCACGCGTTTACGCAGACGTGAACCAGAAGATGCCCAAGACATACTGGGATTACGATAGTGTCAATATATCCTGGGGAGTCCTAGAGAATTATGAGGTTGTGCGGAAAATTGGTATGCGATACCCTGCCCGCCCAATCTGCTCTCATCTAACCACCAACACCCCTGTCTCAGCCTGCTAATAATCGTAAACAGGCCGAGGAAAATATTCAGAAGTGTTTGAAGGCGTAAACGTCGTTAACTACCAGAAATGCGTCGTTAAAGTCCTCAAGCCGGTCAAAAAGCGGAAGATCAAGCGAGAAATCAAGATTCTCCAGAACTTGTCTGGAGGTCCTAATGTCGTCGCGTTGCTTGATGTTGTTCGCGATAGTCAAAGCAAGACGCCTAGCCTGGTCTTCGAATATGTTAATAACACCGACTTTCGAACACTATATCCCCGATTGACAGATTACGATGTCCGATACTACATATTCGAGCTTCTCAAGGCTCTGGACTTCTGCCATAGCAAGGGAATAATGCACAGGGATGTCAAGCCGCATAACGTCATGATTGACCATGAGCGGAGAAAGGTAAGGCCCATCATGTCAACCATACCTTTCGCTAGTTTACTTACACAAGACCCTAGTTGCGACTTATCGATTGGGGACTTGCAGAGTTCTACCATCAAGGCATGGAGTATAATGTCCGGGTTGCCTCCCGATATTTCAAAGGCCCCGAGCTCCTTGTCGACTTCCAGGAGTACGACTACTCTCTGGATATGTGGTCCCTCGGGGCCATGTTTGCCTCTATGATATTCAGAAAAGAGCCGTTTTTCCACGGCAGCAGCAATGCAGACCAGTTGGTCAAGATTGCCAAGGTACTTGGAACGGACGACCTGTTTGACTACCTCGACAAGTACAACATTGAGTTGGACCCCCAGTATGACGAGATTCTCCAGCGTTATCAACGCAGACCGTGGAACTCTTTCCTCAGTGCCGAGAATTCGAGATTCATTAGCAACGAAGCCATTGACTTCTTGGACAAGCTACTCAGATATGACCATACAGTATGTTTCCTAGGATATCGTTCCCTACCTATATCGAACTGATAAACTAACTTAAACGCCCTAGGCCCGTCTAACTGCTCAGGAGGCGATGGCACACCCATATTTCTCCCCTGTTCGTGCTGCCGCCTCTACAAATGCCCAAAGCAACACAGGATCTGCCTCAAATGCCTAAACTCTTTCTTCTCATTCCAATACCCAACCTGTCGCCTTTTCTCTACTCGCCAGCTGTTTGATACACCTCATCCTTGACAAATGTCAGTTCCCCCTCCGACGAGGCTTTCATTGGGCAGAATAACCCCAACCATCTATTCTCCAAATAACCAGGACCACTAAAATCGAGTAATCATCTTTGGGAGTCATCGGCTGGTGCAACTTGTTGCTTGTTCTTTTTCTTTTATTAGGTTGTTTAGCGCTATTTTATGCATGAGACGCCCACAATGAATGAAACAGATAATGCGACTAATATCTCGCTTACAACTCCCGAACTCTGGCATTCATTCCCCCATACCCTTTTCCCCTTGCCTCATATGTATGTTGTACACATCCTATCCAAAGAAGTGCTCGTTCATATTTTTTTCTATTCAATCTATCAGATTGCGGCTCTCTAAAACCTAATCATAATAGAGAGACCCTAAGCTTCCAAGTCTAGCAATCAACCTTGTTGTATAGCGATATAGAGTACTAGAGGTTGTATGTCCATGCACGGATGTGATAGTCAACAATCGAAGGAAGAACATGGCTTGTAGTCGTTCTTTCTGTGCACAACCTCAGCTCGGTTTCAATGAGCATACTTTCATCCATACAAGTTATACACTTGCATTTCAGTCAAGAGAAAAGTACAGTTGATCTCACTGATGATGCTCCCCCTCGGTTACACTCCCTAGTTTCCTGGCTTCCGGCCGATGCGCTCATTGTTATTGAGCAGAAATTTACCTTGGTGACCCGAATCCCCTGTTTGGAGGTCAAAAAACCAGAACTCCGATATCTACGCTTTTGGATTGTGCTTTAGCATCTCTTCCCGCCAACTGTGTTGCTCTCAATCAATGATGTTAGTTACAATAGATGACGTACATAAGGGCGAACGGAATGGTCTTTCGCGCCAGTGACAATCAGTTAACGGCTGAAGATTTATGGTTCTATGCCCCCTGTCGACATATGATGACAGGCTTGAATGGATTTCTTCAACATATTGGAAAGAAAACATCCTCGTACCACTCGTCGGTAAAATTCCCATATCTGTAATGTAAATGCACGTTGATTAGGCTATGTTCCAAGTGTAATCCGTAGCTTTGTTTACACCCCAAAGCCCCAAGATTCCATATGCCCACTTTGGAGTCCTATTTCATTCCCAGACAGCTTCAGGTGCGCGATAAAGGTTTAACCGTATTATACCGTCATGTTCTCCAAGTCCAATCCGAGCCTGGCCAAAATGAGGTAGCAATGGAAGGCCTCATGTACCTTTAACTTCTTCTGTAGCAAACGCCTAGACCTATAGAGAGCATGTCCAGGCACATATTCTTAAAGAATGGGGTCCGGGACGGCTTGATTTCTCCATTCCTCAAAAAGAGAGGGCTCGTACGTGCCAACCATAATATTTTAGATTAGAGGACTTGAGCTTCAGTGTGGAGGTAGTCCAATGCGACTAAGAGCTCCTTTAGTAACACTTTCAGGGCCTGTTTGGTGAGTCTCTGGTTGGGGAGGGAGGCTTGAGCTTGAAGATGTGAAACGCTTGTTGGTCCGTCCGCAATAAAGACATCTAGCATCGTCCGAGCCTTTTATTTGCCAGGATGGGACGACATTGTGGATACAAGATGCTTCAGGACATTGGACTCCTGTTCGGCTACAGCGTTAACTAACATCGTGGCCTTACAACCTTGTTCATTCTCTTCCGCTGGCGGTGGACAGATGGAGATACACCAGGTTGCGGCAGAGAACTGAAAACTTGCCCTATTTGAACCGGGTAAGAGAGCCCTTTCTCATAAGCTGGTATATGTTCCTCTTCAATCTTGACTGCCGGGTCCGGGCTTTCAAAGCTGTGGCCTGTAGAATTAGGAGCAGACTCAACAGATCCTGGTAGAACACGGCGACCCAGTTAAATCAATCTGGCCATCACGAGGCTGACACGCTGGCGAGGCATGGATAAGTAGAAACAAACCGATGCCTGTTTTAGAACAGACTCTCTGCAGCTAACTGGGTTCCATGGATCCATGCAGTTCTGTTCGGAATAATGAACCCATTAAGGCTTTACGAGGATGCTTACCCAGGAAGCGAGAATTGAGACTGGGTTACCTTCAGTTCCATCATTCTCCGATCAGTTCTCCAATCAGTGATTGTGGTAGCCATCTTGGTTGACGTTAAGAAGTTGCGTCGTTTTTTAATTTAGGGTATCTCTGCTTACCAAGCGACTCAACCTAAAAATAGTACATCTTAAGCAAGCTCATTAGTAATAACCTAATCGCAATTAGATAATATATTAGTCAGCTCTTCGACGCCGCGACGCTTGGAGGAAATTTTGAGTCACCAAAAGTTATATCGAGAGATCTGAGAAGAAGACGCAGATTATTGTATGCTCGGGAACTGGGATCAATTGCGACCCCGACACTTATCCTTTCTCTTGCGGTGCTGTTCGCTGGGCCAGACAGACCCTCGACTCGCCTAATTACCCCACGCATAAAACTCTCTTTCTTTTTTCCACAGTTACGGGCAAAACCGTAAACCACGATACTCCGACAACTTGCTGCGCGCTCAGCGCGGAGGGGAATTTACATTCGACCTCGATTTACAAACATGGCTTCACTTGCTACAGCGCAGTCTTCCGGTATGTGGCTCGGAAATTGCTGCCCCTATGATAAAGCGGGAAAGGTCGAAAAAGAGTCTAACGTCTTGCCTGTCTTTACTGTTTAGATACCCCCGCCGAATCTTCCACCGGCGGGGTAGCCACCCCAGCCCAGGATGCTGTTAGCAACAGCTCAGGAACACCAGGCGGAAAGGAAAAGTCGGAAAGAGAACGTACGTGGTCTGTTTCTTATATGGTGGTTTGCGGTGTATGCCTCGAACATGGTCTCTGACTCAGATACGTTGATATAGTTGAAAAAGAACGAAAGAAGGCCGAGAAGCTGAAGAAGTTTGCCGAAAAGGCTGCGAAGAAGGCTACTGCCGCTCCCGCCCCCGCGAAACCTGCCGAGAAGAAGCCAAAGATTGAGAAGGACAAGACGACCGACGCCTACGACCCCAAGGTTATCGAAGCCGGCAGATATGAATGGTGGGAAGAGCGAGATCTGTTCAAACCTGAGTTTGGTCCTGATGGCAAGGTGAAAGATGCCGGATACTTCGTCATTCCGATTCCACCCCCCAATGTGACTGGAGCTCTTCACATGGGCCACGCCTTGACAAAGGCTCTCCAGGACACCATGATCCGCTGGCAGCGAATGAAGGGGAAGACGGTGCTGTATCTCCCGGGATACGACCATGCCGGTATCTCCACGCAGAGCGTTGTCGAGAAGATCCTATGGAAGACGGAGAAGAAGACTAGGCATGATATTGGGCGAGAAGCTATGATGGGCAAGATCTGGGAGTGGACTCACAAGTACCATGACAGCATTACTGCCTCTCTCCGAAGGTTGGGCGGTTCTTTCGACTGGTCCAGGGAAGCCTTCACTATGGACGAGAACCTTTCTGCTGCCGTTACCGAGACTTTCGTCCGCCTCCATGAAGAGGGTACCATCTATCGTGGGAACCGTCTTGTGAACTGGTGTGTTGCTTTGAACACATCCCTGTCCAATCTTGAGGTCGAAAACCGAGATCTCGAGGGCCGTACTTTGCTGGATGTCCCCGGATATTCTAGAAAGGTTGAATTCGGTGTTTTGACCCACTTCCTGTATGAGATCGATGGCACGGACGAAAAGATTCAGGTTGCAACTACAAGACCGGAAACTATGCTCGGTGATACCGGTGTGGCTGTCCACCCTGATGATAAGCGATACCAAAAGTTCATTGGAATGAAGGTTAAGCACCCGTTCATCGACCGATTGCTACCAATCTTTGCGGACGACAAGGTTGACCCTGAATTCGGTACTGGCGCTGTCAAAATCACACCAGCACACGATTTCAACGATTACATTCGTGGAAAGGATAACAACCTCGAGTTTATCTCCATCATGAACGATGACGGCACATTCAACGAAAATGCCGGCCCCTTCGCCGGAGTAAAGCGTTTCGATGCCCGTTACCAGGTCATTGACAAACTAAAGGAGAAGGGCCTGTATGTGAAGTGGGAGAACAACCCCATGAAAGTACCACAGTGTGTCAAGTCTGGTGATGTTATTGAGCCCATCATGAAACCACAATGGTGGATGAACATGACCGAGCTTGTCAAGCCTGCCATCAAGGCCGTTGAAAGCGGAGAGATCATTATTCGCCCCGAGAGTGCGGAGAAGAGCTACTTCCGATGGATGAACAATATCAACGACTGGTGCTTGTCAAGACAGCTGTGGTGGGGCCACCAAGCTCCCGCTTACTTCGTTGATATTGAGGGCGAGAAGGGTGATGATGCCGACGGCAACCTGTGGGTGACCGGCCGCACCGAGGAAGAAGCAAGGGCCAAAGCGGAGAAGAAATTCCCAGGCAAGAAGTTTGTTCTGAAGAGAGACCCCGATGTCCTAGATACTTGGTTCTCCTCCGGCCAATGGCCATATTCCACTCTTGGATGGCCAAAGAAGACTCATGACTTTGAGAATCTCTACCCCGTGTCTATTTTGGAAACCGGATGGGACATTCTTTTCTTCTGGGTTGCTCGAATGATTATGCTTGGAATCAAGATGACTGGACAGGTTCCATTCAAGGAGGTGTACTGCCACTCCCTCATCCGAGATTCTGAAGGCAGAAAGATGTCCAAATCACTGGGTAATGTCGTCGACCCCATTGATGTCATGAACGGTATTTCCCTTCAAACGCTGCATGATAAGCTGCTAGAAGGCAATCTTGCGGAGAAGGAGGTCGCCATTGCAACCAAATTCCAGAAGAAGGCTTTCCCCAAGGGTATTCCAGAGTGCGGTGCTGACGCCCTGCGATTCTCGCTGCTCGCATACAGCACTGGTGGTAAGTTAAACAAAGCCCCCTTTCTATCAACTATATTTATATATGAGGCCGTTTGCTGATGTTCTTGCTTCTTTCAAGGCGGTGATATCAACTTCGACATTCAGGTGATTCACGGTTACAGAAGGTTCTGCAACAAGATCTACCAGGCCACCAAGTTCGTCCTTGGCAAACTAGGAGATGATTTCAAGCCCCAGGCCACTCCCAGTAGGACCGGCAAGGAGTCCCTTTCCGAGCGTTGGATCTTGCACAAGTTCAACCAGGCAGCAAAGGTTACCAATGAAGCCCTGGAAAACCGTGAGTTCTCCGTTGCTGCCAATACCATCTACCAGTACTGGTACAGCCAACTGTGTGATGTCTTCATTGAAAATTCCAAGTCACTGTTGCAGCCCGATGCAGACCCAGCAGTCCAGCAGTCTGCCAAGGAAACTCTCTATACCGCCCTTGAAGGTGCCTTGACTCTCATCCATCCAGTCATGCCTTTCGTGACAGAAGAGCTGTGGCAGCGTCTTCCAAGACGCCCCGGCGATGAGACTATCTCTATCATGAAGGCCGCTTACCCAGAGTACAATGCTTCATTTGAGGATCCTGCCGCCGAAACTGCCTATGAGCTGATCCTCAACACTTCCAAGGCTATCCGAAGTATCCTTGCTGAATATGACGTGAAGACAAAGGGAGACATCCTTATCCAAGCATATGACGCTACTAGCCACAAGTCTATCGCCGAAGAAGCCACCAGTATCAAATCTCTGAGTGGTAAGAACATTGGTGAAATGACTGTTCTCGATGCAGACAACCGAACCCCTCCGGCTGGCTGTGTTGTTTCACCTGTTGGCGCCCAAGCTGCTATATATCTCCAGGTATCAGATGAAGTCAGACTCGAGCAGGAAGAAAAAGCCAAAGCCAGTCTCTTGAAGCTGCAGGAAACTATCAAGAAGCAGCAGGCAATTATCACTGCTCCGCAATGGAAGGAAAAGGCCAAGCCTGAAGTAAGAGAGCTTGAAGAAAAGAAGCTGGTGGATGCTCAGGGTGAGGCAGCTCGTCTTGAAGAACAGATCCGCGAGTTGGAAAAACTCAAGATATAAAGTAGATCAAGTAGATCCCGAGCTTCTGGTCTGACATTAACTTTGAAATGCAATTATGATTCTAAATGTATGGGTTCTCTATATATTATTCAGTATCCATAGACAGCCATGTAGTGGCTGCAGACTTAACCAAACCATTTCACCTAGGATGATGTATGACTATTATTCCTCCTGCAAAATGAAACATCTCTACACGTCACCTTCTCCAAAACCTCAGCCATCCCATCTTCCCACCTTTTCTAGTAGCATCGTAACTCCGACCGATTACTCTCGGCCTGCTTTCCGGTGGGTTTTGCGGATTGCGCGGGACTGCGAGTTTGTATGGTGGTATGATACCAAGTTTTGTGCTGTCTGTAGAACAGGAGAGTATTGA
Source organism: Nannizzia gypsea CBS 118893 (assembly GCF_000150975.2). Classification (NCBI taxonomy): domain Eukaryota; kingdom Fungi; phylum Ascomycota; class Eurotiomycetes; order Onygenales; family Arthrodermataceae; genus Nannizzia; species Nannizzia gypsea. The sequence continues at coordinate 986,026 of NW_003345198.1, forward strand.
TTCTGTTTTTGGACACTTATATCCTCCTTGCTGCATAGGGGCCCGTTTCTCACATACATCAGACGCAGGCCTTTGAGATTTTGTAGGAGAATGCTTGGTTGAACCAGATGGGGCTTGAGGTGGTATGGCAGTGGCCTTGTCAGTACGTACTGGTGTAGGGCTCTCGGCCAATTTCGAAGCCCTTGAGAAGGTTATAGGCGAAGGAGTTCTAGTTGACTTGGAACGACTTTCCCGGGTATCATTATGCACTTCCAGATTTTTAAATTCTACTCGTTTTCTTTCTTGTGTATGGAGCTCGTCTGCCCGGTGATGTGGCCTGCTTCGTCTTCTATGTTCCCTCTGGCTTCTCTTTGGAGGACAATCACGAGGCTGGTGACGACATCGACGGTAGTCTACCTCTTCATTGTCTAGTATAAAATACTTAGGGAGATTTATTGTCGATTGAACGAAGGTAATATTTTTTGTAGCCCCGGTGCCATCAGCCGGAGAATGGTATGATGCAGTCCTGTCGCCAACTATCAATGGGATATGCTTCCCACAACAAACAGGAATGAATTCTACAGCCAGATTTTGTTATTAAAACCTCAGAGCTGGTTCTTTCCAATTCAATAAAACGTACCATTTCTGACATGTACCTCGACTGGTAGAAGGTACTGGTAGGTATAGTTTCTATGGCGGAGCATCTGGCAGATAGGACACTGGTCTGTACTAAGCGGTATAACCCTACGGCATGGAATTGGTTGCTCTGCAAGGTGTTCACCGATAATGTATACGACATCCTCAAAACCGGGGAGATATGCTCTTTGAATTGAAAAGCAGGGTTCTATTGCTGGCTCTGCAGGTAGAATATGCAGCCATGGCTCCTGCTCAATGTATAGTAATGGGGTACTGTATGCCATTAGAAGGTCAAGGTGATAACTATTCCGTCAAACTCCGCCTCTGGGAAGTTATTCATATTTGTATAAGACCTGCTCAGGGTATATAATATCCAGACTAAAGGGGGTAAACAGGGGGGCAATAGAACAAATGATCTAGCGGATCTCCTTCCCCCGCTCCGAAAGGATTAAGATATCACATCAGGCCTTCGCTAGGAGAGAACGGAGCACAAACTACGTCTTCACCGGGCATCTGACAGCCTTGTGACTTTGATTAAAAGGCATAACGAACCGTTATGATTTGTATATCAGTATACCGCAAAGAGTATACTGCCAGGCCTGATTGAAATATACACCCTGAACAGACAACCAGCAACAAATGGGACATTACCCGAGCAACAAACACTTGCATTGCCCGCATCAGGCGGATAATGTTCTTGTCAAAGAACAATGAGACAGACGGCTTAGCGAGCCATGGGTATCCCTGATCTCTAGCTTTGATGTGCTGACAGACGCGAGGAAAAGACTCCTGTTGGAGAGACATAGACGCCTCGGGACGTCCGGACACGAGGAAGAAGGGCAACTTCCGGGCGTTGTACATGCATGCAGTACAAGAGTGATCCCATGGGGCCGCAGCACTGAAGCAAACGTCCTGCACTGCTTTTGGTGTGGGAGTACAAGGCTATGCTGAGGGCAAGATGTATTCCTACACGTCGACCAGTAAGTTACCGTTAGTTACCCCTGAAGGTGGAGGGGAGATCCTGGCCAGCGTTTGGGATACATTGTTGACTGACGCGACGGTTAGACGATTAGTTGGCGGAATCAGCCATTGACAAACCAGACCTGGCTCCTGAGTCCCCAGCATTACTATGGGCACTTATGGAGCGTCTCGCTGCCTAACGATGCATGACTTCTCCGACTTTTTCTGTGTATCCCTGCTGATTGGAGGCTGATCTTAAGATGCATGAGTCCCACGGCCAATCACCTCAACCCTAGTCGCTGCAGCAACCTGAAGAAGCCATGAAAATTGGCCCTATTGCTAGCCTGGCAAGATGAGAATTCTTTATAGGAGGGAGTGAAAGCACACAAGCGATCGCGGAGATGCTGAAAACCCGGTTGAAAATTAAGAAGCTCGAGTGTGATACAGAGTAATTCTTGACCGTTAACCGTCTCCCCCAGCGAGCCGGTGAATGACAGGTCCCAAAATACGGTAAAACACAGTTCCCCAGCCATCGTCTATCTTCACGGCCGCAAAGTGGAATGGCCCCGGTTCGGACAAGTCATGACTACTATGCGATTCTCGAGGTCGAGCAGACGGCAGACTCTGCAACTATCAGGGCCAGCTATAGACGTCTTGCAAGAATCACACACCCGGATAAAAATCCAACGAATCCGAATGCGACATCTGAATTCCAGCTGGTCCGTCTCACCTTTCCGGCTACCCACGAATCAAAGCATCGATCTAACTTGCTGGCCGGTTGTTTAGATTTATGAAGCATACTCAAATTTGTTTGATGCTGAAGCCCGACGGGCGTATGACTTGAAATACCCATCTATTAAGCGGTCTGCCGGTCAGACTGAAAAATCAGCCCCAAAGGCAGAGCCAAGCGCGGTCCCAAAAACAGAATTAAAAACAAACGGGAGCGCAGATTCCAAGCCTTCTCCAGCAGCAGATCCTAAGCCGGAACAGAAACTAAATCATAGGTCAGGTCTAAATCCTGAATCAAACCCAGAGCCAAAGCTGGGCCAAAAGCCAGATCAAAAACCATATACAAAGCCGGCCCCAAAACCGGACCTAAAGCCTGATCCAAAACCAGATCCAAGACCAGATCCAAAAGCGGAACCAAAGCCGGAACCAAAACCAGACCCAAAAGCTGATACAAAACGAGACTCAAGAACAAGTATAAAAATTGATCTGAAGACTGTCCCAAAGAGACGTCCTGTTAGCCATGAACCCATTACTAAAAGACCAACGGAAGAGCAATACAAGGCGACACTGCAGCAGTTAAGAGCCAAAAGAGCAAGACAAAAGGATGAGTTTCTCGAAGCAATGAAAGCACTCAGCGGACTGCAGGATGATGTGGCACGATTAACCAAAGAAATTGACAGGGCAGCGGAAAAAATAGCTGCTATTGGAAAGCTAAGGACGCACCGGCTTTCTATGAGAAAAATCGAAGAGCTTGAAGAACGAAAGGAGCAAGCCCAACGTACACGACTTGACAAGACGGCTGCCCTAAGACTTAAGCATAGCCTTCTAGAAAAACAGGAGGAAAGTATACGAAGGTGTGAAGCTTCATATCAGCTCACGGAGAATGAAATCATTAAGGTCAAGAGAGAGATAAGATGCCAGCGAGAGGAAGAAGAGCAAGCGAAGAGAAAGGCCGAGGAAGAGCGGGCGAGACAAGAACATGAAATGGAGGAAAAACGACGGGATAAAGACGAGCAGGAGGCAATAGAGGTGATGAGGCTTTGGCGGAGGAGAGAAGCGGCTCAGGATGACGAGAACCGAAGACATGAAGAGGAAATCAAGGAGGCGAGGCGCAGATACAGACGAGAGGGCCAGAGAAAGCGAGATATACCTAAGCAGAATGGATGTATGTATGGAGGAGAATGGGAGACTATTGAGAAGCCTATGAGATGCGGTCGATGCTCGATGGGGACCCAGCAAATTGCCTTCTGGTGTCCGTATTGCGGTAGGGTATCCTGCGAGTCTTGCCTGAAGTTCCTCATGGGGGAAAGACATGATGAAATTATGGTATCATGAAGTGATGATCGGATTCGGCGTATATGCTATTTTATTATTCTCTGGATGGATGGCTACCTATCGCCATTCGAACGGTTATGGGAGCCCAGGGTAACCTCAGGTATACATATGTATAACATTGAGAAACTGTCAATATCAGATTTATAATATTCACATGAACTTTTGATCTCAGAAGCATGGTGTAACTTTTAAGCCATTGAAATCGATAGTTAACTAGAGCTCCACGTTAAGCTGGCGGAAGAGCGCAAGATGCACCAACACCAAACCCTGCCCGATGGACTGAAAATGCAAAAAACCCAGAATACACACTTTTGTCACTGTTAATAATAATACACATAAAAATATACAACCAACCCATTTTATTTCCCTTTACGATTTTCCTATATTTATGAAACAGTGTCATCGACCCTATCAACAATAACTTTCAACTCATTGTCCATCCATTCAATCTCACTTGCCGTGAGCAAGGCCGCCAACCACTGGGTATCATTGAGTATTGGCTGGAGGCCATCATCCAGCCATGCCCTGACACGCATATTCTGTGGGGTTTGGGAACTATGTTGCCCGTGGTAGTACTGACGGATCGTGTCAAGTAAAGTAGCAAAATCAGTACATTGGCTGGCGGGAACTTGAAAGCGAGGAAGCATCCTTTTATGTTCCTGATTTTGGATGATATTGATTGATAGCGTGACGGGCAGAATCTCAGAAGCTGGTTGATGCTGTGGCTGTGGCTGGCCCAGTCCAGGCTGTATCTGGATAGGGTCCTGAGATATTGCCTCGGATGTCTGGAATTGAGCATGATCGGCTTCAGTACTCGCTGGCTGGATGTTGGGATGCTCCAGAAGGTAGTTTTTTACAATGCGAGTGACATCACGGGTAATAACAGTTGCGCTATATATCGGGGAATAAACCCGGTTAATACCTGAGAGAATATAAACCTTGTCCAACACAGGGCGAAATTTCAACTTACAAGTAATTTCGCCTAGCAATATCTTCTTTACCGCTGATCTGAAAGTCCACCTCCGACATTGATTCAGATGACATTAGATGGTTGACGGTGCACTCCTGGCAACTATCTGTACACAGCGTTGCATCTCCACCATGATCAATCTGATAGTGGCAGTCTACAGCTGCAACAAGGCCCCACCAATCCTGTTGAGGCAGCCCGGAGATCGATCCAAGATTATCCAGGCGGTAGTCCTGATTGTATGTCTCGTATGATCGTGCCACAGAGTCCCAGTCGGTTTGGTAGGTAGGGTATTCGTTCCTGATGAGATCTAGCATTCCAAGCTCAGTTGTGCCGTTAGGCGGTGGCTGGTGATAACGCTGTACGCTCTCAGGTATAGAGTTATCGACAGACGCCGAATTTCGCTTCGACTTATCTTCAGAGTTGCCTCCCTTTCGTGCTCCACTAACGTATTTGCGCTGTCGTTCGTTGGTGATCATTCGACGGAGCAGAGGAGTGACGAGCGAGATGATTCTCTGCTCATCTCTGGGCCAGATCATTTTGTTCGGTCCGGCATCCGCGCCTTCCACATTCTCTCCAAAATATCGTAACCCGTTGCCTTCTCGGTTTAGGAAGTCGCGAACACAATTCCAAAGCCGAAGCTTTACCATCTCGGTATCGCCGCGACCTCTCTGGCCGACACAATCGCGCCGTTCTAGATGGTTTTCGTCCAGCATGTATTGCTTTGCAGCTGCCTGAAGATGGAGGAAGTTCTCTGGAGAGAGCCCTAAGGAAGCAAACATCTTGGACATTGGCGGACGGGTAGCCTTCTTGCTTGATGCTGACGGCTGCCTGAAAAGGGCAACGGCGGAATGGACACCAGCTGCTCGTGCATCTGATATCACTCGTTGCGGAGGCATCTCTCTAATATCTAAAGAAGATTCGTCAGGTTGGGGTACCTGCACCGCAGCGCCATCTTGGGCGAGGCTAGCTTCGTCTACATCCCCGAACCGGAACCTTGCCGTGGCAGAAGTCATTGCAGGGTCGACATTAGGCTGAGTCCGTTTCCGCTTTCGCACAGCTGTGGCTGCTGTAACCGGCGGTGCAGCAATTTGCCTGTCTCCGCTGACTGCTGGCTCTCCTCCGGGAATGTTTCCAAATGGATGGCCGCTTTGACTGGTAGTTGCAAAGCCGTTTTCATCCAGATGCATGCCGACACTGTAGCTGTCTAGATGATTCTGAATAGCGCGGCCATGGCCGGCAGCCATCATGTCACTTTCATCATTCTGAGCCCAGCCCACATCCTGCCCGGCAGCGGCGGTAGCAGCTTGTACAAGGCCAGCCAGGTGATTATCAGAGGTATAATCTGGTGATACACCGACGCTATTGCTGCTCAGATGCGCCGTGCTCCCATCAATATGGTGTTGCTGCTGTTGCTGCTGCTGCTGTGGCTGCTGGACCTGTGCTTGCTGTGCATGGCTCACAAAGTCACCATTGGTATTTTGCTGTGCGCCGGACGCCATGACAACCTGACCGGACACCCCAGCGCCCAATTGAAAGAAGTACCTATCCATGTATTAGCGGACAAACTGAAGAACGTACAGTTGAAGCGATATGTGCAAACTGGGCTTCCGTAAGAGGCAAAAGGCGAGCATAAATATAAGCACAACGAAACAATTTTGTTACGTAGTTGAGCATTATTTTTTGCCATCGCGACCAATCGCACCCAAAGTCAGCTCAACGCGACCGACGTACCTCTCTCGAGCGTGTTAACGATACAATATAACACTAGAAGCTATGGAATATCTGCTGCTATCCCGCTGTTGCAGTGTTTCCCGATGCATAACACCCGCCGATCTATGTAGACGCCGATGGAGCCTTGAGCCGCTTGGCTTGTCCCGAGTGTTTGTCGTGTTTGGCTTGCGCCTTCTTGAAGAGGAAAAAAAGTCGCGATGTTTGAGATTTTTGTCTTTGAGGCAAATTACGTAAACATGTCACGTGTTAAACGGCTATTACGTCATAAGATAAGATAAGATGACGAAGACGACCTCGGGACGAAGACATCATTCATTCATTATATGCTCTTATCATACACAAAAGGTGAAGGTGAAGATGACGATGAAGATGAAGATAAGTAACATGACATGCTGGGTAGTATGCAGGGGAACAATAAATAAATTGTATTAAGTCAAAAGCCATCGCCTTCCTTCCACGGTCGACCAGCAATCCGAGCCCTGACGCGAGGATCCTGTCCTCTAGCGAAAGCGGCATCCCTCAGTTTTCTATAAGCGGACGACTTTTCCCGGATCTCTTGCTCTATCTGCTGCTTTTTATTCACCGCGGGAACCTCCATCTTGACCAGCGCAGGGAAATTCCGTTCCTTTCTTGCCTGCGTTACTTCCTTCTCCTTCGCACGCCAGTAATCCAACTCCAGTCTCAAGCCGTAAAGGGCGTCACCCAGCTGCTTGAACTCAAGGAACGGCTGGTCTTGATCGAAACAGAGGCCATAGCCATCGCAGAAACACACCCGCTCGGCGGGGCAGTAGACGTATTGTCCGGTGAAGATGACGTGCCAGAGATACTCCCATACTCGGCCAGAGTAGTAGTCAACCAGATTAGTGCGAAGTAGCCAGTCGCGATAGTAGAGAAGATGAGATCGAGGGATAGCCAGGGCTCTTTCGCGAGAGATGGCAAACTCGGCGCAGCACTGGCCGCCGATAACGCCTGGGATCGGGATGGAAGGAAATATATCCGTCCAGCCCTTGAGAACACTGGCTTCTTCGGGCTTTTCCGCATTTTCCTCAGTAGTATGAGGGTGTATCCAGCCGGGACAACCAGGACTCCAGTTACAACGTAGGTTCATGAAGCCATCTCTGATTACTCGTTCAATGCTCAGGCGTTTTACCATCTCCGCAGCATCTCTATTTAGAGGTTCTTCGTGATGCCAGGCCTCTCGATGTGAGTGCATGAATATCATAACCTCTGGCAGGTTGTCATAGTTGTCGATAAGGTATGTTAGGTAGACCATGGCCTCCCGGCCTTTGTTTTGGGGGATGCGAGGAAGTGAGTGTGGGTCGTCAACGACATAAATATTCTTTTGGATATCCTCGAGGCTGTCGATCCAGTCGACTTTTTCCTTTTTTAGTCGAGGGACAATGAGGGCTTTGGTGTAGGTCGACCCTGGTGGCTTAGGCGTTCCAGCCGTAAAATTGGAAATGATAACGACATCTTCTGCGGATATTATAGGCGTCTGGACCGGCCCCTCTTTGGGTCCCGTCCATCCCTTAAATTGCTATGAGGACAAAAAAATAGTCAGTTCAGCTTCATGGCCTCGTTTTGCCGGGGGAGGTAGGTAGGCCCAGCTTACCTTTATTCGAGGTATTGATGTAGAAAGTCTCTGGCTCGCTATGATCATTGTAAGAATAAAAAGAAAGACGATGACAGGTATCTGGACCCCTGTCTTAGGGAGTAAGGAGGCCATGGCTGTTGGACAAGCAATCAATACCATGCAACAAACGAAACAGAAAAAAACGGCCTCCCCTTCTTCCTATTAAGAAAAGCAGCCATGGAGGGTACTTAAGAGTAAGTAAATGACGGGGGAAAACCTGCCCCCTATTATAAAAAGGGAAGAAAAGCGCCGATAGGGCGAGAACCCATCAAGGAGGCAAAAGAACCCCATGTCCCGAAAGGCATGGTTCCTGGTTCCACAGCGATTAAGGGCGGGAGAGTATGGGCCAGCGGATAAGTCAAGCACGCGGAGTGGCATATGTGTATGGATGACCCTGTGGATCGTCCACGCACGAGAACTCTTGGAGCAAGCCAGGACCGCTGGTTGTCGGATATGAGCCAGTTCGTAAGCGTCTTCATGAGACTTGATTGCCATGGTAATTGGTCGATACTTACTCCGTACTCCATAATGACTGATCTCTCGGCGCATTTCGCTCAGTCAGTCGGGGGTATGGAGTGTGCACATGAATCTTGGAGGTTATCAGCGCATAAGACTGCGAGCACTGCGTGACGGCATAAGAATCCATGCAGACGAACTCCAGTGACGAATAGGCTCGTATCTCCCCATGGTGATCCAGGACTCCCTGTTCAACGGCATAAGTATAGACAGGGTCTGCTCCCAGCTTCAAACATGGCAGCATCATCCGCCTCTATCCATCCAGCAGACAATAGCACACGACTTGTCCTTCTCGGTGTGTACCGCGAAACAAGGTCGGGCGGTTGAAATTAGTCGCTGTGGAGTCTGTCTAGCCAGTCAAACCGTTCACTGGTTAGGCTTTTTAAGCATAAAAAGGCAGCGAGAGGCTGGCAGAGCCTCCATCCTCCCAATAGGATGTAAGTCGAGGCAGCCTGGCCTTGCCTGCTGTAGCGATAGAGACGAGTTACTTCAAGTGTACATCGTGTCCAGACGACGTTGAAGAAGAGCGTACGTTGCCCTGCAGCGATGAAGACGGCCTTGCCGCGCCGCCGGCCGGCTTTTACTCGTAAGCTCTCCACCGGATGACGCAGATCTGGAGGTTTCACCTGCAACAGCCTCCGCTGTTCCGTTCCTGAGGCACTTCAGCGCTGGAACAAAAATAAAACACGTCGCTGGCCCAGGCTAACACTGGGAAGCCATTAGTGTGATTGCCTGCAGTCTCGAGCGACGTTTTGTTGGTTGCTATCAAATTCGAGTCGCAATATCAATCAGATTTTGACGCTGGGCTAAGAAAAAAGGCGTCATTGGCAGCTTCTGGTTGGCTGGCCACGGCACTTGGATTCATTCCGTCTAACATGACACAAGAAAATATAAATATCGAGATAGATCTGCTCATATTGCAATAAATAAATAAATAAATACATTAATATGATCATGCTAACATTTTTGAGGCTCATGCCGAGGCTACAGCATACGCTTAGCAGCTCAAGATAGAGCTCAGCTTGTTCAACACAAACTCCTGGGCGGAGGAGTCAGCGTCTCTCTTACCCCTGGCGGTAGCGACTGAGATGCTAACATAGCATCCATCACTCTTCACGATATCCGACTCAGTGGGCAGGACACCGCCGTTGCCGCAGATGTTTACGTCCGGGTTTCCAGAGGTAGGCAGGATGCGAGTGAGGATAAAGCTAAAGTCGTCGGCGCTGGTGCAATCATAGTCGGAAACGGCGCCGAAGTTGACGTTAAGGAAGACACCGGAGGGCAGGACTGGGCCGGATCCACGGAGCAGGGCGTTGGTGACCTGAGTTGCGAGAGTAGCATAGACGGCGCTGTAGTTGGGAGTGTAGTCCCAGTAGGCAGTCATACTGCCGACGCTACCAGAGAAAGCGATGGCAGGAATACCCTCGAGGGCAGCCTCGGTGGCAGCACCCACGGTACCGGAGATCTGGACGGTTCGGCCAAGGTTGGCACCGACATTAGGACCGGCAACGGCAAGGTCAGGGCGACGACCACCAAAGAACTTGGGGGCAACAGTCTGGATGCCATATCTCATCGAAGTGACAGGGAACGAGTTGACATAGTTGAAGCGTGGGTTGTTTTGGTCATAGCCGACGGCAGGGCTGCCAGCAGGGCAGGAGTTGAACTCGCAAGGCGAGTTGCGGGTGGTCGGGGCAGCATCAGAGGAACCTATGTAATAATCTTCATTAGACACTGGGAATTATAATAACTCGTCATGGCAATGTGCGTACCAGTGCCGCTCTTGTTGTCAGCTGGTGCAGAGACAACAACACTGTGACCGGAGCTGGTCAGGGCATTGTATAGGGTGTGCAAGTTCACCTCAGCCCAACCATCGTCGTTGGAGGAGACAATGTTGGCCGCCTGAACGGCGAGGGGGAGCAGGGAAAGGGCCAAACGGAACTGCATGGCTGGATATTGAACCTGTTGCTTGGGATTGAAGGTGAAGGCTGCTCTGTCTCTTGCTAGTCCTCAACGAAGGGGCCAGCAGAGCCATTATATACCTTTCTCCCATCTCCTCCTTTGCATTCTCCCACCCAGTCATTCTCTTCTTTCCCCCCTCCTGCTGCTTCTGCGTCCGCTTCCGCTTCTGCTATTGCCTCTGTCTCTATCTCTGGGCTTTCCCACCCCCTCCAGCTCCAAGCATGCGGGTGATCGCCGGTGCAGGCTAACCCTCCACCCTTCTTGAGCACACCATAAACTCGACGGCCAGCATCCGACTGGGTATTCTGCATCTTCAAGGACCTTCTTCGCTTAGAGCCAGCGGACACATACCCAATAGCCTGGCTCAGATGCGGCACTCGCAGAGATAAAGCATCCTCGACGTCGACATGATGCAGGGAAGAACTCGACGTCCGGAGCGAACGGGTCGATTTTTCTTCAGCAGCGGAGGAAGAAATCAGCCTTCCAGGACGCCGGGAGAGACCGTGTGCTCGCCATCCCTGCTCCAGAGGTGGAACTCCATGCGCCGTTCTCCGGCGCTGCTGGGGAGCTGGTGGTGCTTAAGTTCGTCTGCGGTGGATGTCATAGGCGGAAGAAAATTGAAGCTGGTTGCTTGTTGAAGCTTGAGAGGTCGACGCCGAGCCGAGGTTAAACTAGTTAAAAGTCAACCGCGCTCCACTCCAATAACAACACCGGGGGCTAAAGAGAGCAATTATCGACGGCTTTATAGGCAATATAGACAGGTGTATTATTAAAGGCTCCAAAAGAACTCCATAGCAAAAAGAAGACAGTCAATATACATGAAGGGGCGCACGGAGGACGGACTTCAACCGGAGATAGAAAGAGCTGGCTAGTCGTCCTCCGCTTCGTCTTCCACAGTGGCTGCTCGACCCTTGTGCTTAGATGCAGAGCTGTGCGTACTACTAGCTGCTTCACTATCATTATCATCACTGCCACTGTCCTCATCCTCTTCATCCTCGTTGTTTTCGTCTTCGTTCTCGTCTTCATCGCTTTCCTCCCTTTCTCCGTCAAGTTCACCCTGTTCGGGGAAGCTAGGCGCCAAGGAGTTATTGAATAGTAACCTGCTCTCCTCTGGCCCTCCCTGGGCCTGAGACGCTCCACGGGAAGACAGGTCGTGGAGCTCTGGCTGCAGTGATGTGCTTGGCGACGATGGAGACGGAGCTGTGTTGTGAGTAGTAGTGTCCTGTGGAGTAGGTATAGTTGGAGCGTGTTGAGGAGACCGCTGTTGTGTAGTGCCGGACCTGAAGAACTCCGATGGGCTCGCGGAACTGGCGCTTGGTATGCCGTTATTGCCGCTCTCCTGGCTCGGGACTGCTGTCGGCGAAGTTGTTGTAGCTGTGGTGGGATTGTGATTCAAAAACGAGGCCGTCGAGGTCGATGGAGGAGCAGATGATGACGGTGGCGATGTTGCGGTTGGAATGTTTGTACTGGCGCTTGCTGCCGCGTTAGTTTGAGGGACTGTTGGTGGATTTAGCGGTAGGGTGCGTTGCAGCGGCACCAGAGTCCAACCTGGTGGGATAGAAACTCCCTCGGGAAGTCGTGGATCACCCGAAGGTATTGCAGTGAGATGAGGGTTTGTAGCAGTATACTGCTGGCTGTGGCTCTGGCTTACAGTTGCCAAATTGTTCGCGCCCGGGGGAATCGTACGGGCTGTGAGAGGGTGTGATTGAAAGTTAGGCTGAGCCCTAGAGGACCCAGGGTTGGTGGCATTCTGGTTGCTAGGTCCGGCACTGCCCTGCACGCTGCGAAGCCGTGTCAGTTCATTATGCAGAGCTCGTATGACCTGTAGTTGTTCTGTAGTATTGGTAAGGCTGTTTATCTCCTGGATCACTTGATGCTCGAGCTGCTGGATGACCAGCTGCACATCCCGGTGGTTAAATTCAGTAGTAGAACCAGGGGTATTTCCAGCAATCGGACGGTCAATCCCAAATCCAAAGCCTGTCCGTGGCGCTTGTCCCCCAACAGGGGGGTTCTGGTTTTGATTTGCGGCCGGGGCCTGTGCAGCTTGGCCGTGGACACCCTGGCCCATATCAATATTCCGTAGCATGTCACCACGACGACCTGCTCCAAATCCGATGCGGACTGGACCAAAATTGACAAACCACATACGGCGCCTGTTCTCTCCATCTGCGGCACCTGCTTCGTTTCCGCCTTGTTGCTGGTCCCCACCCCTTTGTCCTCCTGCAGCTGCACCACGCGCTGCAAATGGCCTAGTATCAGTAGTGACCGGCTGTCGACAGGTAGGACAATTCTGCTGCCGCTCCAACCAACTTCGCAGACAGGCGAAATGAAGTAGGTGGCCACAGGGGAGCTTTTTTGCTCGCAGCCTCTCCGGGATAGCTCTGGTTGGCCGAGCAGGAGCAGCCACTCCGTCATTCGGTGCTGGCGCAGGGACCCAAGGCTGCATCTCCTCACGACATATAATACAGACATCCTCCCTGGCGATCTCCTCTGCAGTTGCATCGGGATACCGTTGATTCATATCACGGGTAGCGTGTCGATAGCGGATGAAGTCAATAATACGTTTGGCAAACGACCTCATCGTCAGAACGACATCTCTGAGAATATGAATTGGGAGCCCATAAAATCTGAACAGGATTGCGAAGAACGAGAGATATACCACCAGTTTTAGAAAGTCTGCCAAATGTCGGAAGTATTAGCATTTGAAGCCAACTAAGAAGTGATGGCCAATCCTTACCGGTAATAAGGTCGAGGTAGAACACCCATCGACCCTTCTCCTCCCACCCTGAAACATCCAGCTCCATTTCATCTATATCATCTTCACTCGGTAGGCTATCTGCATTAGGAGTGGGAAGGCCGGATGCAGCCTGTTGACGAAGGATCTGTTCCCTCTCTGCACGGATCTCTGCCCTGCGTTCAGCTAACTTGGCCTGTTTCTGCTGCCGAGTAATATAAATCTCTGCCAATGAAAGAGTATACCTAGCCATTGTCGAAGTAGAACGAATAGTAAGAACGGCAAATTCAAAGCCAAACATTACCATCATATCTGGCCGAGCCTGTCGCAGAACCGTTTTGATGGCGTATTCGAGCATCTGCGAATTGAACAGCACCGATATGATCAATGACATGGCGAGTCGCGTGTGGAATAATCGTGGGTTGGCCGGTGGTTGTTGTTCCAGAACCTCTACTCTACCCTCGCCGATCCATCCCCAGATCTTGCCCGCAAGCAAGGCGACGAACATGACCATGAACCAAGCTCCTAGCTCACCCCGGAATATCGTCATGGCCAGACATGTCTCGGTCACCGCAAACCATGCCCTCTCATACAGTTGTTCAGTTTCAATCTGCCGTAGTGAGCCATATAATAGTCTCTGGAGGCCGAAGAGAGTGTAACCGGACATGAGTAGGCATAGATTCGTCAGGATCTATAAAAGAGACGAAGCCATCAGTATCCATCTCTCCTTCCGTAGGGCTCATTCTTCTCCCCTAGAGTCCACCAAAGTTCAAACATCCAAACAGGGTCCATTCATACCATGAGATTCGCATTATTTTGGGAAAGAAACACCGCTGCGGAATAGAAGTTTGAGCGTTGATGTAGCGCTCGCAAGGCCACCCCCGCGGCGAGGACTACGGAAGTCTGTATAACCGCCGTCAGCAAAAATTCCGCACATCATCTATAGTTCTCAAAGAGCCATCGCATACCCCGGTATAAGCTGCTAGCCTCATAGTGGATGGTGATCTAAATGGAATCGCAAAATAACAAGACAACCATGCAGTCTTCGAAGCTAGGTACCTAGCTATGGTGGTGATTGGATCGGAGACGTCAATATCTCATGGCTGAAATGATTCGTCTTCCGAGACAAGGGAGCCTCCTAGGCACTCCTCTCAATTGTGCATCCAGCGAAGCAGGCCAAAATGAGTGATGTCTGTCTGCTGCATCCTGCCAGCCTGGCTCCTTTTTCATGTACTTTGCTTGTTCGTCGTTGTTCTTTCTCGAAGTGGACACTTTGCTTATCTGATAATCTGATGCTGACTCAGCGTGTATTAGTCAGCTTGATCTGATAAGAACTTGGCTTCGTCAGCAGCAACCCTCAGAGATCCAGCTTCCGTCAACTTCTCAGCTTCATCTCAACCTCCAGCTTCCCGCTCCAAGCTTGCATCAACAGCGCTGCCTGCAAGAGAAGCACAAGGCAGGTCTTTATACCAGTGTATTTATACAAAGTTCTTCGAGTTCGACTGCGGTATATATAGCATTGAAAGTTTCTCGAGACGTCAAAGGAATGCAATCTTGCTTGTGAATCATGATCTCCCAGAGCCGGCTGCAAACAGCCACCTACTTGCTAGCGGTTTGTCCATTCTCCATCGCCTTCTTGGTGTTTATGAACTCGGCGGTATCCTTTGTTGTCACGGATCTTATTAAGCTTGAGCACGGTCATGGCAATGCGGTTGGAACTCTGGGTTTCGCAGATGAGCTGCTAGCTCTGGTTGCTTGCCCTCTATGGGGTTTGATATCAGATCGCATCGGAGCAAGATATGTAAGAAATCAGTTGGAATTTTCTAGCCTTATTACTGCACTACGCCTATTTAGTTACTCATGGTACATAATATCTTCTAACATAAAAGTAGGTTTCGACAATTGGCTACTTTATTGTCGCCATCTCTCTGGTTTTATTCGTGCAAGCCAGGAATGTCTACCCCCAGCTCTTGCTAGGAAGGCTTTTATTCTGCCTTGGCGGCTCAGCAGTAGCAACTATGGTGACCGCGTTACTTCCGGCCATCACCGCTAATCATGATATCTCCAAATGTCCCGCGCCTGGTGTTGCTGTTACTCCTCTAGTTTCGTCTCCCAATTCCACAAACGTAAGTTGTGGTTCGCCCGGGACTGGTGAGGCTTCTCGTGTACGCTCAGGAAGCTCCGCACCCCGGCTAGCTGGGTATGTCGGTATGTTCACCGGCTGTGGCGCTCTTGTTGCTCTTCTCCTGTTCCTTCCTCTCCCTGTACGTTTCCAGAAAGCCGGTTACTCTCCTGCGCAAGCAATTAAGTTTAGCTTTTACATCGTGGGGATAGTAGCTCTTGTTATATCCGTTGTGTGCTTTTTCGGACTGCGTGGCCTACAGGGCGATGAAGGGAAGTCTCTCAAGTCTCTCCTCGGGTTTATTGAGAGAGGCAAAACCTCGGAGGCTGATGAGCGGCTTCATGCGAGCTCGGGGAAATCCGCCAATACCTCTCCGCGTTCCTATTTAGCCCAGCTTGTTGTTGCTTTGAAAGCTGGATTGACTAACTACAATATCGGATTGGCCTATGTCGGTGGATTTGTCGCACGATCATCGTCTGTCGGCATATCCCTGTTTATTCCGCTCTATGTTAATGAGTACTACCGACGCTCCGGACTTTGTCACGAAACTGGCACATCGTCTAGAGTTCATCTTCTCAGCTCTAGCCCTGGGGATATCAAAAAGTCCTGCCCACGAGCATACGTTATTGCATCGATCTTAACCGGGGTTTCGCAATTAGTAGCCTTATTATGTGCACCATTATTTGGCTACTTGTCTGATAAATCCCGTCGATATAACTTCCCATTGCTAGTTGGAGCTCTTTTGGGGTTCTTAGCCTATGTGATATTGGGATTGTTACCGGGCCCACGAATCACTAGTGCGGCAATATTCGTCGACATGGCCTTTATCGGTATCAGCCAAATTTCTGCAATTGTGTGCAGTCTGGCTATCTTGAGCAGCGGTATCAATGGCATTCTTCCTGGGGCGGATAACATCCAGCATGAAACACCAGCTGAAATACCAGCCGATATGCCACGAGATAGGGCAACTGCAGATAATGGCAACCGGTCGCTTGAAACCATCAACGAGTCAACTCCTCTAGTGTCACGCAATATGCACACAACTTCTCTGCCACAAAGTTTTATCCATGTCAAAGGTTCTATCGCTGGCATGTACTCTCTTTGGGGAGGTGCCGGTATTCTCATCCTTACCAAGGTTGGCGGCATACTGTTTGATAGATTATCACCACACTCCCCATTCTATATCCTTGCAGGTTTCAATGGACTGCTTCTTATTATCGGGTTGATACTCGGTGTCAAACAGCACTGGAGCTCAAGACGAGGAAGTGATGTCGTTATCAAATGAATTTCCCCTCATACCTTAACCCCATTGTGGCAGTAGAACGATATAAATAGTCTATGAAACAGCACACAAGCATTAGGCCGTTTATCCCCCACTTCGACCAGCTACTGTTTGCCTCTCAAATGATCACATCCTGGAGCTCTCGGCCTAGTGATATCCCGAATACGGGGTTGGGCGATCGGAACGGATATGTCATACCCAATCCCATAGTTCCTGTGCCGTTTATTCCTTGTCTGTGGCGTTTTTACCCGCCCATTTAGGAAATCAGAATTGAACTGCCTCATTGAGAATGCTGTATAGAAGAATTGACGAACATTCTCCCCATCCGTTTTGTTGCCGATCATTTTACCTCATACCACCTGCATCCTGCCAGTTTATGCAGTCTGCGGTTAGTTTGGTATAGATATGACCCGCACAGCCGGTGTAGGGCTGAATTGTTTTCAAAATAGCGAGAGCCGCACCGCAGAAACCAGTACTATGGTCCACACGGAGGCTATTTTTGGATGACCGTACGGAGTACACCAAACTACAGTTCATGATCGAAAGATGTTTACCACGCATTCCCCGGACATATAATCTTGACCCAAGACCACAAGAAGTCCACCCAGTCCTGTACATCGACGAGCGATACGGACTAACAATATCCTATCTGGAAACAGAAATACTCTAGAGGCGATCTTTTAGGTTCTGGCTAAGGTATCGAGCTTTCCGACTTAGAATAGTGCCTGGCCGTTTGACGTATAGAGCGCCCATGGCGACGAAAAATGGAATAGGATACTCCTTACAAAGTTGATACAGGCTGCACTCAGCTCCTTGTGCAGATTATAAACCTCAGGGACCCGTCAGCAAATGGTGTTGGGTGTACGGTGCCAGGTGATCCGTCCCTTTCCTCTAGCGCCTACCAATGAGCAAGGTTTAATTTTAGCCTCTGCGGCGCCTCCCCGGGAATGTCCCCATCCTACCCGAAAGCCAAACAACGCTTAAATGACCCAATGGCCTCTGCGCTGAAAAATGATAAATGGTGAAGGAAAAGCATGGATGCCTACGTCATTGGATTCTTATACATTAAGCAACCACCAAGCAATCTCCCATTTTCCCTCCGTTATGCACTGAAACACTGAAGAACCTTCCATAGTAGGAAAACAAAGGTATCTGCATGATTTTAGCGACAATGCAGCATGCGAGATTGGTGCCAAGTCCCGTTCCGGTAGCCAACCATAAGCGTTGGAAGGGTATTTGCAAGAAAATTTCCATTCTGACGGGAGCTGGTTTGGATATAAACCTGAAAAAAAAAATATAAAGAAGAAAAGAAAACCCTGGAGAGGGGTGATAGACGAACCCCCTAGGGCGGGGGGGCCACAATATCGCAAAGAGGCAATGCTGCTATCAAATGCTGAGCTAATCCAATCTCAGATTGACGCGTTGCATACCAATCAATTTCGAGATGGGTTCCTCAGCTGCTGACGCCGAAAATACACCCAATGGACTCCTTTTTGGAATTCCCTGTGCGCACTAGGCTGCTGCCGCACTCATACTCTCCCGCACTGCCCTGCTTCCACCAATGTTCTAAAGGAGATGGCTCGCCAACACTGCCATATGTCCCGTATTCTGGCAAATTCGACCACACTTCCACCAGTTACTCCGTACTAATTGTCGGTGTGCTAACCTATATTTCGCACCGCCATTCTTGTGAGGTCAACAATGAGAAATGGTAGAATCCGTTCTATAGACAAAGAACACATATGAAGTCGCACCCCTGAAACATTCCGATCCCTCTGTGATCGCTCAGTCTCAGGCCAAATGGAATAAATTTCCGAAATGCAGTCCCCTTCGAGCTAGGAGGATCAAGCATATGCACCTTTCGAAACAAAGATCTCTGTCTCATATCATTTTCAACTTGACGCTAAACACCGGTCAGGCACCACACCTTTCAAATTCACGCGTGCTGGTAAATTCACCCCCAAACCATCAATGCCAGCATGATGGCAAGATAATAATAAAGAAAAGCAAGTTGGCAACCTGGAAAAAGGAAAGGGAATACAACCCCGGGTAGAACTTAAAATCCGCTGAAAGATTTTCTTCTCCGAGTTGGGGTTACTGGAAAGGACAGAGGTTGAGTATTTTAGGAAAGAGAAGGATACAGAAAAGAAAACATGGGATATTAATCTGACCACGATGACCTGCATGTGCCCGACCTACATACACAGTTTGAACCTGGCGCCATGAGTAGGCTGCAGGTTGCACCCTAAGTCTAGGATATGCAGCCAACTTGCCCCGGCGGAAGCCATGACAACACGACTATGTTGAGGAAACATCTTCAGCATCCCACCCGCTTTCTAGTTGTCTCCCACACACACAAAACTTGCGGGATCCGCCTGGTTCCCTAGCGCAACGCATGGATAAAAGCAATGTTCAGTCATGCGGCAGAAGTGCAAAGAATAGGTCTGGAACCGCATACCGGCCTAAAGAGGTTGCCTTCTCCCCGGCCAGGGGAAATATTCTAGAATGCTCATTGGGAGAGGCTCCTATCTAACCAGGTCGATCGTTTGAACAGACCTGGCAGGTAGGAGGTTAGGGGGAAGGAAGAAGAAATGGGAAAAGCCTGACAGTTAAAGTATAGTCTTCGGGTGTCAAGATAGCCTTGCATTGCAATGAATTTTTCATTATATAAAGTGTTCAAGTATTGCGGACGCCGTCATTATCTATAGATACACCCCTCTTCCATAAAAAGGTCGATATTACTATTCGATAACAACACCTGGATTAACCAAGCACCATTGATTTGCACTGAACAACATCAACGAGCCATATTCACAAATATCCTCACCATCATCCTCACTTCTCCGCGATATAAAGAAAGGCCTCCTAAGAGCTATTGCGATCGACCTCACCGCCTCTCAAAATCAACCCGAGGTGAAACAATTTCAGAAGGACAAAAAGAAAAGTAGGCAAATACCGGTCGGAAATTTCCTTTCTGCATCGTGCCTCGTTACCCGGATCCTGGTGTGCAACACAGGGGCAAAATCCCTCCAGTTGGTCAGGGCTGGGACCGACTTTGCGGATCAAGGTATTAAAGCCTCCCATAGCGACTCGGGAATTCTTAAATGGCTTCCAACCGGCAATTCAGACGCATTGGTACATCTTCGAACAGCCTGAGCCATATTAGTTTAAACGAAGACGTATTGATCTTTAACGGTTCACCCTATCCGGTAGATATGCCATATCAATTAGTTGGAGCCCAGAGCGAGACTTTTTATACCTCAAAGAGTGATACCTCGTCCGAGACAAACGAAACCCAAATGAAACAGCAAACGATGAGTTCCCATTGCCCACTCCAGCACGAAGAAGATCACGAGAAAACGAATCGGGACGAAACTGGGCGCCTAACCCAGAAAGACATTGGTATATGGGTAAAAAGCTGGAGGAATAATCATTCTAATACCTCTACTCCTTCAAGAATCATGGCTAGTGTGAAAAGCCCAACCCTGCATGGCAGCAAAAATCAACCCAATGCAGTCCCTAGAACTCAGTCACAACGCGAAGTCTCCCCAACGACAATGCCGATAGAGCAACCGCCTCAAACCCCCCCTTATGAAAACTGGCAACCTACTCCCGCATTGAGTGCATCACCAGGCCCTGGCAATGGCAATGCATGCCAGTCGTGCGAGTGGCAGATGACATCTGGCCCCGATATTCTTCCCCTTACCGCTTCCACAGTAAGAGAAGTGGGGAGGGTGTGTGGGAATTCAGAGCATCTGGTATCAGGGTATCATATGTCACTGGGCATCACAGAATGTACGGAAACGACCGATGCCGGATTTTACTCATTATATACCCAAGACGTATTATATCCAAGTATCCCTTACATTGAACCCCAACCGCATCCGTGGATAGGCATTCCCTGTTCAAACGTGACTAGTACCCCGACCCAGTACCCAAGTTCGCCATGGGAAACGAACAATGATAGTTATAGCAATGCCTTTGGCTTTTATTGCGGCCCAAGTTCACCCTTCTCTTCAGCATCATCAAGCATAGCAACTCCAGAGCTTCCGTTAACAGCAAAAAAACCCGATCCTCTAGCCACCACTGAGAGCTATATGTACTTCGATGGCCCTGACTTGGACAGCTCAAACGAGGACTATTCCAGGGCTAGCTCTAACGCAGACACGGACGCAGGAGAGCAGTATACACTCAACGGCGGTGAGAATGAACAGGCCAAGAGGAAGGCATGTGGCTCTCACTGTCAAAGAAATGACGATAGAGATGCGTTCCTTATAAAGTGCAAGCTCGCAGGAATGTCGTATAAGGAAATTAAGGCGAAAGGGAAGTTCACTGTGGCAGAGTCAACCCTGCGAGGCCGTTTTAGAAGCCTGACAAAAAGAAAAGAGCTTCGAGTGAGGAAGCCTGGTTGGCAGGACAGCGATGTGAGTATATGACCTAAACCTAATCAATTCATCAAGAGAACGAATAAGGCTAACGTGGTTTGGAGTAGCTGAAACTTCTTTGTGAAGCTGTGCAACGATTTGCCGAGCCACAGTCAATCTCAGTCATCGGTGACGAACTGCTACCGCCAAAAATTTCCTGGAAACAAGTTGGAGACTACATTTGGAAGAAGGGCGGTTCATATCACTTCGGAAATGCGACATGTAAGAAGAAATGGGCGGAATTGCAACGCAATCATGCTTATGTTCAGCAAGCGTCTTTGAACATGGCGTTTTAGCTCGAATATGAGGTGGAACTAGTGTGATTCCGTTTAGCTCCCAAGAGCTCGATAGAAATAATCAATGTAAATAGATTAATAAAAATGTACTGAATGTTAGTATTCTCGTGATGTAATGTAATATCGTGATGTGTCCCAGGCCATGGACGCACATCAAAGGGCGTGCGAAGGTATATATATGAAACCTAGAGGCAAATGACGTGGTGAAAGATGTCCATGTAACAAGGGAATATGTTACAGGATATGTAATAAAGTTGCTAAAAGGTCTCAAACTAGGTCGGTATTCCAACGGTGCTGAGTACCTTTTCTAGCATAGATGGCTGCTGTCTGAGGGTATTCCACTCCGCTTCAGCTTTAACCATGAGTGTTCCTGCGAGTATGGTCCCATTAAGCTTCACCAGGCCCTCATCAACAAGGCCTTCCTTGACTTCCGTTTCCAACGGGATCCAGGCGTGCTCACTCCTGCGAGGACAAATCATCATTCTTGACGTCGTCATAGCTAAGTTGTAGCTTATCACAGCTTCACCCTCAGTTCCAAGTGACCCCGAGTCTGAAATTCCCTGCAACAGTGCCTCCGAATGTTGAGCAGCCGCAGTGACTGCCATTGCATACAAAGAAAGGTATGCTCGATGCAACTCCTCGGGGGTTGAATTATGCGATAAAGGTGCGGTATAAGTAACGAATGGCAGTTTTGGCCGCTGCAATAGTTCCGAGGTTTCTCCCTTCTCAGTGAGGCTCTCGCCATCAATTAATGGTGTCCAATTCGCTACATCATCAACTTGATGCATGTCCTCGACTGGGAGGAATTGCAGATGTCTATGGGGCTGGCTTGCACCACTATGCTCGCCAGAATTAAAGAAGGCAAAGAGGCGTTTCTGTTTCTTTGCGACTTGCACATTCTCATCGCCGCACAGCTCACCCGCCGGCTTTTCCCACTCCTTCAGGCATGCAAATGCTGCATGGAGATCGTCCACCTCCAGAAGGTGTGTCTGCGGTTTAAAGGCTTTTGTTGCCAGGATGAAATGGTTTGGGATAACAGGGAATTTGTTTAGAACGAGGGTATGGGTGGGACCTGAGGCCGGTATCTGAGCTATTAGAAGGTCTGTATGAGGGTTCTCAAAAGGGTCAATCTTCTTTGGTTTCGTGGCATTGGCAGTGGTTGTGCTCCCTGGTTGCGGAGATTTGTTCGTCGGTTTCACAGCCAATGCAGGGCAGTATCTGAGTTGGAACTGTCTATCGATATCAGCAAACGGAAACAATATAGACAGGGCAGCTTCAGCAAGGAGATATAGCTCACGGGAATACTAGATGACTGCAGCGAAGTCACCTCTGTCTGCGAGAAGACGAGCGACCCAGCATTCTTTGCTGCAGTAAATCGTCGTGCAACAAGCGAGGAAAGGTGCTCCGAGAGCCCGAGTAACATCATATTGTCTCGGGTCTCTTCTTTGGTATTCATATTTGTTCTAACTACGGTCCTCCGCCCTGTACTTTGTGGATGAAGATGTACGAAGTACGTGTGGATGAACCTGCAAGTCGATTGCCGCTGTTGACGTTGTTTGTCACCAAAAGCCAAATCCCACGAGCCGCAACCTCATAACACTAACACTAACAACGTCAAGTCATCAAAACTACGCGCCGAACACACGCCTCGATACCAGATATACCACTGAAAAATCCGTATGTGATATTATTTCTATTCTTTGAGAGGTTCATATGCCAGGCCCTTGGTAAATTGGCTCTTATACTGAATTGGAAGCCTCAACCTGGCTTCGAGCGACGCGAAACATACCTTCGTGAAAGTGCAGACGTTAAGGCGTCCAGGCATCAAAATATCCCGAATATAGGACGATGATACTCAGGCCTCAGAGGCGAAATATCAAGTAGGCCGCGCAACTTATGTCGTCTCCCTCAAAAAAAAAAGAGAGAGAAGAGGGAGCGGGTGTGTGCGCACCAGAGGTGAAATATACTTAAACTGGTCACTGAACTATATTGATATCATACATCTATCCGGAGCAACACCGCATGAAAACACCATCACGCAAGACATACCTGTCTGGGGAATTCCTCCATGATCTCTTTGGTGCGGTCCAAGTTATCGGATGAAACCCCTCAATGACAAGCTGTTGTCTATTAGGGCTTCCTGAGAGGTGTGGTTACACTGGGTGCAGGGACTTTGTATTCTCTTCATTGCTAGAAGGGAAGTGAATAACCTATCATAACGAGGACATGGTGACCCGTTTTGACTAGGAGAGATTGTAGGAATTGCTGCGTGTAACAAGGTAGGCACCGACGATTCGGACGCCTGCCTAGGCGGTGGCTTAGCCTAAATTCTGATATCCCGCGTCGTCACCAACAGGGGGCACGCCATGGCTTCACCCAGATTACCTCTTTAGACAGCTTATCTACGGATGATTTGGTGAGCGTCAACGAGCTCAAGGGTCCTGCCTGCCACCATCGCTAATTTGCATGTGGCATACTTCCAGAAGTAATACAAAGAGACCAATATTTACATTTGGAATGTTTCCGAGCCGAGTCGTCATTGTACACCCGTTGTCTCTGAGCCCTCTTTTCCACTATAAAACGTTTACTTTACTTGTTTCAGAGCTGCTAGTCCATACCAAAGGTTTACGATATCATTGGAGGCGGCTCCTCACAGGCTATGCATGGACGTCTAAATGCTGGAGCTTGTTGTACCCATGTCTTAGATACCCTGGGCACCTCGTGTCTATATGAAATGATATTTGTATATTTATATTACTAACAATACGATCAAGTGTGGTTGGAGTGATGCTGGATGGCTACTCGTTCCGATCAACCATGTTATCCTGGTCCTATCATGCTAACAGCAACTTGGAAAAGAAAGACCTCCGTTTCTCGGGCTCCCAGATAAAGAAGGATTTCCATGGTACGACCGAAAGACCAATCCTACCCCTACAATTTTCAGTAATTGAAGGGGATTATGCAAACATCATCGTCCACACCCACGTACCTCAACAGTGCTATCCGTCAAAAAACTCTCCCCCTGTTGAAGGATGATGGCCCGCTTCGTGTCAAGTGTCGAGTCCGCAATTTAACTAGGAATCAAATCAGGTGCTGACAATCACTTCTTCGCCAACGAGGCCTCCCTCTGTGCAGGTTCAATCCACCTCTCTTTCCTTTTTAACTTTGGTATTCGCGGGCGCATTATGGTACCACGTTGTGTCTCCACCGGAGTTTTTACTCTAAATATATTGATATCAACCGTCTAGTCAAAGACGCCGACACGGAAAGAAAGGAGCTAGGGTAGGGCTGGGCTGCTTTTGACAAGTTAGACCGATGAGTCGGGTAAGCTTCGCCTTGGTTCGTTCATCGGGTCTTAGCCTGCTGCGTATGCATATCCCAAGCCTCGTGGTGGATGCAGGTGCAATAGGGGTAGCGGTTCAGACAACCAGGAACTATGATACCCAATGTAAATGGGATGTTTGGTGCCTCCATATTCCTCTTTGTCTTCTTTCCGTCCCCTTTCTTCACGATTTTAGCTAGAGAATGTCAGCTATGCAAGGACGTCCTAGTCTTTGGATGCTCTGTGTGCAGGGTGGTGACACGTTTCTGGAGTTAACTTTAGCCATACACGCTCTTCAACCAGTGAGATGTCTACGCCCTCTTTTTCACTATCAAACTGCCGAAGTCAACGTGTGCCAGCAAAGGACATGTAACCTAACTTGATTACTTACGAGGTAAATTCATCTACCAGTGAGTTTGTCGCAACCATGGCTTAACACGAAAATGGAAATCAAGGACTGATTTGTCCTATCTCTAGTTACCGCATTGTCGCACAGGAGGTGAATAATAACATCTTCGGAGCAAAATAAAAATGGCCTACAGGAACGCAAAAGCGATAGAAACCGTCTAGAGAGTGGTCTAGAAACGGTTAGACGAAACCTTTAAGGCCAAGATTATCATAAGTTACTAAAATGACGCTCGCCTATCTAGGAATATACATCGTACGTGATCATTAATCAACAATTCAACGTGTCCAGGTTCTCACAAGGCTGAGTATCGAGCGTTCTGATCGCCGTCAACATCATGACCACCATTGGTCGAAGCGCTAGATGTAACCAAATTCTGCATGCATCCTGGCAGACCCTTCAGAAAAATTCAAAAAATTCAAAAAAAAAAAAAAAAAATCCAAACCCCATGGCCTAAACTATGGAGAGACAGCCTTAAGAAACCTAAGCACAAGATGGCACTGACCGCAAGATTGGCAGGAGAGGCTCTCATGGTTCTGCGAATTGAACAGGTGAACCGCGAGGTTTCCCCTCCCATCTGGCCTGCATACGTGCATGCATATAACTTTGGGCTAATTCGGATTCGTCCTTGTCCTTTCATGTGTAACGAAATAACTTACAGGCTAATCATAATACACGCCCGAGTACAACGAGTTACTCTGGGTGTCTACATCTTTTGATTGATAGATTAGGATGTCGACAGTACGAGCCCGTTTGAAGGATGCATAGGGCTGATATCTAGTGCTGTTAGTTATCTAACTACAGGGATGAAGGAAAAATAACAAACAATTTCTCATGCCCTCTACCCCTTTACTGCACAAAGTGTGTGTGTCTTCCTTCTTCCGGTGTTCCCGTAAGTCCTTTTTACGGGAGACTTGAGAAGCGAAAAATACACGCACTGATATTATTGTGGATATAGCCTGCCGCTGGTCATGGTATTTGTTGGGCTGGCTTGCGCGGACGACGGGAAACTGGGGACAGCAAAGAAGTAGTTAAGTGACTCAGCCCTATCTCGTTCCTCCTGCTGATTGCCAAGCAGCTTCAAGGCATATTTTTGCGCGGCATACATGTTAGCGAACTCTTGGGACACAGGTCTTCACTTACGGAGTACTACTATCCTGTGCTGTCGCCTGAGTAAAGGCTTTTTCCTTGCCTGAGGATCGGGTCTCTATCAAACGTGGCTGCAGTCTAGCCAACTGTCACGCACCGGAATCCGCCTAAGTTGACGCTACCCATTTGACAGACGTTTGTACGATTAGTGATTGCGGATGCCAAACTATCGAAACCGCTTAACAGTCATCGATGAGAACACACATGGCTTGGTTCAGCACCAGCGAGTTACATGCCAGGACTGGGTTAACTAGCATCATAACTAACTAAATAGCTAACGGGTTATCCTAGCTACTCAATACTCGGTAATTCCGAAGATGAAGGGTGAAGAGAACTAAGCGCCCCAAAAATCATTGTTCCTTCGCCGTTCTACTCCGTACTTGTTGTTTTCCGCGCGCCGGTTGCGGATGATGGTCCATACACGGGGAAAGATGGGGTTCGTACGAAACCCGCTTGGTGGACGGACGATTTGCTGCTCGGTGCTTTCTGGTGGATTTTTGTTTAGACGTCTCCAGTAGATCATCTGTCATCTCGGACGGAGATACGGCACACCAACACTCTTCTACCACGACGCGGGAGGGCGATTTGTCAAAAAGCTTGAGCTTGAAAAGTGGAAACTGGTAACTCATTTTCGAAAAACGACGATGGGTGATATCGGATGCGCAGAATCCAGTGCTTTGTACGGAGTAACAAATTTTCTTTTTCTTCGTCTCCGTCTGATAAATGGTTTTCTGGCCTGCCCTATAGCAAACAGCGGCCCTTGCGGTTATTATACGTGGTGGTCAGGGATTAGGAGGTCCGTTTCAGGCGATTGCGAGAAAAGGGCTTCTCCTTCTGCATGGATCGTGCGGGATCACCGGTCTCTCGGTAAGAAAAGTGATCACTCTGTTATTATTAAGCCTACATTATGCAGGATGCCCTATGTAAGTAAGAAAGTCTTTTTTTCACACCCCTTCTCCTCCTGGCTGGATGTGAAAGCTGATCATCTCCACCCAGGACCAAGGCTTGGAACAAGCGTGGTTGATACGAGAGCAATCATCAAAAACTATCCCAACTTTTTTATGTGCGGTAAACTACTGTATGTTATCAGACAGGAAAAAAAATGGGTTTCATCGTCAGAAGAATGTGTGATACTCCATACCTCACCGCGTACGTGGTTTTTTTGTATTCTTGTTGATCGACGAGCGAACGCAAATGGGCCAAAACTATCATTTCAATAGTGCCTTAACATCCCTGAGCTGTGTCCAGGATTATTCCGGCCAACTTGAGTGATGTACGGGAAAAAAAGGGGGAGATGACAATTCGGATGAGGCTCAAATTATTTCCACCGCAACATGCGCAGAGTACTTTTCTGTATGCTTGTACATCAATACCGTGTACGTATGGGAGATAGTCCATACGGAGAGAGCACCGCCACAAGATACCAACGAGCACCATGGCTTGGTGAAAGATTGAAGCTCTTGCGATACGGTGGAACTAGGTTTGCATAACATCGTCATGCATGTGGCGTCATGCTCACCGTGAACAGTATTGTCTTCTTGTATCACGAAAAATGATCTGCTTTACCCTCCTTGCTCGTGTCATGCTGGGCGGGCATAACGGCACAACTTAACGAAGGATGAAGAAAACCTCTCAACGTTTCTATACATGGTCTCTCTTGGTGGAGAGAGACGGCTGACAATGCCATGTGGGCCAAGTTCGAGAAAAAGACACAGGAGGCGCAATTAAGGTAATATAAAATGTAACGGATGGTTGCAGACAAGAAGCGAGCTTGTCACCAAGACTTGACTTGAACTCTGGTGGATACCAACTTAAGCATACTTAAGGGCATACTAACTACTCCGTAGAGGGCGGGAAATGGGCCATCTCGTCTGATATTGTATCAAGTGGAAACTGAACCATGGGGGTCGATATCTGGTTGCCGACGGTCCGAGACTTGAATCGCCGATTTTTTTTAGTATGGCGAGTTAATACTCCGTAGAGGTCATCTCCTGAGCCGCAAGCCACAGGACCTTCAACCTAGGCATAAGGGAGCCGATAACTGTTTCATCCATAGTACATGAAGGAATCGAAACGATCTTCTTGAGTTGCATTCCTTACGTTACTTCGATGGAACAGCAGGAGGCAGCCCGCGTTCCTCCGGATGCCAAATGGCCGCAGATTTCCCTGCAGGAGCCGCTCTCATTCAAATAACCGATGCTACCTGACGGGAGCTTGCAGTCGCATCGCTAACCACTCTCCGGATGCTCACTGTCACTCACCCAACCTGCCTTACGTTTCCCTCCATACTCCGTACTCTGTACTCTAATACTTAACGGACACTGATATCAACCATAACACAAGGAAAAAGAAAGTCTGATTTTCGGCAATAAAGTTGCGGTAAAGATATAAATAGCAGACGGCCGTGAGCCAACCAGAGCGCCCCAAGGTCTTATGTAAGACATGACGCCCGGCTTTCTTGCGACACCATTGGCTGTGGTTGTGCACCTTGGCAGAACGTTCACCGCCAGCCCCAAAAAGGAAAAAGGACGTCAAGCAAAAAAGCAATGAAACAAAAACAAAGCCACGAAATCAATCTTACCACAATCTTACAAGACGACGCAAGTTAGAGTCCGGACGGCGACCACGGACGAGCAAGCGAGCATGGGACAGGGCAGCAGGCAGAGTTCGGCGGAGGGGAGGCTTGCTAGTCTGGATTGGGAAAATAGTGGCAGCAAGCCGATTCGGCTACTGCGGCCCTTGACTGGTGCAGATGGTCCTCGATGTCGTCCCGGGCCGTTGTTGATGGGCAGATGCAGAATCGCTATGGTACATGCTGGCTAACCTGTGGCAGATGCTACTTGCACGCGGATGGCAACGACGCCTAGATTTCACACACACTCTCTCCCACCCCAGCCCCCGAGAGCCAGGACTAAAGCCAAGCAGAGGTTCAGACAATAAGGTTGTGGGCTAGCAGCAGCGCTGGGAAAAGCCAAGTGTACGAATATTTCGAGACAGCGACAGGCCTCCCACCGGATTTCACCAGATACATCGGATACGTCAGAAAAGCACGGGAAACATCACATAATAACTATCTGCAAGAAGTATTTTGTGCAGTTTCAGGAGATCGGAACAGGAGCATTAGTTACTAGTGTCAGATGAGAGACACCAGGGTGGTATTTCATCCCAAATTTCCGCATGAAGTTTATGCTGACTTGCACATTAATTCCCCTCAGCAGTCCTCCCCCCCATGTACGGAGCAACTTAAGCCTGCCCTATGACCCGGGTCTGGGGGCATGCGACAGGAGGCCATGTAAGATGACATCAAGTGCAACGCATTCTAGAACATATTCTGTGCCCTGCGTCTTTTTTTCGATAGCTCGCGGTCAGAGCAGGGAAAAAGGGAAGGCGAAGATCTTTTCTCCTCACTCTCCTCACTCTCCTCACCTTGAGATTACTCCGTACATCGAAAGAAAGCTGCGGGTCTAGATGGGCCTTCAATAGGGCTACCCAGTGGGCAACGACGAAAATCGTCATGTCAGACTTTATTGTATTCCTTTTTCCCCCTAACTGGGTTGATTCGGGGAAAGAGGTTTTGACGGGGGTTTTTGAATGAAGGACTTGAAAAGGAGAAGGCATTATGCCAAATAAGTCCAGTGGAATAATGGAAATCATTAACACTAGAACAGCCGATCATGCTCCAGAGGTGCGGTACCCAGATTCAACAAAACGTGCGGACAACAACGGAGTTAAAATGATTCATTTTCAACAATACTATTATTACGGCTATATTCGATCTGAACTATTCGTGGATCGGTTGAGATTGTCTCTCTAGCCCCATGTATAGTTACAATTAATCAACATCCAGGTAAGACAAAAGGAGTTGTTCCATTTTCGAACAACTAAAATACATGGGTAGCACAGACAGGCCTCTGGGAGCGGAACCGAAAGAGAGCGGAAAACAAGCAGCAGGTCGATAAACGACGAGGTTAACGGTTGAGTTGTTGACCGAGACTTTATCAGCATAAACGAAATAGTTATACGCCATATCCGCGGTGAAAAAGGACAGGCTTGGGCAGCGCAACGGTGATTGACAGCTCTCTAGTCATTATCAAGCACGTTGACAGAGGAATGGTTAGGTAAATCACATCGTATCCCCGGGTGGATTCGTACGCACCTCCTCCAACATAGCCTATTGCGGATCGAGAGGAGTCCCAAAGGGGAAGCAATCTGATATTATTTCCGCCTAGAACCTGCATGAGGGCGAGCACTCAACGACAAACATTCTTGCATGCAGACCGCAGCGAAAGTTCGTTGACCGGTTCTCCGTGATCCTTGCACACCTGATGGTGAGTACTAAAAGTGGCCATAAGGCTGCTTTTGGCCAATTATCTTGCTGGGAAGAGGATGGTGTGGATCAAGAATGTTTACTAAACCTTGACCGGGGTTTGCGGAGCGACGGTGAAGGGAAAGAGAGAAAGAGGGAAAAAGAGAGAGAGAGGAAAGGAGAGTTTGTTACTCTGTATGGAGGATACTTTGCATTTTCTGGGTACCATTAGAAAGGCTAACTCTCTTTTCCTCCCTCTGCGGAGGAATACACGGAGTTTCAAGATCAAAAGAGAGGCTTCTGCATAGCCGGGGTTGCACATTACGTGGGACGACAGAGACGTATCCATGCTTTCTTCCTGTTATTTGTCTTTTCCTCTTTTGTTTTTTTTCTACTAATCATTTCTTTTCAGGTTCCTCTTCTTTTTGTTTTTTACAGTCGTTATTCTGTGACGAAAGTTGATGGATTGGCAAAAAGATGGAGAATCGAAAAAAAAAAGAAAGAGAGAAAAGAGACGAAGGGGGAAAGACAAAAGGCAACACCAAGAGAGTTCGTGCTGGGTGTTGCTCTTGTCGTCTCTGATCCAGTAGCCAGTGAGCGCCGGGCCAGTTTCCCCGGAGGGCACTCGATTGGTCTGTTGCTATTTTGGATTTGAAACAACCATCCGTGTCTTTTCATAGTAAGTATCCGCGCATAGGCTTCGAGTTAAAAGCTAAGAGGGGACTGTGGCTCGCAATTCCAAAATCCAGTCCGTCAGTTAAAGGTATCCCAGTCAAGACCAGTTACCTGATCTGAAGGGCTACCGCATGTCTCTAGGGAGCATCGAACGCGTCACACAGAAAGGGAGATGGAAAGGGAGATGGAAACGGAAAGAGAGAAACAAACATCAAGAAGGATCAGAAGGGTCACAACCGACTAAGCACAACGATGGATTAGCTTGTCCATCCGTGCCCCGCCGTCTAAGCCCTACGCAAGATTTTAATTTTTAAACTCGAAGGAGACTCCGACACCCGCATGACGATGACGATGAATGATATGGCCCGTATTTCTCTTACGCGGTTGCTTCCCGTGCGACGGGGAAGCCGCCGGTCAGTACGAAAGCATATACAGAGCAGCAGACCTCTGGGCAGAAAGGGGGCCATGTACCCATCCCATACAGAACCTCCCCCAAACACTCGGGTAGCCGTATGTAATGACCGGTACGGCCAGGACTCTGTATGGAAAAAGAGTCGAGAATTAATATGGGCGTTCATCCCTGTCCTGCCCCCCGGTCCTTTTCCCCCTGTCCCATGCACGCAGGCCGAGTGGATGCTTTCTCACGTATACCCATCTCAGTGGAAGCGTCCCGTTTCGTGGGTAAGCTACATTGCGGTACCTGATAGTGATATTGAGTTCCCTGGGCTGGCTCGTCTTTCCATCCATATTCTTCCAATATTGTTGCCCTGAGCCCTTTTATATAATTGATCCTCTGCCTCTTTTCTCCTCCACCCTTCTTCCTCCTTCCACTCATCTTCTCGGACTTTGCCAGACCCATCTATATAACTCCCAACCTCCTACGCCCTCCATCTCCTTTACCCTTTCCGACAGACGCCTCCTTCTCTCCCCCACTCCTTCTCTCGGCCCATACTTATACTATCTGGGGCCGTCCGGACTTCGTGCTCGAAGCTCACCAAAAAAAATCGACGGGCAAACAACCTCTTAATAACATGTGCTCATAGCAAGAAGAGCTTCCAGCTCCACAGCACTCTGATCTTCACATCAACTAGCAGAACGATCGAATCTCTGACCGATCAGTCATAAAAAATACGACCCAGTTCGTCTTCCTGCCCTTGTTTCCAGTCCACTCTCTGGACTGCCACCTGTGCAAGCCTATTGGCCGCCGCATTGCATCCTCCCAAATTTTCGATCGGCTCTGCGTGGTTCGTCTCCGTCCCTTCCATCCATACTTCGACCTCTCTTTTCTCCCTTCTCCCCTTGCCAGTTGTCGTCTGTTTTTCTCCCTTTTGCTCCCCTCTCTCCCTCCCCCCTGGGTGTGTCTTTTGTGAGTGGTCATGGCAGCTATTTAAAAGGGCTGCCCTTTGCCACCCTTCTTGGTGCCTGTAAACAGCGGTGCGGCCCGTCCATCGATCAACTCGCCCCCGATGCCCTGAAGTTCAAGCTTGGCGATATACTTGACAAACAGCTCAGTGTTTTTGTACACATCGATCGCTTGCTCTGCCAGTTTCCCTTCTTCTCTGCCCTAAATATTCCTTTTCCTTTCCCAATCGATTCATTTTTCTTTTTATTTATTTATTATTATCTTTCTTTCCTGCCTCATTAATCGCCCTTTACCTGCCAAAAGAAAAAGGATTGTCCATCGCCCATGTGCTGACCTCGGTTTCCTCCAATTAGACCTAGCCCATTTTTGTCTGCCTAGAATCCTATTTTACCGTGGGATATAGGGAAGATCAAGGAGATAAACGCTCCCCGGGCTTTCAGCTTCTCTTTATTTTGATTTTCCTTTCCTCGTTTCCGTTGTGCCTCTTCCTTGCACTACTTCTCTTTTTCTATACTCTTACTCCTTGACCGGGCGTAAAGAACCAGCTCTCCGTCATGCTCGCTTTGGAGCGCCCTGCTCGCGAGCAATCCTACCTCCAGCAACTCCCCATGGATCCGTCTGCCTTTAGCAGCCCGCTAGACTCTCTTGACCCGCAGCAACAAGCGTTCTTTGGGGTATACAACCATAATAGCAGTCTTTCATGCGATCCTTACCCGTTCATGCTCCAGCAACCCTTGGCCCTGGACTCTCCGCTGCTTTACCCTGCCAAAAGTGATTTAAGGCTGGCGCCAAAGCCATCAGGCTCGCCACAGTTTCTCCCGCTCTCTCAGCTGGGCGATCGGTACTCTTCGATCAGTTCCTCGGCTTCTACCCACTCCCTCCCCAGCGCAACAAACTCGTCAATAGGCTCCCCTTATCAAGACCAGTGGCTTGACATCGACGTCTCCGTTGGTGCGGAGCCGGTAGCCATGGTTGGCGAAGGGTATCCGAACGACTTCCTGTCAAATAGCATCGACCTGAGATGCTATATGCGAGCGAAAAGTTTTCCACTCCTTACGTGGGTAAGTACTTTCTAGACCTCGTTTTCTCTCACACACTCTTTTCTTCCTCCTTTCGTATACTGTAAATCTTGTGTCTGCTGGTCGAGCGATATCGCTTATATCCCCTTCCACCAACACAAGATTTATGTTTCATCTTTCGTCTATCCTGTGTCCACAGCCCGCTGTCATGGCTATTGTTGCAGATGAAGATAGATGCAAGGAAAC